>NW_011888877.1:3699538-3899967 GCF_000151845.1 Pteropus vampyrus | reverse complement strand
GGTCTGCAGGCTGGGAGCCTGGTCCACCCCGACGCAGGCTGGGAGCTGTTTCATAGCTCTGCCCACAGCTGATGTTGCTCCTGAGCCCTCCGGACCAGAGAGCCTGGCCAGGAACACCTGGAGGCTGTGTGCACCAGGCCCTCGGGTTCCACCCAACCAGGGCACTCATTCACGGCCCCGCCCGCTGCCGAGTGCGTTTCCAGGCCACTGACCAGAAAGTCTGGCCAGGACACCTGGAAGCCGCATGGCCCAGCAACACTTGAGCAGAGCCCGTGGTCCGCAGGGGGAAGCCAGTGGCACTGGCTGGCCAGGGAACTTGGGGAGTGAGTTGGCTTAAGTGAAGACCACAAAACAAAGAGCCTTGCAGGCAAGAGAGCTAACTCAGAGTCCACAGATGATGTCACTCTTGAGTCCTTGGGGCCAGAGAGCCTGACCAGGAACACCTGGGAGGCTGCTCGAAGTTGGGGGCTGATTTACAGCCCTGCCTCCTGCTGAGTGCAGCTCTTGGCCCCACCTAACCAGATAGCTTCACGGGGAACACCTGGAAAGCTGCATCACTCAGCAATACTCAAGCAGAGTCCCGCAGGCAGAGCAAATCCAGTGCCCTGTTTGTTCAGTGAGGGAAATTGGGGCTTGGGTCAAGACCACAAAAAGACCTACAGGTCTGAGAACCAGTTCTCCCACTCTGCCCAGGCAGGGAAACTAATTTGTAGTCGCTGCTGAATCCAGCCCTCAGCCCAGCCAAACAGGGAACCTGCCGGAGCACACAGGCTGTATAGCCCATCCTGTAGCCCTGATTACAGTGGTTTCCCACAAACCTGCAATCTGTGGTTTCCCAACCTACAAAGCAAAACGGGTGGCCCTGTCTCACCAGGGGATTCGGTGGAGTCTTGCTTGATTCAGGTCCCCATACGATAAACCACATAGGCCTTGTGGCTTGTTCTGCTGCCTCACGAGGGCATGGGAAACTAACTCAGAGTCCCACCTAGTACTGAGTGCAGTACCCAGTCCCAACTGTCTAGTAAGCCTGACCAGACAACCCATCCCAGTGCCTCACGTGGCTAGGGAACCAAGCCAGCAGTCCTATGCTGTTCTCAGGCAGCAGCCCATACCCCGACCTCAGGACTCAAAAAACAGGCCGAGAGCAAAGCATTCCATCCATCAGAAAGATACACATCTTTCTGAAGTGCACATGGAATGTATTTCTGGAAAGATCATATGTTAGACCACAAAACAAGTCTTAATAAATTTAAGAGGACTGGAATAATATCAAACACCTTTTCTGATCACAGTGGTATGAAACTAGAAATTACACAGAGAAAACTGGAAAAATAAAAAATATGTGGAGATTAAACATGCTACTGAATAACCAATGGGTCAAAGAAGAAATCAAGGGAAATAAAAAAAAACCTTGAGACAAATGAAAATGGAAACGTAACATACCAAATTTATGGTATGCAGCAAAAGCATTTTTAAGAGGAAAGTTCACAGTGATAGAGGCCTACCCCAAGAAACAAGTCTCAAACAACCTAAATTTATAACTCAAAGAACTGTAAAATGAACAAACAAAGCCCCAAGTAAGTAGAAAGAAAAAATAACAAAGATTAGAGCAAAAAGAAATAAAATAGATACTAAAAAGAATTTAGCAAAGACCAATGAAACTAAGAGCTGGTTCTTTAAAAAGATAAAAATTGACAAACCTTTAGCCAGACTCACACATACACTGGAGAGGACTCAAATAAATTAAATCAGAAAGGAAAGAAGAGATGCTGCCACTGATACTACAGAAATACAGGGGATCATAAAAGAATATATGAACAACTATATGCCAACAAACTGGACAACCTAGAAGAAATGGACAAATTCCTAGAAACATACAACTTACCAAAACTGAATCATAATGAAACAGAAAATTGGGACAGATCTATTAGTAGCAAGGAGATTGAATCAGTAATCAAAAACCTCCCAAGAAACAAGTCTAGAACCAGACAGCTTCACAGGTAAACTCTACCAAACATTCAAAGAATACCAATCCGTCTCAAAACCATACACAAGAAAAAGATTACACGCCAGTATCCCTGATGAACAAAGATGCAAAAACCCTCAACAAAATATTTACAAATCGAATTCATGGACACACTAGAAGTGATCAAGTGGGATTTATTCCAGGGATGCAGAGATGGTTCAACATCTGCAAATTAATCTGTGCGATACACCATATTAACACAATGAAAGTTAAAATTATATGATCATCTCAATAGATGCAGAAAAAGCATTTGACAAAATTCAACATCCAAAACTGTCAAGAGAATGGGTACAGGGGGAACGTACCTCGACATAAAAAAGGCATCATAACATGAAAGGCCTAGACCTAACATCATACTCGACGGTGAAAAGCTCAAAGCTTTTAAGACCAGGAACAAGACAAAGATGTACACTCTCTGTACTTTTACTCAACATAGTATTGGAAGTCCTAGAGAGAGCAATTAGGGAAGAAAAAAGAATAAAAGACATCCAAACTGGAAAGGAAGCAATACAACTGTCACTATTTGCAGATTACACACACACACACACACTCTCTCTCTCTCTCTCTCTCTCCCTCTCTGTTCTCTCTCTCTCTCTCTCTCCCCCTCATCAAAAAACTGTAAGAATAAACAAATTCAGTAAAGTTGCAGGATACAAAATCAATATACAAATATCTGTTGTTTCTTTATAAGATACACATTTTTTATATAACAAAAGCAGAAAGAGAAATTAAGAATACCATTTACAAATGCATCAATGTATCAAAAATAATAAAATGCCTAGGAATATATTTAACCAAGGAGGTGAAAAACCTGCATATTGAAAGCTACAAAACGTTAATAAAAGAAATTGAAAAAGATGGAAATAAATGGAAACATATTCCATGCTCATGGACTGGAAGAATTAGTATTGTTAAAATGTCCATACCTACCTACCCCAAGTAATCTACAGATTCGATGTAATCCCTATGAAAATTCCAATGGCATTTTTTACAGAAAAAGAACAATCTCAAAATTTGTATAGAACCATAAAAAAAAAAACAAATAGCCAAAACAATCTTGAGAAGAATAAAGCCAGAGGCATCATGCTCTCTGATTTCAAATTAAGTTACAAAGCTATAGTAAATGAAACAATATGGTATTTGGCATACAAACAAAAACACAGATCAATGAAACTGACTAGAGAGCACCAAAATTAACACACACATATATGGTCAATTAATTTATGACAAAAGAGGCCAGAACAGTCCTCTCAACAAATGGTGTTGGGAAATTTGAACAGCTACATGCTGAACCACCATCTTACACCATACATAAAAATTAACTCAAAATGGATTAAAGACTTGAACATAAGACCTGAACTCCTAGAAGAAAACATAGGCAGAAAGCTCCTTGACATAGGTCTTCATGAATATTTTTTAATCTGACACCAAAGGCAAAAGTGACGAAAGCAAAAATAATAAGTGCAACTACCTCAAATTAAAAAGCTTCTGCAAAGGGAAGAAAATCATTAACAAATGAATAGGAAACCTATGAATGGGAGAAATTAATTGCAAACTGTATATCTGATATGGGGTTAACCTGATATGGGGTTAATATTAATATCCAAAGTACACAAAGAATTCCTATAACTCAATAGTAAAAAAAAAAAAATCAGATTAAAAAATGGGCTGATATAAACAAACATTTTTCCAAATAAGACATACAGATGTCCAACACTACATGAAAAGATGCTCAACATCATTAATCATCAGGGAAATACAAGCAAAACCACAATGAGATACCACCTCATGCCTGTCAGAATGGCTGTTATCAAAAAGATAAGAAATGACAAGTGTTGGTGAGGATGTGGAGAAAAGGGAGCCCACACACACTGCTGGTGGGAATGTAAATTGGTGCAGCTGCTATGGAAAATGGTACGAGGCTCCTTGACAAAATTAAAAATAGAACTACCTTCTGATCCAGCAATCCCACTTCTGGATATTATCTGAAGAAAACAAAAACACTAACTGGAAAATACATATGCACCCATGTTCACTGCAGCATTATTTACAGTAGCCAAGGTAGAGAAACAACCTAAATACGTGTCCATCAATAGACGACTAGATAAAGAAGATGCAGTATATCTATATAATGGAATATTATCCAGCTAGAAAAAGAAAGAAACCCTGCGTTTGTGACAACATGGATGGCCCCTGAGGGCATGATGCTGAGTCACAAATACTGTATGACCTATATATATATATATATATATATATATATATATATATATATATTTTTTTAAAGAAAGAAACCTAACTCATAGAAAAAGAGGTCAGATTTGTGGGTACTAGAGGCAGGGGAGGGGAAGAGAGGCCCCGGGTTAAATGGCACAAACTTCCAGTTAGAAGCAAGCCCTAGGGATGTGATGTACAACACAGTGACTATAGTTTATGCTGCTCTATGGTGTATTTGAAAGTTGTTAAGAGTGTAAATCCTAAGAGTTCTTTCTCACTGGGGGATCATTTTATGAACTATATAGATGTCTACCCAATGTACTATATACTTGAAACTAATTTAAATAAATAAAATTTTTAAAAAAGGGGAAAAAAGTTCTTTCTCATCACAAGGAAAAAACTTATTTTGTTCTTTTTTTTGTACCTATCATGAGATAACAATAACTTATTGTGGTAATCATCTCACAATATATGTAAATCAAATTATTATGCTGTACACCTTAAGCTTATACAGTGCTATGTCAATTATATCTCAATAAAACTGGAAAATTAGCACAGAGTTATAAACATTATTAAATTTTATTAACAAAAACTTTGTACATTTTCTTTAATACATGTAGATTTTTACATCTAGGTAAAATAACAACACATTCAAAATTTACCATTTATACAAATTGTTACAGAATAACAACCAGTGGGTTAAATAAGTAAAATAAACCACACCGATTTTTTTTAAATTATCTACAAAAGATGTGACTTTCTTTAAAATTCCCCTGAACATATAAAAATAAATTAATTTTACTTTTCAATTAAATCTACCAATTAGAAATATTACAAATCAAAATATCAATGTTATCTTATGAATTTTTCACAATACAAAACAGATTCACAAAACCTTATTTACAGAAATGAGGTAAGAACTGTGCAATGTTTAACCAAGAGACATATTGCAGAATTAACATGTTCTTCCAGCTAAGTACACAGTGGAGGTCTAGTTACAGCTGGGTCTTTTCCACTAATAATTCACACATTTAAGAACAGTTTAATGATTACGTCCCCAATTGTTTGGTGTATACACTGTCACACTAGGAGTGTGGCTATCCAAAGTAGAAGGGCTGTAATACAGATTTCGCCTGTTTTAGGAACTGTAGTGGTGGGTGGTTCTGTTTTGTTAGAAATCACTGTCAGCAATGGGAAGTTATTTAAATTAAAAAACAAAAATTCATACCAAATCCACTCGTTTTTCTTGTGACTCATTAGTGGATAAATACCCAGGTAATAGTTTTGCCTGAGCTATCTACGGTGGCATAGCAAGTTTTTTAATAAAGGCAGAACCATGGGGAAGGCTGCTGGTGCAACACTATTTCTACTACATGCAAGGACTGACTACAGTGCAAGCTCAGCTGTCTTGAGCCATGGTGACACCATGGAGGCACTAACAGGCACTTGATTCAGGCCAAACCCCACCAGCAGTTTCCAGAGTGGCCCCTCTTTCTGCAAGAAGTCTCACTTTGAATTGATCTGGTTTCCCCAGCAGCCTTAGAACTCAATTCAAGGTTTCTTTAAAATATGAGTAGGTTTTAACACTTAAAAAGAAAGAAAAAGAAAAAGAAAAGGAAAAGAAAAAGGTCATTACCTTTAGCAGAAGCAGACATTACCATTCTAACTTGATTACCAAAACTGGCCAAATCCAATTAGAAAGGAACTTTTTATAACTAAGATCGCCAAGTCTCAGTTGATCTATTTATTTGTAATATTTAACCAATAAAACTCCAGAAGAAGAAACTGGACAGTTCCTTGAAATTTAAGTTTTGACTCACAGTGCAAGCACACTGTAACTCAAACAAAATATCATATTTTCATATTCTAACTTGTACAATAAAATCAAATAGTTTATAAATGGAACAGGTCTTTAGCTTTGCTATTCAACTCTCCAATTTATAACAAAATTAGTTGTGTACCAACTATATTAACTTTCTCTTAAGCTGATAAACTCATGGCATGTAAATTATTTCACTGACAAAAGTTAGTTATTAAATTTTCTTTCAAAGTTCAAAAAATCTGGGTGAGGGGTGGGGGATATGGGAATTCCATTTCAGTGCAACAAAGCAACAAGAAAATCAATCAAAGCCTGACAAGAATGTCCTTGTGGCAGTGAACCCTTTGTTGTGCAGTTGGTTTCCTGTTGCATTTCTTCGAGGTGTAGTGAGAGGACTGCAAGGCAGCCAGAGGAAGTGCTCGCACAGCAGGACAGGCAATCGCTACATGTTTTTCAAGTGTCAACTTTTCTCTTGAGCGACAGGCCCAGTTTTATCACTAAGTCTCTGCAGTTAAAACAAAATCAGATGCATTAGTTAAATCAATTTTTGGCCCGCACTTGAGGTAATATCCTCCTAACTGAAATTATAACAGATAAAATTCCTTTTTCTCTACAAGTCGACATGGCTACTTTTCGGCATAATATAAAGACATGAATTTAGTGGTAAACATTATCAGTTGCTTTATAAACAGGAAATTCAGCAGTAAACAAAAACGGAAGTGCCCATGTGAGGGACAGAACTCGCAAGGAATGAGGCAGAAATCCTCCCTGAAATCGACTTTTCCACAGTAGTAACATGGTATTGTGGAAAATGAATTTGTTACGAACAAAGTCATGAGTTCTGATCCAACATGTGCTATTTATCCTTTGAACTTTAACCTGAGTCTCGTTTTACTAATCTATAAAAAAAAAATGGGGTTACAGCCTGTTACTTTTTTAAAGGTTAAAATCACACTTACTATTGTATCCGACAAAGACACCTGGCATATAACACAGTACTCATAAATAACTATTTTCCAGTCTTTTCCCCATTAGGTAATTAATATTCTGTTTATTTTAATTATTATTGTGCTAGTCCATTAAAAAATACATGTCATATTGTATGGAAAAATTAGCTTGTAATTAACTCACTTTTTGACACAAGAAAAAACTTAAGAGGAAAAAAACAGCACGAAAATTTCTACAATACAAAATCACTAAAATTTCCCAGGTAAGCAACATACTGGAGAAGTAACTAGGTTTGTGACAATGACAGTACGCATTCACAATCAGAAGTCAGAAACGATGGGCAAACAAAAAGCAATGAAGAGTTAATGAAAACCAATAATCTATACTTTAAACCAACTCTTGTTACTAAATACAAACTAAAGTTTCTGAAGACTAAAAGCACAGTAAACAGCAAGCTTTCAAAGTTATGGGAAATAGCAAACATTGTGACTTTTAACACTTTTATTTGCCAAGTCTCCCACCTCATTCTTTCCCTTCTTCCTTTTCCTGATGTCCAGTCTCCATTCTATATCCCAATATCCTTCCTCTAACAGGGTCCTGCCCTGAACTGGAATTTAGGGGGAACATTTACACTCCAGTAAAGTAGACCTAATCGAAGGGGAGAATTGATAGAAAGAAACAGCCTTAAAACGTGTGCTACTGTATGTAGAGCATACTGTTCCTGCATCCATTTTAATCTTAATTTGTACACTGAAAGGGTAAAATGCCATCACGCACATAAAAATAATAAAAACTTAAATTCCATTACAGATATGACTACAATTTACTTTCTTTTTAAATGTAATCTGGTGGAATAATTGAATAATTGGATTACCCTAAAATTTTCATATAAATTTTATTATAAATATAATTCAGTTTTAGGAAGCACTTCAGAGCAAAATAAATAACAAAAATATTCCTAAAATATCCAGATCGGTTCTATAATTAAACAAATTAAACAAAGATTTTCAAAAAGCACCAAGTATTGTCTTTGAGTGGACTGTCTCATACCATTTGCTATAAATAAAACATTTTTATTTTGAAAATTGCTGAATTATATAAAACAGCCTTCAAACCTTAGGTGCAAATTTGAACTGATATTCTTAACAGATTATATAAATTTGCTTAAATCTTTCAGGTTTACAATATCCAGCTGCTGAAACAACTGGTTTTAAGAAATTATTGGGGGAATAATATATTTAAAAAGAGAGAGAGACTAGAGAGGATCATCTCTCATTAATCGATAAAATTTTTATTATTTCACTAGATATAATAAAGCAAACACTTACTGTTACTTTCTGACTTGCATTATCGCCATGGATGGTGAGAAATGGGTTGGTGGTAGCTGGGTGAAGTGGTGGTGCCTGAGTACCTGCAAGGAGGTTGTTTATTGGTATTTGCGCTGGTCCCGAGATCTGTAGCTGCTGTAGTTCAGGTTGGTGGTGCTGCTGGTGGTGATGCTGTTGCATTAACTGATACAGAAGGGCCTGATGTTGCTCCTTAGGTAAAAACATGTGAAAGAAGATGAGTTCCCTGTCACAGAATTCAGCAGTCAGTAAAGCCTGCCTTTTCTATTTTCTTCTTTAATATGAGATTCACACCACTAAGACCATGAGCATCTCACCTAGAAAGATACGCTGTACTAGATAATAACCACCTACTATGAATGTCAACACCATCGGTGCACTGCTTATTTCAAAATGGGTAAATACAGGAGACTGCTATTCAAGTTAGGTTATCCATGACAATCGAGAACAGTAACTTAAAGAAGTCACAAGTTATCGGTGTTTGACTTTAGAGTGCACTATGTGGGTCAAATCCTTCTCATAATTCTTGAATCTTAAAATTAAAAGCTGTCATTCACACCAACAGAAAGAGTGTTTTCTTGATATAGTTATGAGACTACTGTTTATGGCAAGCATATATTTCATTTCTTGAGTGCTCACTATGAGCCAGGCACTGTTCTGAGACATATGTTTTTTGCTTGAGATATATCAGTGAGGAAAAAAACCCTGCCCTTACACAGCCTACCCTGGGGGGAAGAGAGAGAAACGAACAAAACATATGATTACTGCTAAGGCCAGGGGAAACAGGAGTGTGAGAAAGTATAGCAGGGTAGGGGTCATCTGAAGCAGACTGGTCAGAGGATTCTCCATGTGGATATGGGGGGTGGGGTGGAATTACCAGGCAGATGGAACAGCCAGTGCTAAGGGGCTACACTGAAGCCTATCCAGTATGATCAAGGGAGACAGCAAGGAGACCGGGCTGGAGTGGAGCGAGCGAGGAGGAGGCAGGACTGTGGGCCTCACAGTGGCGAGGCTTTTACTCAAGAGTAAAATGGGAAGCCAGTGGAAGGTGTGGGCAGAGTGACACAACCTGATTTAGGGTTTCTCGAAGGATTCGGTGGGAGGCGTCAGAGAAAGAAGAGTGAAGGATTTGGGCTTGAGCAACTGGGAGCTGCCATCAGCTGAGGAAGGGAAAGCCACGTGTAGAGCAGGTATGTGGTGGAAAACAATGAGTTCGGTTTGGGACATGTTACACTTGAAATGTCTATTAAGACGTCCAAGTGGAGGTATCAAGTAAGCGGTTGGAGGAAGAGACCTGGGCTGGAGATGCAGGTATCTATAGATGGGTGCTGTTTAAAGCTATGCAACGTGACGTTACTGAATTCTAGAGCACTCTAAAGATAAGAGGCTGAGGAGAAGAGGAGGACCCAGGAAAGGAGGCCATACAGGAATGGCCACTTAGGTAGAAAGAAAACCAAGACAATGTGGTATCCTGGAAACTAAGGGAAAAACGTGTTTCAAGGAGGGCGTGATCGACTCTGTCAGATGCTGCTGCCAGGTTAAGTGACGTAAAGAGCAAGAATTGCCCATGGGACTCCACACAATGTGAAGGCAATCTGGGAGGGGACAGTGACCAGAGAAACAGGGTAGCAGTTGGTGAGGGGAGGAAGGTCAAGAAAGCGTTTTTCTGAAGATGTGAGAAGTAAGTATGTCTTATAATAATCTTGCCTACATAAAGTTCAATGCTTGTAAATAAACAAACTTTACCTCACTACCTTGGCTGACAAAGGAAAAAGTAGAGTCGTTTTTAAACCTCTTTAGTCCTTTGGTCTCTGAGCAAGAATTTGTGCTAAAATCTCTCAATCCACCATGTTCTAGAACTGAGACATCTATATGTGCTATTATTAGAGTAAAATCTTGATTGACAGGAAGAATCCCCCAAAACTGGATTTTAGTACTTCATATTAAGATGAGGCAAGAGATAAGAAAATAAGCTCACACTTTAGAATAAGTATTTAAGAATTTATTTGATTTACCTTTAGACCCTTGTCCAAAGTATCTCTGCCATGTTTTCACCAATACAACATTAAACAGTGGGTTTCCTCAACCTCCTACCACAAAATCCACTGGCAGCTGCCCTGCCTGCCCTCTGATGAGTGGAATGTGCTCACAGCTCCTCTCCTTTCTTAGGAACTGTGCTGCTCTGAGAGCACCTTCCTCTCTCCCGCAGCAGAAACTGACCCATCAACACATATATGTGCCATAATTCAAAATGAATAGAAACTGCCTCCTCAGACTATGTCTTTCTTCCATTAGGTGCCCATTTCTCTGCTTTTTATAGTAAAACGTCTTTAGTTGCCTCTACTCCACCTTCACTTCCTCTCCTCCCATTTTCTTTTGAACCACGCAGTGAGGTTTTTACTTCTCACCAAAACCGCATTTGTGGAAAACCTCTAGACAGCCTAATCCAATAGTCCACTCTTACGTTACTCGCCAGAAGCATTTTACACAGTGGATTCCCTCGTTTCTTAACACGTTTTCTTTACATGGACCCTAGGTCATCACTCTCTCCGTTTTCCTAACTCATGGCCACTTTTTTCTGCTATCCTTTACTAGATTATTCTCCTTTTCCAGGATGTCCAGGGCTCTGTCCTCAGACACCGACTGGTCCTTATTTCCTCCTGATCTTATCAAATCCTGTGAATCTAAACATCGCATGTGCAGCAATGACCTCAAATTTATATGCCCAACCACAGCCTTTCCTTGGGCTCCGGTCTCCTAAATGCCTAGTAAACATCTAACTTGACCATCTAAATAGACACATCAAACTCAGGATGACCACAGAAGACTCCTGTTTTCTCTCCAAAACCTGTTCCTCCTAGTCATCCAAATCTCAGTAAAGGTCAACATCCAATTGCTTAGGACTCTTCTTTTTCTTGAATTCTGACAAACAAGTCTTGTTGGTTCTATCTTCAAAATGCATAATTTCAGTTTTTCACCACATTTATCATGCTATTTTAAGACACCAACATCTCTTACCTGGACTAGTCCAATAGTCTCCCTGTTTCTACTGTTTCCACCATCACCCTCCCCCCCAAGCCCCCACCCCGCCCACAACACACACAGCCTACTCTCCATAATGCAGCAGCTAAACTTTTTTTAAATGTGATTTATTATCATATCACTGTTCTGTTCAAAGCCCTCCAAGTAATTCTTTAAAATAATCCTGAAAAAGTGATGCTACATAAAACAAGTTTTTTAAAAATTGGGATAATTATTAAAGCTACGTGATTAGTATATTATACTTTGTACTTTTGGTACACTCGAAAATTTCTAAAACAGAAAGGTTAAAAAAAAAATCACCAACAGCTTTCCATAGCACTTAAGATAAATCTAAATTTCTTGCCACAGACAGCCAAACAAGACAGTCCATGATCTAGGCCAAGCCCACCCATCTGACCTTCTGCCCTCTGCACTAGCCTCTTTCACTCCGCAGCCATCATGGCCTTCTTTCTAGTCTTCAAAACATAAACACAAATCCAGCTGAAGTCTTTTATAGCTGCTGTTCTTTCTACCTAAAATGTGCTTTCTCTTCTATCCTCATGTCAAAAAATCATGCTCCTTTAACTTTTATTCAAGTGTCTGCTCAAAAGTCACCTACTCAAAGAAGCTCGGCAATCCTATCTAAAATGGCCCTCATCTTACTGTTCTCTTAGCCCCTTGATCTTGCTTTATTTTTCTTCTCAATACTTATCACTACCAAAAAGTATGTATTTATATATTATCCATCTCCCCTATCAGAATGAAGTTCCATGAAAACAGAAAGTCTTGTTCGCCACTCTATCATCAGATCCTACAAGAATACCACAGCACAAAGTTCTAATATTTATAAATGGATCAATATAATGTCACTGTAGGTATGAGACTATCCCAAATGGCAAGACATACTATTTTTGCATTATGCATCCTATAATGTTATTTCAAAAAGTAGGCAATCAACAGGCACACTAAATATCTATTATAACTGAGATCACTTTCTCCTAGTAAAAATCAAATATTATCAAAAGGAAGCACTTACTGGTGTGAGCTGTTGAGAATTTAACAACTGCTGAAATTGCTGTTGATGAAGAAATATTTGTCTTTGCTGGTCAGACAGTAATCCTAGTCCTGAGGCACTGAAAGAAGATTTAAATTCTTACTTTCTACTATATACCTTTAATGTTTTCTTAAATGTAAAATGAAAGACCACTCTTTGATTTGATGTTTGATAAGTTAACAAGTCAAATTTTTAATCAACAACACTTTTTGAAAATAATTATGCACAAATTTATTTGTGTGTGTGTGCACGCACATGCGTGGCATACAAATAAACAAGAATTCACATTGTTGAGAAATATTTTCCTTTTTATTGTAAACCAAGTGGGCACTTAGTTCTGTTAGGGACTAGAAACTTACATGTGTTTATAACATGCACATGTAATAATTTAGTAATTACTTAAGGCTAATTTAACCTACTGTAAGTAACACATATATAAAACAAGAAAGAATCCAAACATTCTACACTCAGTGGTATGACCTCGTCTTTTTGGTCAGCAAATGCTCAGTAAAATTAAGCACCAAAGAAGAGAGAGCCAGAAAAAATAGTTTACTAGTACCCACTGCAAGTCCATTTAAAATAATTTATTCTTCAAAGTATGTTCAATAACAACACGGCTTTAGTTTCCTTATTTTGAATAAACATTCAACTGAAATTCAAATACAATGAAACAGTGAATCTTACTCCCTGGAAATTCAAGATAAATATTTGACCTTCATCCTATATCAAAATCTTTGATTATAAAGCAACAAAATTACATAGCTGAATTTTAAGAAACCAATATTCATGTGATCTTCATTACAATATTACTTTTCTTTAGAATTTATGATACATGAAAGCAATATACAAGAGGATAAGAAAAATTAGCATTTAAAATAGACATCACAGATTAAGACAAAATTTCAGCACAGAATATATATGTAATGCTCTGTTACTAAAAGTGGTTTAACTTTGTTTTAATCTGAATTACTTAAGCTTCAAAAATAAATGGCTCTCAGTATAATATATTTAGTTTAAAAGTTTGATTTTAATTTTAATTTCTTAGCACATATCTATCTACAAGGAGTATTAAAATCCCAATCTAAAGCATGGTCAATGTGGTACTACGCTGCAGTGAAAAACCTGAGATATATTTAAGTAAATTTCTTACCTGTTAGTCAGTGTAGCTGGCATTGGATGAGTTGCATTAGGTGGTACAGTTGTGTGGGTGAGGGGGGCAGGGTTCTGGGATATTGTGACAGGGGTCTGAATAACCCCATTTAAAGCTCCTACAATGCCATTAATTGCCAGTTGGTTACCTGGCAAAGCTCCAATTATTCCACCCACTCCAGGCACGGCAGGAATGGTGGATGTTACAGTCTGCATTCCACCAGCCAGCGCCCCCACTGTCACACCATTGACCTGCTGAACTCCACTAACGCCTGAGCCCTGCTGAGCTGGACTCTGCCCGGCAGGAGGTGGAGTAGAAAGAGCTGATGAGCTGCTGGTGCTTTGTCCACTAGAGGTTAGGTCCTAACGGAAGAAAGAATAGAAACTTCAATTTTAAGAAATACAGTAAAACTGTTTAAAATAATTTTAAAACCATTTCATGTGATATACTATTGTTCATGAGTAAAACACACAAATGAAATTAACCACATCAAAATTACCTGATTTAATACAGGAAGAGAATTATCAGGTAAAAAGCTGTTTCCTAGATGAGGGCTCTTACTGCTGTTCAAGGAATCAGTAGCAGGAGCTAGAATAATAAAAGACAAAAATAAACCTATTTACCCTATTAAATTACATTATGTATAAGATTAAAGGCTTACAGAAAAGCTTATCCTCAAGCTTACATTAAAAACACTTAAATATTAAGTCTTGGTATTCCTAAGATCAGTTTAAACGTAAAGATCTATCTCTACTGAATACCATGGCTTTAAGTCAATAAAGCCATTATTACGCATTTAAAAAATTTTGTCATTAAATTATGTACTAAAGTTAGAACAAATTTAAGTTCATCACTCAACAGGATTCTTTATGCTCTTCGAAAATAACCTTTCATCCCTTTTCTACCAGTTATTATGTACTTACTATTTAAAAGATACTGAAAGTCTAGCCTACTATTCTTATACTATATATGCAATAAATATTTCCATACTTACCATTCTGTGCTGAGAACGCATGCATCTGATGGGATGGACTAGGATTTGTTGTTATTGTTGGAAAAGGCACTGAGAGCTGTGCATTCAGTAACTGAAGGCGTTCCTTTTTGGCAGTCAAGTTTTTAATCTGTTCCTCTAATCTTCGATTTTCAACTTGAAGTTGGTGTAATGACTTCAGCATTCCTAAAACTAACAAACATTTAGATGGCTTTTTACAAAGACAAATTCACACACAGGGCTAAGTATTTTAAAGACTTAAGTGTCGATAACTAGAAATGTTAAAACAGAAAAGCAGAAATTCTATTAAGCATTTCTAAATAACTAGGTTTTACTTCTAAATTTATGTGTAAATATAAAAATACCATAATATATTTATACATTTATAAGCATACTCAGAAAACCACCTACCTTGTTCAGGTAATTTCCATTCTCAATGAAAAATGACAAACATTTTATTTTCATCAAAATAAAAGCCTAATTAAAAGTGCCTGCCATGATTTTACATTAAAATCATATTTAAAATTAGACGGATTCGCATCAATATCCTTCGACACAATAAAGAGCACAAGTTTTGGTTTGATGCTTGGTAAAATCTAAGCGTTCCACGGGACAGGGAGAGAACCCTCCAAGCCCAGGAGCTAGGCATGCTGAGGCACACAGCCACCAGCAGGGGGCAGTGCATGCGCACCACAGCCCTGATCTCGGAGAAGGCCAGTCATCTATCTGTAAACGGGCTCCGTTTCTGTCCTGTCTCATCACCTCAAAAACAGTTTCAATTCCTTCCACAACTCCGATTGACAACACAGCGTGCTACTGTTATGCCACACTGACAGACACTTTAAAATTTTTATGTATTAAAAAGCTGTATTTGTTTAAAATGCCCTCAGGGCCTTCAAAAAACACAACTCTACTGGTACAGACACATATGGTCATTTCCCAAGGATTTAACTTTTATCCCTCCTCTTCAAGACCTCACAAAGAAACCCTTACTGCACCCGAATGACATGCAACAGGACTAAGCAAAACCTGTCCTACAGCTCTCACGTTTAAGGGTTATCCCAGCATGAACTTCCTCACATTTTTCCTGGCATTTTTTTGTCAGGGCATCATTCATAAAAATACCAATTTATGGGACTTGTCTATTAACAATAAGCAAAATGTTTTGTTTACATAAAATAAAGTAGCAAAAGTTTATATCCCAAAATAATAAAAACCACCTATTTTTTTCCCACAAAAATATATATCCTTAATAGTAGGCCACTTTTCCAGTTGACTACCACCTGCAGTTTAACTTTACTTTTTGACATTTTTCATGGCCCCTTCACCAACACTTAAAAGTATAAAGATACTAAATGTGTACATGTAATACATATTATGTATTTTAATAACTAAATGATATATAATATGTAAACATTACATATATATAACTTGGTATTATTTTCTTGCCCAAATTGTAAAATCAAGAAGATACTTAGTCATACTTGACTACATGCGTTTTTTTATAATAAATTCTCTCCAGAGGTGAGCAAATTTTCTTCAAACAATTAAGCTATGAGAAAAATATAACTCGTGTATTTTAGTACAAGTTAAAAACTGATAAAAACAAAGTACAATGAGAAACAAAGTGCCGATATTATAATAATTAGAAATGATAACAATAACCAGTGAACAGATAAGTGCTTTCTATGAACCAGGCAATGTTCCTTACATTTTTTTTTTATGTCATTTAACCCTCAAAATAACAGGCACATTATTATTCCCCCTCTGCAAACGGGAGACTAAAGCACACTGACATTTAAGAAACTCACCCACGATCACATTTTTAACAACAGGTAAAGACAGGATTCAAGTCCAAGCAGTAAAACTGTACAATCTGTTCTATTAAACCACTACACTGCATTTCTAACCATATTATATAAAGCATATCATAATTTCATTGCTAGACTTGAAGTATAACTTCTGTATCTGTCCACCTGTCTGTTCATCCACCCATCCATCTAGTCATCTTTTTTTAAAGACAAGAAAAGTATACTTACTGTCACTAGGAGTACCCTGTTCTAATAAAAATTGCTGTCCTTCACTCCACTGCCTTTCCAAAAGCTGTTCTATGCTGGCTGCTACTGGAGGCAGATTTTCCAAACTGTTGTTGCCTGGTTGATCGTAGCGAATCTGTAAGCTGCTTACAGGAGATCTGTTGAAAACATTAATTCTCAGGTTAAACAGGAGGAGAGTCCTATGAAAGAGTGAGCATTCATTTCTCACCTCATGCTGACCCCCTTCCTGCACAAGTTTTCTAACACCAGGCTGCCTATGCTAGAACTATAAAAAAGTATAATCTACCCTAAAAGTTTAGTAATTATCACTGTTCCTCCTTGAATTGTAAAATCAAGGGGATAGCTGGCCATATTTGATTAATTAAAAGCCACTAGAAAATATAAACACAACACCAATAATCTGTCAAATAGGCTGTAAAAGAACCCAACACAGGTGTATAAGACAAAAAGGAAAGAGGATTAGGAAGACTTTAAAATAACTAGCCAAAAGATATAAGAGTTCTACCATTCTGCTTTAATATGCAAAACATCAGAATAACACTGCACAATTATAATAATTTAGAAAGCATTTTAATTTATAACAAAATCTCAAATGAGTAAAAATAAATATTTAATAATTTTAAAGGAGCTTTCTATTATAAATTCAAAAATACTTATTTGTAAGTATTTTCATTATTAAGGAACATTATCAATACCAAAACAATATTTATTTGAGCCTTTTATACAAATATTTCTAAAATGTCTTAGATCTGTACTTTAAATGGTGATGATTTAAGCAACTCTTCCAAAAACAAATATTACTTATATTAAGATGAATATGTAATGTTCTCTCACCTACTTGTTTTAACCTAGTAAATGTGGCCATTTCTGGTTCCCAGCATCCATATTAACAGAACACATTAGTAAAGGACTCTAGAGTTTTCAAAGTGTTTCCACATAATTAGCTTATATATGATCTTCACAACGACCTAGTGAGAAATCAAAATCTGGCTCTATTTCCATCTGAGGAAATAAGATGGGGCTTTAGTGACCTGTCCAAAGACACACCACTGGTAAATGACAGAGCTGAGGATACAACTCAGGTCTTCTAACAATCCACTATTGTTCTGCCACCACCTTAATATGTTTCGCTACAAAAAACTCTTTAAATAATAAGTTTAACAAATGAGGCTTTTTTATTACATATGTAAACTTCATATGCTACATACAGTTGGCCATCCCTCTCCAAATAGTTTATTATGCCAGGATAATTTATGCTATTACCTTCCAGGCTGTTCTTTAAAGGACAATAAAAAGTTGAAAATATATGCTAAAAATAATTTTGTAACATTTATTGTGTTAAATTCCATTTAGCAAATGAAAAACAAAGCAACACACCAAGCAAAATAGCACTAAGAGATCTTAAGTAATTTCTGGGTGGCCTGTATGACACTTTAAGTTTAAAGGGGAAACACAGAAATGCTTCTTCCACTGAACATTAGAGCAAAAATCCATTAACTTCCTTCTTGGAAAAGAATAAAACAGTACAGAAGTATAAATTTACAGATTAGTCAAATGTTATTATCATTGTTTGCTTCAGCATCCTTGTCTTGAACGAAGGAATATTTAATTTTCTGCAGAGTTCAATTAGGAAAAACTACCACTTTTAGCTCACCCAAAAATTACATATGGAAAAGGCACTACTAAATGTATCACCAGAAAATAGCAAAATTAGAGGTTACTGGACTAATCTCTTTAATGATAAAGATGTTCCTTAACAGACCTTCTCCAACTAATCAGCAACATAGCAACACTGATATTCATGGTAGTCATCAGATACAATTTTTAATTTTTAACAGTTTTTAAATTCTCACAGCTGAAAATTTTAAATTCTCACACTTGAAAAAAGACTCTAGAATGGGCTTTTTCTTCCTTTTGCTCTCCATTCTCACCCAGTCTAACAGCATGCTCGAGGCAGAGATTACAAAACTGGAGAACAGAGAGAAAACAAACTAGAGGAAGGTGTGCAAGTTGAAAGTAGAATAAAATCAATAAAAAGATAGCCAGAGCCTAAAGTTCCACTGTCTTCTATAACTGACACAGTATTTCCATCTCTCATTCTCCCCACTGAGAATGGGACACTTAGATTGTGCTCAGAGAAATTCAACCAACCCTTCAGTACAACTCTGGTTAAGAGTATCCTGCTAAAAGGAATAACTTCACATATATTATATCTTAATAAGTAGTACCTGAATTCTTTCATATAATATCTAAGATAGTTTCACAGAACAATGTAATATGTATGCTATACTTTGATCCAATTTTAGGAATGAATTAGAGAGATTTTAGAGATGAGCCACAAAAACTTCATTTACTGAATCAGGAACTGGAAACTAAAGGGTTAAGTGCATTCCCCACAACAGACCTAAAACTGGAGCCCAAAGTTGAAAGCCTCGAGTCTGTAGCTTTAAGAGATTTTAAGACTATTTTATGAACAAAAAGAATTACCCAAATTAATGCATTAAAAGTACCAGCAGTTAAATATATAAATGATAAAAACAAGAGAGTTCAAATTGATTGGAAATGTATCGAGAGTTATGTCTTTTCAAAAGCTTAGAAATCTGTGTTTAAATTAATATTCAAATTAATTTATAATCATTTTTCTTGACTGTCCAGACATGCTTCTTATCTTCAGAATGCTTTTATAGCCTCACAAATGTACACTCTGCTGATAGGAGATAAAGAAGGTTCCAATCTCAACTGTTTCCTTTGCCTGTACTCGGCAGTGTAAATAATGCTTACCGCGGTGAGAGACTTCCTCGGGGTGAGCTTCCTCTGCCGACAAGGCTGCGGCTATTGTCTCCAAGATCTTGATCTGCAGTGCAAATATTTCATAGCTGATAAAGTGACTCTTAATAGATAAGAGGTTTTAAGCTCTTGCCCTAATTTTTCCTAAAACATACATAAAACTCTTACCACTATCTTTGCAGTTACTATGAAAGTAGAAGATCTACTATACTGCTAGTTTAGAATTGCTGAACTGTGGCATGTAAGGCGCTGTCCCTACACGTTTTTGTGGGTGTAGAAGGCCATGGATTATGTTCCGTTCTTTCATTCCTTTCAATTTTACAGCACAGAAGCGTGGTTTGCATTTGCAGTACCCTCCCCTCAGCCACTTTTAATTTCTACGGTTAAAGTAATGAATCACAGCTGTGGACAGCTAATCTGTATGCTTATCACAGCAAATCCTTATGCTTTGTATTTTTTAACACTTTGTATCCCAAGACAAATCATAAAATACATACTGTATCACATAGAGCCACACATCAAGACTCAAATTATGTATTACTACACAGATCTTCACACCAAAGATAAAGTTACATATAATAGTAAATATCTGAACTGACAAAAACAAGTAGAAACACAGAATTTTGTATTTAAAAGAAAAAAAATTTAATTTCTTCAAAATATTCCTTAGGTAACAGAGTATCTCTGCTTGAAAAGTAACTTTTATTTCTCCTACAGTTAGTTCCTTATAAAATCACCGAATCTGGCCTCTTTCAAGGTTGTCCTCCCCTGATTCTGAGTCAGGTAACCTCTGACCCTTAAAGGGTAAAGACATGACTGATCCATTCTTGGTGAACTGCTAAACCCATTCCCTTCCCCCAAACAGGCATGACTACTTGGACATGTCAACAAATGCTTAAGGATGGAATGAAACAAAGCAAATCCAGAGGCTCATTAAAACAGTACAAGAGGCAAATGCTACAAAATGTCAACTGCTAAAAATTCACAGGATTACTAAACACTGTAGAAATTCTCTAACAGGATTTTTTTTTTTAACCAAGTTTGTGTAATGCAATTTCATGAATTATGCAAATAAAGGTTTAGGCTATTCACAGAAAAGCCCAGTGTTATGTTACTTTCATTGCACAGAACTGAGAACTGAACACATCAATCACAAAAGTCACAGGAGACATTGTTGCATTCCTGCCTGCTGATGGCTCTGCTTAAACATTTACATTTCAGACAGTAAAAAAAGCACAGCACTATTTTGCAGCACAGCATACTATTTACTTCCAACTGTGATTCTTCTGGGTTTTTTTTTAAAGGCACCATCCTATATTAAGCACACCTTTAGACTTTTCAAACAAAATGAGCCAATTGGGGATAGAATTTTAGAGTTTAAAAATTCTTGAAAACTTACCTGTTTGAGTGTTTTCAGATTGAGCTATAAGAGCTGCCATTGAAGAATTTGGATTTAATCTATTGCCATACATATGAGATGGTGCCTGACTGAGAGAAGATCCAGAGAGGGTATTTGCCTAAATGAAAAGAATTACATAAATAAATTATATTTGAAAATATCTTAATACTTTTCCTCCTGATAGACCTGAAAAAATTTTTTCCAACCTCAAAATATAAGCAAAAATTCCTCACTTTCTGAAGAGCGAATTTCATTCTTACTTGTTTTACCAATCCAATACTTCAATTTTCGAAGTTACATACCTCCAAATTAAAAAAAAAAAAAAAAAAAGGACTGGCACAGTCAAAGTTAACTATTCCTGCTTTAATTTCAAAGTATCTCATCGATACCAAAACCCAGTGGGGCACGGTAACCATGTGAACATATGACTAATTATTTAATCGTATTAAACCATTTATAAAATAAGGGCAGGTAGACAACAGATGTCTAACAAATGCTTTGGTCTCTTATATCACAAGGCTGGCTAAGGAGGTCGAAAGGTCCAATTTCTACTTTTAGTATTTTAACTATACAGAGCCATATTTCCATTCCTTAACTCTGTCATTAGTAAAACCTGCACACTATTTTGTTACTTCCTATTTTGATAGACTTGGAAGCCTGCTGCTTTTTCTGTTTTGTTTTGTTTTTATTTTAAAAGAAAGCAAACAGGCATCACAAGTATGTTTTCTATACAATGCAGGGCTCAACGAATCACAGCTTTGCCCTGACCCCATATAAGGCACTGTCTTTTTGGCAGGAAGCCAGTTCTACTAACTGAAGAGCTAGTCCAAAGTTTGTAATTCATTCATGTTGCTAACCACAATTCTGAAGGCCTCTACTGGGACTTGTGCCAAACAAGGGAAAATGAACCCTTAAACAGATGAAGCTAAGGAGGCTGGCCAAAGTCTTGCGTAATCCAATGTAATAAAAATGCCTTCTTTGATGTGAATACTTTCTCCCACTTTCCAAGAATATTATAACCTTAAAATGTGGCATTGTGGAAGCAAATCTCTTGTACACAAAATACTGTTAACTCACAGAAGGCTATTACAAATCTGAAATACTCTTTGGATTTAACAGAACCACAAATTTCAAAGTATACTTCCTACTCTTTTTCATGAATGAAATGAAACTTAAGCTTTTATAAAATGAAATCATTGTATAGTTATCTCAGAACAAAATTCTGGAAAATAATTTCAAAGAATTGAAGCACAACTAATATAAAGAAGCTGAATAACAGCAAAACAAAAGATGTGGGACATTCTGACATGTATAACTGCACACAAGGGACCAAGACGACATAGTAGTTATAACAAGCAAAATATTACAGAGAATAAACTGTGTTTCTGGAAAGACTCAGATCCTGACATTATATCTGGCCTCTAGCCAACTTATTAAGGATGAAAATTGGACTTTAAATTCACAGAAAGTCTCTGTGATGTAGAATTCTGTCCTTGCTTTCCATTGTTCCAAAGGGTATATTTCACAGTTCATACTTTAATGTCTAAATTCAATCGGTCCATTTCTGGGTTTCATTTTTTCTCTTATTAAAGATAGGTATACAAAGCCAGTAAGTTTGTACTATAAAGTCCTGTTTAACAATTAGCCCTCAGTAAAAGGTAAGTCAAAAGTTTAACCTAAGGATCATACTGGACACTTGCCATGTATTTAGTAGCAAGACATACATAAAATATACAATTCATAAATGAAACTATATTAAAATTTTTTACCCTTCCAGAAGTCAAATACTTAGGAATCCTGGCTACTCATAAAATAACCTGAAAACAAAATAAAACAAAACAAAAAATCCAAACAAACAAAAAGATCATATGCTACTCATCCATGTGTTAAAATCTCAGGTAGCTTATACTTAAAAATTCTCTTTGCAGAGCCAATTTACTCTTATACTCTAGACATAATTCTAAAAAGATCAACTAAGCATATAGTAGATTAGAAGTGGAAAATTAATTAGAAAGAGGAAGAAGAAGTAATATTTTGAGACAGTTTGTTGGCAGCAAGAAATAACAGCTGACGGCAAGACAAGAGAGAAAAATATGAGCAAGGAGCGTGTTACAGGGTTAAGAGAGTGCCAGTGGGATGCTGCTCAAAGAACGTGGACATCTATGTGCCTCAGCACCCGCACCTTGGCCTCTTGAGTCTGCTTTTTCGTGCAGTCATCTTTTGGCTGAACCAGGACTAATATTATACCAGCTGGACTACTTTTTTAGTTCCAATTATCAATTTTATGAGCTGCCTTAGTCTCTTGATAAGAATCAAAAGATCCCACTCTAATCAGAAATATACCCTTTTACAGGAAGGGTTCCTTCTGCCAAGAGCTTTACATTTATCCTGATTAGCTTCAAATGTCTTGATGTCTCCAAATTATCTTAGTTTCCCTATCTATCCTGTGTTAGGCTCACCATACTAAAAGATCAAAATGCAAAGTAGTACAACAGCATAATAACTGATTTGCATAATGACTGTCATCAGAAAAAGATTAATCATCTTTAGCATAAGTCCAAAACAGGAATGTATGTTTTATAAAGATGGGAGGCAAAAGTAAATTAATAAAATAATAAACTAAAATGGGAATATATTCTTCATTATCCTGAATAACCAATTTCTCAAAATTTCTGAATGGGTAAACATCTGGTAGTTGTTTTTAAAAAATTATTGCATTTATCTAAAAAAACTTACAAGATATTAAAAATAAGTTATTAATTTTACCAGGTAAGGTTCTGTGGCATACATCTAAACCAAGGCTACATTAAAACTCTACTTTTTATCATTTTAAGCAAGTAACATGAGTCACCAAGGACTACAAATGTCTGACACTGCTTAGTCAGCACTTTTGAAGTGCTATTTAGAATGGTTAATATGCTGGGAACCTTTGATAGCTCTTGGCACCTTACTAACAAGAAACCCCTAACATTTTAGTGAAAGGATCTCACAACTTAGTAGCAACGGAGGAGCACAAGTGAGAGAGCAGAGAAAAAAAGGATGTCTTATAGAGGAGAGTACACATGTAATGTCTGGCATTTTGTAGACTCAAAAACCTTCGCTGTCACGAATAAGAAAGCACCAAGATTCAGGACGATGGAAGGATATCCACGTGAACCTGAAGAAACAGTGTTTTTGAAGCATAAAGGGCACTGAAAGCTTTTATGGAAAAGAAATCTGAAACAAGGAATAAAGGAAACAATACACACACACTTCTCCACAGCATACTTTGGACATGGATTTTAAAAAGTACACTGAAAGCAAATTACTAATGTGCCATAAGTTCACTTCAGAAGACCTAGTATAATGACTGGTAATTCTTTTTATAGGAAAGTAGCTACCTTATGACATTTCAGTTTTATCTCCCCAAGTAGGGAGAATGGCTATTGTGGACAGATATCCTCCTTGAGTCTACTGGCACTATAAGAATATGAGTTGTGAACACTGGGGAGGCTGAGTGAAGGGTACCCACAATGTACATGAACTCTATACTCCGCACTCTGTACTGTTTTTACAACTTTTCCATGCATTTAAAATTATTTTAAAATAAGTTAATACAAAGTAAACTACTTGGCTTCACAGTGTCCCACTGAAATGAAGTCATCTACTCAAAATGTGAAAGTAGGTGTTAAGATTAGGTCAAGACAAATAACTTATATAATTATAAATTCATATTGCCATAATAAACTTCTGCTTCAACTTCCAGTATATGATATCTTAGTTTTGTTCCCTCCCCAAGATTAGTAATTGAAAGGAACTACTTCTACTCAAGTTATTACACTTACTCTAACACTCTTATAAAAGCCTCATTAAGAGAAGTATAATTATTTTACAAAATAGACCTCAAGACAAGTAGAGTAAGGGTAAATTGAATAATTATTGAGGTAAATCTAAGTAACTTTGAAACATATTTAGGTGCTAGAGTCAAAGAACATCCTTAGCAAATTTAGAATAACTTATTATGTTAAACATCCAGAAAGATATGTGAGTCTACCAAGGCAGTATTCAAACGCAAAACAAATTAAAGAAATTTAGTATTTCCTAAGAAGACTGACATACCATATTAAAATATTAACAAGATTAAAATTATATTTCAACTTGAAATGTCCCTGTTGTTAATAGTTCACCTCTTACATGTCAAATGTCTGCTCATGAGCACAGAAAAGTTTTAAAAGAGCTCTAGTCATAAAATAACTACCAAATTCCTAGGCACCTGGCACTAAAGGAGTTCGTTGTGGAGAGAAAAAGTCAAGCTAAGTCTACTCAATTATCTGAATAACAGACTTCAAAGTGGGCATTGTTTTGGTAGATTTATTTTTCTCCCTAATGATGATAAAGGCAGAAAAATACAGAATAAAGAAGAAAAACTAGGTTTGAAAGAACGGTAGCTATAAAAATTTCACCTTTAGAAAGTATCATAGTAATATATCACTTGGAGGTAGATACAAAACTTTATACTTCAATAATATAGGATGAGGTTATAGCAAGCCTTTTTTTAAATGCACAATTAACCTGTCAATAAACATTAAAATCAAATGATTTAAATAAGCTCTAAAACACAGTAGCTTCTTCTTCAAGATTTTCATCCTTGACACATCACTTAAAATTACATTCTTCCAAAATTCTGTCAGACTTGCTAAATTGAATATTATTTTTTTAATTCCTATTTCATATACATACTTAGAAGAAAAAATCTTTTTATTTTCACTGTATCTGCCATAAACCAAGCTTCTCACTTTGGGAAAGGTACTAAACCTCTGTGTCTTCAATTTCCATCTGTAAAAATGGAGATAATAATAGTACCTACTTCATAAAAACACTGTGAAGATCGGCTGAGTGAATATATGTAAAGGGCTTAAATGAATGCCTGACACATGGAAAGCACTCAAATTTTAGCTTATCACTTAAAAAATTATTTTTATAATCTATTATGGTTTCCATCTTTTCCATTAACTTTGTTAGAGAATATAATTTACCAATTATATTCTGATATTAACGTGGCTGGTTATATTTCAAAGATTAAAACATATTTACCTAAGAAAAATTAGAAGGTATAAATGTCTCGTTATACAATGATATCTTAATTTATAGGTTATATAATAACATAGCAACACTGCAAATATAATGTAAGGATTCAAATACTTTCGTGACAATTAATTTATATGCATTTTTCAATTTGCAGACACAATTTGTTTCCCTAGAAAAGCTTCCAGGAAAAACTGGAGAACAGTGGAAAGTTTTCATATATTCTCTAACTCAAGTCAAACTCTGTACTATGCAACATATTCTGATAACAGACCCCATTTCTGTGTCAGCCACCACCAGTAAGGCTTTAATACTCAGCGTGTGATGAGAGATGAAACCAAGTGTGAACAACTTTCGGGTCCCATGAGTAGGCTGACTGTTAAAGCTGTCAGGTTCAATTGCATCATTCCACATTATTCAATGCCCCTAACTGCTCCCTAATTGTGAGGAGCTTAACGTCTTCAAAACCATTGTTTAGGCTCATGCTGAAATGTCCTACAACTGAGTTTCTGTAAGTAGTGGGAGGGATTAAACTGTAGTTAAACCATCACTAAACACTCATGACTGGACAAGATGACCGCACAGAATAACCAACAAATTCTAAGGCTTCCTAATTGGTTGCTATCTAATCAATATATCACCTATCTTTTGGAGAAAAATTGAGCCCCTGGGACTACAGTGACTACTGAAGTAATTTATGAACTGGAAAAGACGTTAGTCAACAGTTGAACCTAAAATGGCTAAAATGCATATATCTAGGTTAACTTGGAATTATGAGTTTTATAAGAAAAATTTAATACTATTTTTAATAAAAGAAATGCTTCTGTAAAATTTTTCTCACTGGTAATCAGGCTTTTCTGTAACAGTTGAAATTAATGATGTCATATTGTAGCATCAATGTGATAACCTTAATTCCAAAGTACTTTATAATCTGCAAAATACTTATTCTCACATGAACTTCATAACATACCTGTATAGCAGGCAGAACAGGTATTTAAAGTTTTCATTTTATGTATGAAAAAAATTGATGCCCACAAATTGAAAATACCTGACTACAGTTACACTTGTGTGTAGCAAAGCTTCTGGAACCCAGGATTTCTGACTCGAACTTCTATTTTGCATTGTGTCACACCAATGGACACAGTAAAATCCCTAATAATATTTTTCAAATAGACTCCTCTTGACAAGGAGGCACATAACTGGGACACTCATTTTTATGGTACTGAGCAGTAAACCAGACAGGAGGCTCAGGAGTCAGACTGCCCTGCTTCCAGACTTCAGTTCCATCACTTACTAGACATGCGACCTTGTATGATTACTTAACCTCTTCACCATCCAAGTGACGTTACAAAGCACTTAAAAAACTTATTACTTAAAAAATTACTCAGAATGTTAACTTCTTTAAAATTACAAGTCATTATGAAATTATTTAAAACAGATGACACTTTTCATTCTGACCAATCAAGTCAGAGATCCTCTGAAGTCAGGTGACTCTGCCTGGGAAACCAAATCATTTTCTCAAAGAGAATGAAAATGTCATATCAGACATCATTTGAAAGAAAATCAAGGACTACACATAAGTTAGCTCTGCAACACACACAGACACACACACACACACACAATTATGATGTTGGAAAACAAAATATTCAAAGCTGACTGAAGTAAAAGTTTCACAGAAATCTGTAAAACAGTCACTAAACGGTATCTTTAAAATACTTAAACACCTGCATTTACTAAATATCACATAAACCTTAGAAGTTCCTTTATTTAAATTACTTAACCTATGTCATTTTTTATAACACTAACAGTAAACAATGAACCATGATCATCTACATGAAGAATATACTGAAAAGCAAAACCTCAAATGCAGAATATATTAGAATACAATTTTTTTCATTACATTTTTCAAAACATTACATATTTTTTTTAAGTTTTTTTTCAAATTAGGGCTGCTAAACATGAGATGCCCCCATTTTTACCACTGTCTCCTACCCCATTAAAGGCACAAATCTACTCTCAGTTTTTAATTTCTGTTAGCTTCCTGGTCTTACCTCCTTGACCACTTTGCAGGGAACAATTCTTACGGCAGCGAACAAGCCAAACGAGAGGCTTGTCTGTCTGACTTAAAGCCAAGGCTAGAAAGATCAAGAATGACCTCTGAGTTTTTATCCTGCTGGCACCAAGCCAGTCACTAAAAATTACTACTTTCATTAAGTTTTTTGGGGAGAAGGAGAGAAGGCAAAGCATTAATTCAAATTTAATGTTTCTATTCTCTGATTTATATATTTTTAAAATATCTGCTTGCTGGTGTCAAGGTTTTCTTAATAACTGTAACAAGACTTCCATAATTACATCTTAAATACTGATCATTTTAACTTAACCACTTAATTTTAAATCAATTATCTATAAAGAAACCCTAAACAAAAGGCTAAGATGCGATTATTTAAACACAATGGCTTGCGTGATTTGAAAACAAACAAGGCCTATATGAAAGTTGAACCAGAAACCAACTTTTGTCACTTTGAAGATTAAATTACCAAATGCATTACAATTTTAAGAGTTCTATCTAAACATTCAATTTATCTTTAACATTTTTTGTATCCTTTCCCTTGCACATTGCCTAGAAAACTCACATTTTGCACATTTACTACCAATACTATTGTCTCGGGCAGCTAAACTGAAGTAGTTCAACTGAGAGGTCAACGTGCCTCAGTTGCCTGGAGACTGATGGTTGCTACAGCAGCACCAGATAAGCCAGGCTAAATAAACTCCAGCTTGAAAGCAGTAAGCATACACTGCTGGACAGAAACACAGATGCAGTTGTCTCATCATGCAGCATTTGCGTCTAACGGGATGATCATATTTAATAAGAGACCCATCTTACTGAAACATGGAAAGAGGATAAATAGTAAAGATTTAAATTGACTGAATCCTGGATTACTTGCAACTATGATTTCTTTGTTCTTCAGTTGAGTCATATGTGCAGTGGAATTTTCCCTCTAGCTATAAATTTCCCTTCACTACCACTTCCCCCACTGACCTCCCTAATGCCAATCCCAAAACCACAAACATAATGAATAAGAAGAAACGAGATTTTTGCTTAATTCAGGCTGGAATTAACCAGAGAATAATTAAAACAGACCTATATGAAAAAGAAAAGAAAAATGCACATTGAAAATGTTCATGTGAGACTTTGTCCAAGGATATAAAGCTATCGACAGCATATGGTTACACTTAATTAAAATTAAAAGAGATAAAACTATTTAGAAAGGCTATTCTCACATTTATCCTTCCACCCTCTCTAACTCCAAATCCGTATTATTATGGCTACTTCACTAAGGTTAGTGAACTGAGCTAAAGAAAAACTCTCCTAAACGAGTCAAACTCCTCTTATTCAGATTGAGAGGTTCATCAAATAGTTAACGTCCATTTTCAAAGATAACACCACCAAATATGCCACTGATTTTATGTGCTGAACTGTCGTTTATTCTAATACATGACCTAATTATAATGGTGATTGTTTATACTGCACCATTACATACTTTAAAAATAACTTAATCTTGTGCTTTGATGTACAGCTTACAGAAAAACTGGAAAAGTGTTTCCTTCTAATGGTCCACACAATGGAAATTATGAACACATACATAAAGCCTAAGTTTACAGCAACTTACAAACAACTACTTAACTAGTTATTTGTAACCAGACATTTATCACTGTTATAATTTTCTCAAAAAGTTAACATACTACTAGAGCTTTGGATAAAATGAAAGTAAAATTATAAAGAATTCCAAAAAAATAAAAATATATATACTTTAGGAATTTTAAATTATTGCCTTTTGGGAAATGGGGGGGAGTAGAGGAGGTAGGGATGTGTGTGTGTGTGTGTGTGTGTGTGTGTGTGTGTGTGTACAGTTTGGCCCATTTACTGTCCTATTTGTGTATGTAATTCAAGATTATGATTTTTCTGATTTGACTTTTGCTTTTAAAGCATTCCTGTAGGCTAGGTCACCTATCAAGTCACCAACCTAAAGTGGAGGAAAGGGATGTAAATAAATGCAAAACAACCAACACAGTCACCATTATTTACAATATTTGTGAACATTCCTTCTCTCCCACTAGGAGGAAAGCCATATAGTGCTGAAAGGGATCATTTACTCTTTATCCTATATTCTCCTACACTAGGAGTTTTAAGAACTGAGAGAGCAGATATTCATACATTATTTGCATGATTTTTAAAATTATAAAAGGAATTTATAAAACCATAAAAGTCCAAAACTGGTTCATACTTGTAAGTGCTACTTTTTAAAAGAAAGAATAAAAGCTCCCCACAAATTTATATTTTATGTTGTAGGACAAACCTAGAAACTCAGAAACTGAAAACAGTAAGTGGGTATCAACTTATTCGTTTGTCTTTTCTCATGAGTATCATGTAAAAAGGTCTATTATTTCCACTAATATGTCAATACAAATTGAGACACTTTATAAATTCCTATAAGGAAGCTCTATTTTGTTTCCCTCTCCTACAATCAAACTTACTTTAAAAATGATGACCCATTGACCCATCAGACTCATCGGACCCATCCACACATTACTTTATGGCACTGTAACAATTTACCTGAGTTGTAGCAACAGCAGGAGTTGCAGTCGATGCTGCTGATGGGGACAGAGCTCCTACTTGTTGCAAATGCCCAGAAGACTGCTGAGGTAAATGAGAGCTGGAGACAGGAGTACTAGATCCGGAGCCAGATACTACATTTGGAAATGATACTGCTACATCATTGCTGTTATAAATACCTGCAAGAAAATAAATATTTTATAACTCAGCAGTCAAATTTGTCACAGAACACAACATTAATCAATAAGTTAGAATACCCACATTTCCTCCTGATCCCTCACCTCAATGATAAATTTCAATGATGGTGGTGAACAGACAAAAAGTGTACTAATAACTGAATAAATAAATACTGACTTTTCATAAAACACTTGTCTGAGAACCTAAGTCATTTTTATATATCAAAAATGGTTTTGCTAATAGACAGGGATCACATCAGAAAATACTTTATAAAAACAATAAGAATTTTAGAAATTCCTAAGAGCAATGAAATATTTCTTAAGTAGGAGAAGAGTGATTAGTGTTGCATAAAAATCACCTGATAAACCTTCCAAAATGCAGACACTAGAGCCCCAGAACTCATAATTGAAAAAGTCTGAAATGGGAAGACTTTGCTTTAAAAAGGTCACCCATGCTACAATGTAGAAAATAAAATGGAACAGGACTAGATTGGAGATTCGGAGACAATGGCGGGACACAGCTATGAGAATAAAGAAAATAGATGGATTCTAAATATATTCAGGAGGTAGAATAAACAGGCCTTCATGACTGACTGAACCAGGTGTACAAGGAGGGGTGGGAATGGAGGGGGGACAGAGGATTAAAAAAATGATCATGATGTGGACTACTAGGTAGTGGCAACATTCTCTTCAAGGAACAAGGAACACATTGGCCCCATGGGAGTAAACAGCAGAAAGAAAGAGGGTAATGAGAGAGCGGAAGCAATCCATTCTTTACAAAAAAAAAAAAAAAAAAAAAAAAAGGTGGATGCAATGGAGAAGGAGAAAAAAAATTAGCAAAAGTTAAGAGGGAACAGGGAGTTAATGAAAAAAAGATGTTTTGGGGTTTTTTGTGTGTGTGTGCATGTGTATTTTGTTTTTGTTTTTTTACAGATGGGAGATCACGGTCACATGCTGATAACAAAGAGCCCACAGAGAAAGAGAAGCTCTTTGAGGATAAAGATAGGACATGAGAATATCTATAAGCCAGTGGGGTTCTCAACCCCATTTTTGGTTGTCAAAATCAGGGAATGTCACTGGTGTCTAGTAACAGAAATGCTACTAAACATCTTAGGACAGCTCCTCAAAAGTAAGAATTACCTGTCCTATAGTGTCAATAGTGTGGAAGCTGAGAAATCCTGCTATAGACTAAAGCTCTTGGGAGGGTGGGAAGGAATAAGAACTTGACACTGTAACAAGAGGAAAGCAGGAAAAAAAATGAACCTAAGTAGCCTGCAGTCAAAAAAAAAAAAAAAACTTTTCAGAAACTACAGTCCTTGAGGACTATACTTTGTTCTAAAGAACATAATTATTGATTCATAATAAATAAAAGCACCTATAATCTTAAAACAAGGGGAATAAAAGAACTGGGATATTTTTGAAGGCCTTACAATTATACTTGAGGCTCCTAAGATATCTATGATTTCTCCAGAAAAAAAAAAAAAAATTCATTCAACAAATGCATCTATTATGCAAATATCTGAGAGAGCTCACTATTTGCCAGACATTATTCTAAGTCCTGGAGATACAAAGCCATCTAAGATATGTGGTCTCTGCCTTCAAGAAGCTTAGTGGAAAAAAGGGACAATTATAAAGGACTGAAGAGTACTATGAAAGAAACACCCTAAGGGGACTGAGTATCTAACCCAGACCCCAGGTAAGAGAGGGAAGAAGACAGGGGAGCCTTTCGAACTGATTTCTAAAGGAGCTGCAGAACAGAGGCAAAGGGTAGTTTGAAGAAGAAACATGCAACTGAGAGCAGGGCAAATTCTAAGAACTTATAAGTACTATCTGTATAGGTTAAGCAAGAAATAAGGCAATAAATAAACAAACAGGAATTAGATCAAGAAGAACATGAAAAGTTAAAATGTTAAAAGTTAAAAAAAAATCAGAAACAATAGGAAGCCACTGAAGGACTGTAAACAGAAGTTTGGTGTGATCGGATTTGGGTTTAAGCAAAACATAAATCACTGGCACAAGGCAAAGACTAAACTGGGGAAGATATTTAAATAGAGACTGAGAAAGCTGTTAAGGATTGTTACAAAAATACTGAAGAGCATAAATAGGGATTAAACTAAGGTAAGAGCAAAAGAGACATTACAAAGGCAAAGTTCATAGGACAGGTAACTAATTAGACGTGAAGAATAAAAAAGCCGAGTCATTCTTGACTCATAAGCACCAGCAAGTGGATATGAGAGTGGCAATACCAATCACTGAAGCAGGACTAGCAACTGTACCCAGGACTTGGTTACTATGTGTGGGTCACTAGCACGATAGCCCAATGAGGTAAATATCACTCTCATTTTTACATAGGAGGAAACAGAAGTTTAAAGAAATAAAATAACTTGCTTAACGACCTACTAAGTGGTAGAATCAGATTCAAATTCATAGCTGTCTGATTCTGTAACTATAGAAACCACTTCCTGATACAAGTTTGAAGTTCAGGTTGATCTTTGAGATGCCTGTGGAACACAGAACTCCTATATAGTCTAGAACAGAATGGGATAAGCCTGAAGCTTGGCAGAAAAATCAGACCTAAAGATAAAAATCTAAGACTTAGAAGCATAGTGAAGTTAGAATAAGTAAATATGAAAACTCAAAAAGGCTTTCTGTTGATGTATACTGTGTTTAAAAATTTTAACTAGTTCAATTTAGCAACATGGAAATTTCACATTAGAAACTCTAAGAATTCTAATTTTTCCTGAAAAACTGAAGCTGGGTCAACACTGGATACTATATTCCGAAACAGCAACAATCTGCTGAAGCTTTAGACATAGATTCTTTAATCCACCAGCATCCCATTATTCCTTATTCTCTCTTCCTCACTCATTTATGTTATCTACCTGGACACTGTAAGTATTTGATTTATAACTCCTGATATGGAAGCTGGTCAAAGCCAAGAAATGGAAAAATGAGATCACCCAGGGAAAAGTTCTCAGCAGGATCAAGAGAAAAGGACCAAACCCTAGAGAATATTACTATTAAAGGATAAACCAAAAAAAGCCCACAAAGAACTGAGAGAATCTCAGAAACCACTTGGAGAATTTCAATGGAAAGTTCAAATGATACTAATTGGCCATTTAGGTAAGGCCAGAAAAAGGAGTCACTAAAGGTGACAATAAATCTTGGCAAGATAACTCTTTAAAGAAGTTTGGCTGTGAAGAACAGAAAAGAGATAGCATGTAAATGAAGCAAATGTTTACAAACCTTATATTACAAAGGACAGACATATAGCTGAGAAAAAATTTTTTTCAGTTGTTTACCCCATAGTTCATTCAACAAATATTTATTGAGGTTCTTATTATAAAAAAAGGCACTGAAGATAGCAAAGAACAGAAAGGAATTCTGCCTTCAAAGACCTTATAGTCTCATAACAGAGCTAATAAGTATTCATAAGTTAATGATACAGGAAAGTTCAGAGGAAAAGATTAGGGTAGAGGAGTTCCAGAGAGTAGTTACTTGAACTCGGCTTTTTAAAAGTACTTAGTTTTCCTTTTTTCTTTTTTTTTAAATGATGAAAAGCATACTATTCATGGAATCTCCAACATTCATAACTAAAAGACAAAAGTTAGCTGAAGGTGGCATGATGAAATTGTTCTTTTCTATAAAACCAAGGTAACAACTAACTTAAAGGCTTTTATTTAAGAATATCTTTGTAAAGGCTCTAGCAATGCCTAATATACAGTAAGTTTCCACAAATAGTAGCTATAGCTATTTTAGAGTTAATGCTCTAATTAAAAATTTACCTTTAAGTCAGGAAAATACAATACTGTAATGGTCAGGTCCCCTAATGTCCTTTATACACTTTGAAAACTGCAAATACCATTACCACATGCAATAATATATCATGAAAGTATAATACTGAGATGCAAAATTGTGGTGATTGAGGACCTTTGATCTCTAAATTTAATGTTTTTATATTATGTTAATTAGTACTTAAATGGGAAACTGCACAGCTAAAGTGCAGTGCAATGATCACACTCCGAGACTATGTTTGGTACTCAGGTTACTGCTATAGAATAGAATAAATCAAAATTTTGCTTTCCTATCAAGGCAGGAAAGCATAAAATTCTCTCTCTATATTTTTTTTAATGAAAATCACTGATACTTCAACTCCCTCATATCTCAGGTATGATTGGTACAGCATAAACAGTTTACTAAGACCTTTAGATCTTTTTTCACAAGGCAAATAATCCTCCTTAGGTTGCTCTGTATCTGCTTTGTTTAACTTTACCCTATTTCCATCTTTTACAAGTTATATGCTATTTTAATCCAAATCGAGGAGATAAGTCATCATATTAAATAGAAGTGAATCCCGCAATGCACAAGCTCTAGGAAAATAGCCTGAAATTCATCTGCTCAGGCTAGAGAGTAGAAACAAAGATGCAGAATGATACAGAGTGTGACAATGACATACTGATTCATTCATCTATTCATTCATCTACCCATCCACCTATCAATCAGATATTTATTGAGTATCTATCTATTAGAAGACAGGCACTGTGCTAGGAGCAAGGAATAAAGTATAGAACAAGACAAAAAAGATTTCTGCTCCCCAGGAATTTGCAATTTAATTAGAGGCAAACATTAAAACGAACGCATGACTATTAATTGTGACAAGTGCTATGAAGGAAAAGGGTATACATACTATGAGAGCAAAAAATTAGGAAGCAGAAAAGACCTGTCTGAAGAAATGATATTTAAGCCAAGACCTAAGTAGAAAAGCTTGTTCAAAAGACAAGGGGGTCAAAAAAAAAAGTAATATGGCTAAAGCACCATAAAGTGGAAAGAGCGGTAGAAGACAAGGTTGGAGTAAGGGAAGGAGTATATCTCACGGGATCTTGTAAACCACACAGAGGTGTTTACAGTTTATGCTAAGATCAAAGGGAAGACACCAAAGGCAAAGAACATGCCTTAGTTTTTAAAAGATCATTTCTCTAACTGCTATGTAGCGAATGATCCGAATGATCCGAAGGAGGAAGAGTGGAAACGGAAAGGTCATTTAGGAGGCAACTCTACAATCTAGATAAAAGATTATATCCCTCTGGACTAAGGTGGTCATGATATTGAATGTGTGGAAAGAGGGGGATCTGAAGTACATCAAGAAGTTGGAATCACCTAAACCTGATGGTAGACAGAATAAACAACAATATTATAAATGAATCTCAGGTTTCTGGCTGGTGATGCCATTTACTGAGGTGGTGAAAAATGGAACAGGAAGAGTTGATTTTTGTTTGTAAAAGAGCAAAGCAGCCAGTTTAGGACTAAGTCCTGAAGACCTCTAACCTTTCAAGGATGGTTAGTGGAAGAAAAACCTGTAAAGAAAATTGAGATCAGTAAGGTAAGAAAAAAACTATGAATGTGGTGTTACTGAAGCCAAGAAAAGACTTTGAAGAAAGAAGAGGCACATGAGCTGCATCACAGGATGCTGAAAGGCTAGCTAAGACACAGAATGAAAATGTCCATTAGATCTAGAAACAGAGAGACAGATGGTGATCTCAGAAGAACAGTACAGTGTGGGCAGAGCCAAGAAAATATTGTTTAGACCTAAGCTCTTATTAGCGTGCCCACTGCAATTATATAAAATCGTTATATAAGACAAAAGTATACCTCTCTAGTGACAGAAATTAGTGTTCGCCAAGCAGAGTTCCTGCTTCCCAGTTTCAAAATGCCTAAAAGGCCAAATCAGTACCATATCAAGTTGCTTGTTCAGCAAAGAAGAGTAAATAAATGAGACAGTCTTGAGGAATATTTAACTAAGTAAATGATTAAGCCTGATGAGTTATCCCTAACCAAATCCCAAGAGACTGAATAGTCTTTTCTGGAGGTTAATGCGGTTTATAGTAGTTAAAAGTCCAAATCCTGCTCCCTCATGCAAATAACTTAACCCCTCTGAACCTAATATCCCTCATCTATAAAATGAGGCTGGTATCAATGATTTTATAGGGCTGGTGAAAGGATTAGCTAATATATGTAAAGCACGTACCAATATTATTAGTATACTGTCTACTACATGGTTAGCATTTGATAAATAGCAGCCATATTATTAAATACGAAGGAGGAATGATATCTATTAACGTTAAAAGAAGTAGGAGAATATAAACAATAACAGAAAGCTTCCATAGTTAATACTGCCTTAATGTCTGTTCCCTTTGGTGACTAATGTATTAACACAAGATATTCTATATTTTGGCTTTCCCTTTCTAGATTGTGGACTATGTCTCCATATGATCAACATATTCATTACTCAGAGTGGATAAAATGAAATTTAGAAAAGAAGAGCTTTTTTTCCTGAGACTCTTGGCCACCTTGATGGAATATGGGTATTCCTAATTCTCCGTGGGCAAGCATTTATTATTTCTTAGGTTGCTCTATTTTTACACAGTTTAATTAACAATGTTGTTCATTATGTATTTCTTCTTTTGACTTTACCTAATTCTATAAACACTTATTAAAAAATTTAAATAGATGGAAAAGTAGAAAAAATGGTTGATATTTTTATATATTTTCAAATATTTTGGTGCATAATTTATAGTTTTGTTTTGCTTACTTAGCTGCCTATGTACTAAATATAGAATTTCTAACTCTTTTACACTGAACATTCATATTTTCCTATTACATTATAAACAATATTTAATGTTTTTAATATTATTTTGATGAAACCAACTAAATATTACACAGAAGATATCATTTTATAATATAAATATTTTATGTGGCTAATATGTGCACGCACAATACTAGATGCTGAAGATACTACAAAAAAGAAAATAGACAGCATTCTTGCATTCGTGAAACTTAAAAGTATAAGAGCTAGACATTAAATAATCACACAAATATTGGTGCAATGATGACAAAGTAGAATGTGTTGTGACAGACTATAAAGGGTACCTTAATTAAGATTAACAGTATAGGATAAGCACCCGTGAAGAACACATAAACTAGAAGGAAGTCCTTAGAGACCATTTCTGTTGTTTTTACCTGCCTAGAAGTGTTTCCCATTTATTTTCCAAATAGCATTCTATTTTCCATCTATCCCTACCCCCATTTCATATACTTTTGGCCCAGGAATGAGCAGGTGGCCCAAGCCAAGACAATCAAACTGTATCTCTTGAATGCATACTCAGAAGGGTAGAAAATAGTCACAACTAAATTAGTCTAATGGTAGTAATATTAGTCTACTAATTCTTGTTTACCTACCCCTTGAAACACCCTTATTTCTCTTCTCTCAGAGGTCTGGGATGGGATTTTTTCCTTTAATTCTCTAAAATAACCATACATACCCAATAAATTATTTTTTCTGCTTAAATTTGACATAATCCATTTCTGTGGCTTATGTACAACGGACCCTAACTGATACATCCAGTATGACATAATGAGAAAAAAAATAAGATGCTTAAAGATGAAGCTAAAGGCAGCCCAAGAGCCAGCTCATATAGAACCTTACAGGCCAGGCCCTAAAGGACTTTTCGATTTCATCCTAATGAAAAGCCATAAAACATTTTAACCAAGAAAGTGGCATGACCAGAATTATATTTTTAAAAGATCACTTTGGATACAATGCAAACAATGCCTTGAAAGACAACAGAAGAGCAGAATTGGGGAGATGACCAAATAGCTATTATTAATACCTTAGACGAAAGATTTTAAATAACTTAAACTTAGTGAGAATTATGGAGTGACAGCAGAGGCTCAGGATTTAGCCAAAAGGAATCTCCATACTAAATTAGGATAAAGGAGAAGCCACCAGAAAACTAAAAAAAGAAATGGTCAAAATAGTAGGACAACCAAGTTGCTTATTTTACTTTTTTTTGGTTTTATTACGGTGATACTGGTTAACAAAATCCAGTAAACCACAATGAAATACCATCTCACACCTGTTAGAATAGCTGTTATCAACAGGACAAGTAATAATAAATGTTGGAGGGGATGCGGAGAAAAAGGAACCCTCACACACTGCTGGTGAGACTGCAAACTGGTACAGCCACTATGGAAAACAGTAGAAAGGTTCCTCGAAAAACGAAGAATTGATCTACCATATGATCCAGCAATCCCTCTACTGGGTATTTACCTCAAAGACTTGAAAACGTATATCCAAAAAGATATTTGGCACACTGATGTTCATAGCAGCATTATTCACAGCGGCCAGGACATGGAAGCAACCCAAGTGTCCTACAATAGATGACTAAAGATGCTGTGGTACATATATGCGGTGGAATAGTACTCAGCCATAAGAAGAGATGAAATACTGCCATTTACGACAACATGGATGGACCTTGAGATAATCATGCTAAGCAAAATAAGCCAGACAGAAAAAGTTGAAAACCACATGGTATCACTTACATGTGCGATATAAACCTAAAAGCAACAAATGAACAGGACAAACAAAGAGACTCATGGACACAGACAATAGACTAGTGGTTACGGGTCGGGGGAGACGGGGTCAAAGGGGTCAAATATGTGGTGAGAGAAAGAATTCTAACTATGGTCGGTGAACATACAATGCAAAATATATATGCCTTACTGTTGAACTGTACACCTGAAACAACCAAGTTACTTATCATGCTGGGACGGGACAGAGGATGAGACGGGATGGGAAGGGAAGTCCTCAACAAAAATAAATATGCTAAGAAGTTATCTAAGATGAAGACTAAAATAATATCTACTAGACTTGGCAAAGTAAAAGCTATTCCTGAGTGGAAGAGCAGTTGCAGAAGCCAGTATGAAGTGGTTTGAAATATCAATCAATGAGAGAATTTCTGCTTCTGGCAATGGGGGAGACTAAATAACCCAATACCCATCCTAATTAAAATGACCTAAGAATGAATAGTTAAGTCCCCAGAAAGTAAGGAAGATCCTTAGGAGTCAAAAATGAAAAGGAAAGAGCTTTACCAGGTTGTCCTAGAGAAGCCAGCCTGTGTCAGTAACCTAGGAGCTCTGGCTTTAATGCCCATCACAAAAAAAAAGGAGAGAGAGAGAAAGTTGAAAGTTAGGCCTCCAATGGTTTCAATCTTGTGAGACTCTATGCAGAGAAACTATCCAACCCAACCTGGTCTTTTGACTGTGTGCTAATAAACTGGCGTGGCTTTAAGATGAGAATTTTGGGATAATTTGTTATGGCAGCAATAGAAAACTAATATACTTGCACTGCCAGAAAGTAAGGAAGTGGTCAAAGAATAATGAGGGCATATCAAAAGGACATGGAGCCAGCTTAAAGGAGCTCTCACAGGCTAAAGTGAGAACAATTTGAGTATCACAATAAGTGAATTATAATATATAAGATTCCCTAAATCCATACTGATATAAACTGCAAGTTTGACAAGGAATGGAATATTTACATAGTCTAAAAGTTTATTCCACAAAATACTGTATATTAGATGTCTTATATAATTATAAAGGAGGAAAAGAAAATCTTTTCATTGGAAAAGCCTGATTATGTGCCATCTAATAGATAAAATGGAAAGATAACTTCTATGATATCCTGCTCCCAAAAAACAACCTGAATCTAATAATGAAAAAAACATACAAACTTTAATAGCATCTGAAGACTAATATGGCAGTGTTAATTTCCTGCTCTTGACAGTTGTGTGTGATTCTGTAGTGTGTCCTTACAAACACTTAGGTATTCAGGTCTGACAGGGCACTATGTCTGCAAAGTTACCCTCAAATTGTTTAGGAAAATAAAAGTTCTCTAGACTATACTCTCAACTTTCCTGTAAGTTTGAGACTGTTTCAAAATAAAAAATATTTAGATGAGAGAAAAGAGCTATACAGTGTTTAAAAAACAAAAGAAAAAGAAAAACGAAACCAGACCAGGTCCATTTCTAAAAGGTTCATGAAGAATTCCAAAATACACGTTCACTGAAACTCTTTACTCATCAGTCAGGTGAAACAATCAATTGAGCTAAATAGATGAGGAGTAAACAAAAAAAGATCAAAAGAAATTTCCCAGATAAAGCACAGAAAGATTAAGAAATGGAAATTATAAAAGAGTGGTTAAAAATGTGTGTGTGTGTGTGTGTGTGTGTGTGTGTGTGTGTGTGTGTGTGTATTTGCAAAGAGTGGTCAAGAGACACAAACAACAGAATGAAAGTCCAAATATGTCTACCAAAAGTTACTGAAGAATAGAAAGAGGGAGAAGCAATATTTTAAAATATAATGGCTACAACTGTGTCCAGAATTAATTAGACATGAATTCTCGCAAAAAGGAAACACAAGAAGTCCCAAGAAGAAAAAAGTCACACCTAGACATACGGTCCCAAACAAAGAGAACATCTTAAATGAGTGAATGGGGTAGAACAGTTTGAGGAGTAGGCACACAAATAGGAACGCGGGATTAAAGGAGTTTGGGTCTCTTGGTTTGGGTTTTTTTCAAGAGGAGAGATAGTAGAGCATGTTTAAATAAAGATGAGTGATGGTGAAAGAGAAAGTGAGGAAACTAAAATGATAAGGTCTGTGAATGGGGCAGAAAAGGATGCGAGCCAGAGCACAAGGACCAGTCTTTGACTGCAAGCAGAACTGGAGAGAAGGAAAAAGGATAGATAGAAATCAAGTCGATTTGCAGAACTGGGTATTGAGAAGATGAAATTTTTTTCTGTGCATAAGAGACAAAGACATCTAACATACATCAAATGGGGAAGGGGAAGAAGAATTTTAAAAATCACGGCAAAAAAGTAAGGAAGGTTTCCTAGAGACATGTATTAACATTGTCAAGCAATTTAAATGTCAGTTAAGGCTAATATCATGAATTGATAATGACATGAATTTGTACATGGTGTGATTTTTTTTCTCTAGAAACACTTAGCACTCATAAGTATAAGAATATAGGTGGTCAGGTTAATGAGATGAGACACACCTAAATTAATATCAATCATGAGCCTAGATGAGAAACATCATGTGGTGCATTACATAGTGCTTTTGTTTGTTTGTTTGTTTCTTTAGCTTAAGAAAATTAAAAGGAAGGTTTAGTAGGGAAAAACTGTCAATTAAAATGAAAAACATAATCTTATTAGATGTGGCAGTGATTAAAACAATTTGCCATTCTTCATTAAAGGTTCTTAATTTAAATAAAAACATAAAAGAAATGACCACATTTAATTTTAGAAAATGAAGGCAAACAAAAAACTACTCTACAACCTATAATTTTAACATAACCTCTATGATAATAATTTTATCTAACATTTTATTCTGTAATTATTCATTTATATTTCTGACTCTCCCATCTAGAATCTGAGCGCCATGAAAACAAGAATCATAACAAGAAAATGACAGTCATTTGCCATGTATATATTATTTTATGCACAATACATATTCAATTTGTTGTTCTGTTTGGTGTCTAAGAAAATATATCATGGATATATTTCCAAGTTGCTAGGTAAGCTTCTTAAATATCACTTGATAATCAAATCCAGGAGATGCTATAAGAAATATGAGTGTAATTCTTACATTTCTAGTACTTCCAATTTTTTCTATGATAAATATCTCTGTAAGTCTAGCCTTTTTATATGTGTACCATTTCCTTACAACAGAAGTCACTTCTACTTAGTCCTTTTAGATGTCTCCCCAAGAAGCACATTTTATCAATAGTTTATGTTTTAGAATTCTTTTGCCTTTGAGATCTTAAAATTTCCCTATAATGTGTCCTGAAAAAGGATTTTTCCTTCCCTCTTTTTTCTTTAGCACTCTAAGGGCCGTTTCAATCTAAGATCTCTCAACTTTTTAAAGAAAGTTTACCTCCATTATTTCTTCAGATTATTTCCTCCTCTCTTTTTCTCTCTCTTTTTCTGGGGTTCCTGTTTCCTGGATTCTACTTCTGTCCTTCATATTACATTGGTAGGTAGGTAGGTAGGTAGGTAGGTACGTAGGTAGGTGTGTGTGTGTGTGTGTGTGTGTGTGTGTGGTCGGTCTTGGTCCTCTCCTCCTTCCTAGGGATTTCCAGGGACTTCCTTAATCTGACCTACTCATTAATTAATTTTGCTCCCTGGCTGCATCTATTGTGCTATTTATCACATTTATTGTGTTCTTTACTTTGACTATTATAGTTTTCCATACCTAAAACTTCTACTTGTTTCTTTTTAATATTTTCTTTGTTTCAAATTATTATCTTCTCCTTTCATATATTTATTACTCTAATTTCTTTTCTCTCTACAATTCCTTAAGGGTATAAAATCAGATTTTCTATTATTGCCAACATGGATTAAATAAAGATTTTTGGTTTCTTAAATCCTGACATAGCCAGAAACAACTTTCAATATAAGCCTTCTAATATACCTTTTGAATGAAAATATTATTTGCTCCTAATATTACAAATTTGATGGAGAAAAGTCTGAGAAGCATAAATTCATATACCTAGCTATTATTATATAAATATATTCCTCTGTCAGGAATAAGCATATATCTCCAGAATCTCTAAAACAAAATGGCCCTCCGAGTGTGAAACAGCCATTTATAGGAACAGCTCACCATAAAACATAGTCTATAACTCCAGGTTTAATCAAGGTAACTGGGACATAATTCCTGTTAACACATGACTAGGAAATAATGTGAAAGTAAGGTGCAAAGCAATCAACTGCATTATAGAGAAGGAAAAATATCAAGAAGATGATAATCTTTAAACACGATCTAACTTAGTGTGTGTACTCTGAGGTCAGATTCACTAAGCACGCAACTTCCCAGTTATAATTTGTTTTCCCAAGATTACTTTAAGGAAGACAAGCAACATTTGGTATTCTTGACAGTTATGTTTTTATCACAAATGACTAAATTACATTCTTCTCTACCATCACTTCTGAGATATTGGCTTGAGTCAGCCCACCTGTTCAACTCTAGGTATAATGGGCAAAACCAAAAGAAGGCTAATATAATAATCTCTGAAAGAGATTATAATGATCTGAACCAACAATCCATAGTCATGAGGAAGAAAAATGAATTCTGAAAATAATAATGAAATTAGATATAAAAGTCATGTTAGGAAGATTAATTAATTAGAGAAAAAGATTTAGAAGGTACCACTTGTTGACACATTTAGTTAAGAATAGGATGAGAAACAGACAGATACACTCCTACCAAAGAATACAAGAGGAAAGGAGTCTCTGGGGACTGTGACATTACAAAAGAAAAACACAATTTTACATATATAGGTATCATTACTATTTATTCTATATAATCATTAAAATACTAGTCTGAACTATACTAAACTGACAACACTTTTGTAAACACATCCAAGCCACTACACGTACCTGAAAACAATAATCTCTGTGGAGGGGGGAAACCTATTTTTAAAATTTCTAATTTAAACATTCATTAATCCAAAAATATGAAGATTTTTTTAAATTAAGGTTTTGTTTTTGTTTTTTCTTTTTCCATTGAATGTTTCCACAGCTATTACCTCTGTCTTCCTTCAGGCTGACTTTTTCTACTTGTTCACTTGACTGCTTTCCATCTGTCCAGATTCTTTGGTCCATCACATATTCCTCTCTTCCATCTTAATCCTTTACCTTTCTAGAGTCTTCCTTTCCACCTACTAAGCCTTTCCTATCTTAAAATAAACTGGATCCGATCTCTTTGCCCTCTCTATCAACATTTCTAAGCCATGATCATTCTCAGAGTTTCAGTGATTTATTCCTATATAGACTACTTTCAATTTTCCTTCATGTCCGAACTCTAATCTTATCTATTCATTTTCACACTAAACATTTCTACTTAAATATCTTGTTGGTAAATGAACGGCCATCCTCTCTCAGCTACTACCATTCAGTTCATTGACAATTACTACCAGGTCTTCTTGCATAATATATGTCCCAACAATCTGAGTTCCATTACCCTCAATTGGGCCCATGATATTATTTGGCTAGATTGTACAAAAATCTAATTGGTTTCTCTGCTCAAACATTAGCTCCTTTCAATCTTATTATGCTATAACCAGATGAACCTGGGTTTCATCTTTTTTCCGAACTTGAACACCAACAACTTTCAACTCCTTGGCCTAATATCTAAGGCTGTCACTCCTCATATATTTCACATCAAATATCAGCATCACCATCACTTTACACACCCTGTGTATTCTCATTTATGTGCCACTGTTGGTGTTATTTGTATTCCTGGGGTTGGGAGCCTGGCTCTGATTTCTATCTTCAAATAGCTAAATTCTATACTCTCTTTACAAGCATTAGGTAAAATGTTATATTTCTTGGACATCTAATTCTCTCAGTTCAAAGTAATTTTCCCTGACCTTAAACTCTTATTGTACTGTAGATCATTAGAGAAGTTCTAACTACATATCTTGAAATTTTTATTTATATACATATTTCTCTTTTAGCTTTTATGTTCCCTTAAAAGTGGGATCCATTTGCAGTATGATATACTTATTTACCCAAAGCAACTAACCAAGATCTCAGATATAGAAAGAATTTAATGTATACTTGTCAAATGAAAACAGTTAAGACACTCTTGGGAAGTTCTATATTGCAGATACTCATATTATGCATGATTAGTTTTATAAATATGTGAAACAGATTTTTAGAGGAGGGCAGGGGGTAGAGTATAGAGTAGATGCATATATTAATTGTTTAAGAGTAGTGAATTCAGAATACACATGCTCACTCTCAACTGATCCAGAAGTATTTAAGAGCTTTTAATTACAGAATTAAAGAATTATTATAAATCATAGGATATGGTGTCAAATTCTTCTTTCCCTCAGTAAGAAAGAAGGGTCATAAATGTAGAAAGTGGTATTAAAAATTAAAACTTAGACATTTAGACCCGGGGATCCTAAAACCACCCTACCATATCTTAAGCAATATGACAAATCCAAACAAGCACAGCAGTAAGAACATGATAACATAGTTCATCCCACCAACCATCCAAGATTATGGAGAATTTCTTTCAGTTATCATTTTTGTGACTACGGATCTCTAACATTGCTTTACCTTTAGAACCATGCTTGAGTTTGGTACATACCTATGAATTTAAGTTCCTGCTTTGTTAGTGCAGAACTGTCATCTCTGTCTAAAGAAAAGACACACTTTAATTTTGGATTTTTAATAACCAATCCCTAAAAACCACCATGATAGACAAGTGGGAGAAAAAAAATCAGTAAGGTTAAGGTTCCAAAACAAAAACTTATGGAAATTTTAAAAGTCATTACAAATTTGTTTTCACTAAAATTAAAAAGGTAGCACTCTAGATTATTAATGGCATTACCATTTAATTAACTTAAAAGTCATTCTTACACATTCATTTTCATTTACATAATTCCTTCACTCAACAGGAACTTCTCAGGTTTTGCTGCAGTTTCAATGAGAGCCTTATAAATTCATTTTGCTTTGTAGTAGTTAACACGCATTTTTCTCCCCAGTATCTGCCTCACTACCCAGATGGTAATAATCCTACGTTTATCACTCAAGAGTCTTTGAAGTCTATCTTCCTTCTAGAAACTTACAGTGATTCAAGAGACAAAGTAGCCTGCATGCTTTGAAATGGAAAAAGTCTTACTGTCTTATCTATAGTGTATGTCTTTTACTACTTAGCAAGGCTGCATAGTATTAGTCAAATTCCTTCTTACACAGGAACAAACAAATGGAACGAAGAGTAGCATTTGTTGTATCCTGAGAGGTAACAATTTATTATATAAAAATAAAGAACACATCAACTAATCGGATTAAGAAGGAAAAACAAGTCTATTGTGATAAAAAAGAAATTAGATCTAGAATGACCTATATCAATGGTTCTCAATCTCCACAATGTCATGACAACTTCTCCCACCAGTAATATCTCATAACACTTAATCAATTTCAAATGATTAACAGATAGACTGCAACTGTTATGCTTGTATATTATCCATCTCTGTTCTTAGATCCCTACCTTCTTAATGCTTCCCTAAAACAAAAAGGGGACACATGTAAAGAACCTAGATCTACTTTCCTACAAACTATTCCAAAAATCCTGAGTAGGATCCCATTCTTAACAAAGAATCTCCACCCGAAAATCGATTAGCACTCACATTTAGTCTCAATTCTATAGCAGATATCTATGAATAATTGGTTGGCATTACTTTGCTTCTTCTATCAGATGAGATTTGTTTAATGAGCGTGGTCGTGACAAACTCTAAGCACCATAATTAAAAGGAATTTAAAAGCATAGTAAATGGGACACAGAAATCAATTAGTAATAGTATGCTGCTGTGAAAATAGATCTAAGCTCTTTAGCTACTTTAATCTACTATTTCAAAATTATATTAAAAGGGAAAATTGCCAAGACAAACAAATGAAGCAACTGCATTACTGCAAAAAACCAAGTTACGACTGGCAGAAACAAGACTGCCTAATGCAAAGTTTAATTCTCGAAGGAAATGAACATATTACCAAGAATATATGAAACCTATTCAAGGACTGTGTAGCAACTGACAACGATTTATCCGTTCAACATTTACAGAGAATCAAACTGATGAGATAAATACCAATGAAATAAAGAGGAGTAAAACGCCATCTCTACCCTAAATGAGTTTATAGTCTAGTGAGAAAAAAAACTTGTCAATAGATTATTAAACCCAGAAAGTACTAGAGCAAAATCATACCTGAAATAGGACAATGAAAACCATGTTGATGATATGCTATTTTCAAGTGGACCATGAAAAACCTAAACTATAATCCCAGCATGCATATTACTTGTCTCATCCTTATAATATGAAATATATACCTACTAAACAAAATAGAAAGTTACACAGAGTTTAGTAATATCATGAAATCTATATTCTCTTAGTCAAGCTGGCTAGTTCCAAGGCACCACTATAAAACCAAACATTATAAAATGCAAAGCATTTCACTTCATGGTTATCTACTTATTAAAGTTGACCCTCCAGATACTGTTCTTTAAAATATTTAAATGACTATTCTGCCTTTCCAAATTACCTTAAAAGTTTCCAAAATTGATTGAAAGATTTCTATATTATATCTTTCTCATACCTATTCTGTTTTCTTTTTCCATTGTTGGGACAATAATTTTAATAATATTTCTTGAGTTTCCTAAATTTCTCTGGTCACATAGAATTCATCCCACCAAGCCTAATTTGCTCTTTTAGATTGGTTGGTGAGGTGTTTTACTAAAAATATTTTTCTCTGTATTGATGATATTCTTATTTCCTTATCAGAAAACACCAATTTCAAAAGTTTATAGAGTATTTCACATACAGCCAAAAGAACAACCAACATTAAGTCCCAAGATCCTTCTGAGAAACACCAAATCAAGATATATGCTCAAAACTCAATGTCTACAACTATTAATATATAATATTTCCTTGGTCCTTTTAAGTATTTTAAAATGCCTCAATGAACTAATAAATTTTAATTTTATAAAGTTCTGTATAACATTTTGAAATGGATCAGATGATACAGAGTAAATAATTAAAATAATTCAGTTTTCAATTTTTCAGAGTCTCAACTAGTGGAAGAAATTTTTTTTCAAAGTTTCACAAATGTGAGACAAATATGACTAAGATATAGATCACAGAAACAAAAACAACTGTCTGGAAGAGCAATAAAGGTAGAATGAAAAAGGCAATAGAAAGTACAAGAACCTAGAAGTATTATAAAAAAAGTAATAATTCTATTAAAAAGTATCAGAAAATATTTTGCAAGAGATAAACATATGCTTAGATTCAAATTCTACTCTCACTGAAGAAAGGTGGAAGGCCATAACAGCAGACACAACCAAAATCTAAAGCGTAGATTTTGCAAAGAGTACACCAGGAAACTACAAGTAGATTATTCTGATGCAGCATACAGCTGGAGAGAAGAGATGAGACTGGACAGTCAGGTAAAAATCAAATTATAAAAAAGTCCATATGCTAAGGAATATGAATTTTATCCCATACATACCAGAAAATTCTTAAAGGATTTAAGTAAGACAGTGACATGGTCTAATTTGTAATTTTAAATAGACCATCAATTCTGGCAGCACCTAGAGAATGAAGTGGATAATGGAACGAAGGTTAGGAGGTTGCTGAAAGAGTTCACATGACAAATTGTGTAGGATTAGCCAAGGAGAGGCAGTGTTTGAAACATAAAGGAAAAGACAAGTTAAATGAATAACAGGGAAACCTTTTTAAAAACAAATGATGACCAAGAAAATTAGAGGGGAGAGCTTAGTTTAACTCCCTTGCATAACTCTGGTTTGGGTGGCTAAGTACTGTACGCCAATAAAGAACACAAGAAAAGTAGGCTTACAGTAGGACTGTAAGAACTGACTGAGGTTTATTAGGTTGTTGGAAATGAGTCTGGAACTCAAGAGAAAATTCTACATTGGAGGCATGGATTTGAGAATCTAATGAGTATAAACAGATGATAGTTGAATCTGCAGGCACAGATATTTTCCAAGGGAATATGCGTGATGAGAAGAAAAAAACTAGAGGAGAGGATACAGGGAATAAAACAAAGAATACTGGGGAAAAGAATCATAAAAAATACTGACATACTCTCAGAAAGAAATTTATAGCTGTAAGGGCCTACTTGCAAACAAAAAGCTCTAAACTCAATAATCTAACCTTCCACCTTAAGGAAAAAAAGATAAAAAAAAAATCTAAAATCAGTAATCTAACCTTCCACTTTAAGAAACTAGGAAAAAAGAGAAAATAAAGCCAAAGCAAGCAGAAGGAAATAATAAACAGAGCAGAAATGCAATAAAGAACAGGAAAACAACAGAAAATGAATGAAATCAAAAACTGATTTAAAAGGTGAGCAAAATTGACAAATTTTCAGCTAGACGGGTGAAGTAAAGAAGACCCAAATCACCAAAATCAGGAATGCAAGGCAATCTTACTACCCAGCTTAACAAAATAAAAAGAATTATAAATAGAATACTATGAATAATTACATATACCAATAAATTAAAAAATACAGATGAAATGGGGAAATTCTTAGAAACATACAAACTATGAAAACTGACTCAAGAAGATACAAACGGGTATTTCTCCAAAGAAGATATACACAAATGGTCAATAAAAACATGAAAAGATGCTAATATTAGAAATGCAAATCAAAACCACAAGACACCACTTTACATCCACTTGGAATAGAAAATAACAAGTCTTGAGGATATGGAGAAGCTGGAACCCTTACATATTGCTAATGGGAATGTAAAATAGTGTAGCCTCTGTAGAAAACAGTTTGGCAGTTCCTCAAAAAGTTAAATATAAAGTTATGATATGATCCAGCAATTTTACTTCTACGTATATACCCAAGACAAATAAAAACATATGTTCACACAAAAACTTGTACATGAATATTCACAGTGGCATCATTCATACTAGCCAAGAAGTGAAACCCAAATGTCCATTAACTAATGAATGGATAAACAAAATGTGGTATATCCATACAATGTATATTATTCAGCCATAAAAAAAAGAACGAAGTACTGATAGATGCTACAAAATGGATAAATCTTATGTTTAAACATGGAAAACTTTATGCTAAGTAAAAGAAACCAGACAAAAAAGGCCACATATTGTATAATCCCTCTACGTGAAATGTCTAAAATAGGCAAATCCACAGAAACAGAAAGTAGATTAGTGGTTGCCAGCGGGTGGCGTGAACGGGGAGGAGGGATTGGGATTATGTATTTTCTTTTGGGGTTGATGAAAATGTTTCTGGAATTAGACAACAGTGAAAACTGTACAACACTGTGAATATAATTTTAAAAACCTCTGAACTGTATACTTTTAAATAGTTAAAATGGCAATTTTAACTATTACCAACTGTTACGTGAATTTTATCTCATTAAAAATTGGGGGGCAGTGCGAAGAGATAATGAGATATTAGAGAAACAGAATGAGAATCATTTACTTGAGAAACGAAATAAATATGAAAATGGATAAGGGGTGTTATTTTATACATATATCCATGCAAAACAACTAACTAAAGCAAAGGAATAATAAATTTAAAATTCAAGATAGTAGTTAACAATGGAGAAGGCAATGGTGAAGAGCATGTGCTAGATTCAATAGTGCTGGTAATATTCTGGTTCGTAAACTGATAGTAGGGTTCCTGAGTGTTCATTTTATTTGTGTGTGTTATATAACTTCTACATATTGCTTTTAATTTATCAAATATTTTGTAGTAAAAGTTGGAAAAGGATCTATGAATATATGGCAAAATGTTAACAGGTGTTAAATCTGTAATGAATTCACAATGCCTGTATTAGTCTCTGTACTTTTTAAAATTTTTATAAATTGAAAAAAGGAAAATGTAGTACATTTTCAAAAAGCTTCGAAACACAGAGTGACCAATAATTTCTCTGCAATAAAATCAAGTACGATAAAAATCTGTCTCCTGGAACTGGCAACAAGAACTGGTCAATAGTAATTTCAGGGAGAAGAGTTAACAAAAAGGTTAACAAAATCATTCAATAAATGTGTTTGCTAATAAAACCTAACCCTGGAATTGATTTAAGTAATAACTTCTTAAAGTAAAGCAGATATAGTAGGCAGAATAATGCCTCTACACTCTCACACCCACAAAAAAACATCTATACTTTAATGCTCAGAACCTATGAATATATTATGTTAAATGGCAAAAGAGACTACACAAAAGAGTTTAAGATAAGGACCCTGAGATGGAGAGGTTATCCTGGATTGCCTGGGTGGGCCCAATCTAATCATCAGACTCCGCATAAACTTTGAATCTGCGAACCAGATAGATGAAAGCTTGAGAGAAACAACTCAACATTGCTGGCTTTGAAGAGGATGGGGCCACAAGGCAAAAAAAGCCAGCAGCCTCTAGAAGCAAGAAAAGGCAAGGAAACAGATTCACCCCTAGAACCTTAAAAGGAACAAAGCGTACCAAACCTTTGTTTTAACCAAGTGAAGTCCATATCAGACTTCTCTAGAACTGTAAGGGAATATATTTGTATTAAGTTTGTGATAATTTGTTACAGGGAACATAGAAAACAAAGGAGAGTAAGATGAAACGTCAATTCATCTTTTTCCTTCCACCCCCAGTGACACGTCTTAAGTTTTTTACTGCTTGATGCCCAACATAATGACGAAAAGAATGTAAAGCTAACATTTGACACCTCATACCTGTTAGGATGGTTACTATCAAAAACCCAAAAAATTGTAAGTGTTGGCAATGATGTGGAGAAACAGGAACCCTTGCGCACTGTGGTCGGGAATGTAAACCAGTGCAGCCACTTTGGAGATATGTATGGTACATCCTCAAAATTAAAAATAAAACTACCATATGATCCCGCAATTGCACTTCTGGGTAAAATGGAGACACCAACAGATATTTACCTGCATTATCATATTTACAGCAGCTTATTCACAATAGCCATAAGATGGAAGAAACCAAGTATCTTTCAACAGATAAAATGATGATATATGCATACAGTGGGATATTATTCATCCATAAAAGGAAGGAAAATCTGAAACATGCTGTAACATATAGGTGAACCTTGAGGACTTTACGCTAATAAGCCAGTCACGAAAAGGCAAACACTGCATGATTCCACTCACATGAGGTATCTAGAGAGTCAAATTCATAAAAACAAAGTAGAATAGTGGTTGCCAGGGGCTGGGGGAGGAGGAAATGGCGGAGCTGTGGTTTAATATTAGAGTATCAGTTTTACAGAATGAAAAAGTTGTGAAGATTAGTTGTACATTTTAGTTGTGAATATACTTAACGCTACTGAACTATACACTTAAAAATGGTTAAAATGATCAATTTTATGTTATGTGTACTTTACCAAAATTTTTTAAAAGTTAACACTTGGAAAAAAAGGGAAAACACAAACATATGGATTTTTCCAACTAAGTCCAAACAACTCTCCATCAATCTCTCAGCCTAAATATCACTTCATTAAGTGCCAATCCTACACTTATCTTTGCAATTAAAAATATAGTCCAGAGCTTTTAGGCAAGAAGAATTTTAAAAAGGCAAATAAATTGGAAAGAAAGAACTAAAACTGTTGCTATTTGCAAATACAGAAAACTCTAAAGACTCCAACAAAAAAACTATTAGAATAAACAAAGTCAGTAAAGATGCAGAAAACAAAATCAATATACAAAAATCTGTCGCATTTCTTTACTCTTATAATGAACTATCATAATGAGAATTTAAGAAAACAATCCCATTTACAAATGCATCGAAAAAAATAAAAGGCTTAGAAATAAATTTAACCATGGAGGTGAAAAAATCTGTACACTGAAAATTATAAGCATTAATGAAAAAATCTGAAGACACAAATAAATGAAAAGACAGTCCATGCTCATGGATTTAAAAAGTTAATAGTTAGAATGTCCATACTACTCAAAGCAATTGACAGATTCAATGCAATCCCTATCAAAAGTCCAATGGCATTTTTCACAGAAATAGAACAAACAATCCTAAAATTTGTATGGAACCACAAAAGATCCCAAATGGCCAAAGCAATCTTGAGCGGGGAAAAAAAAGCTGAGGCACCACACTCCCTGATTTCAAACTATACTACAAAGCTAGAGTCATCAAAACAGACCCATGGACCAAAGGAACACAAGAGAGAGCCCAGAAAGAAACCCATGCATATATGGTCAACTAATTTATGACAAAGGAGCCAAGAATATATGACAAGAGAGAAAGAAAGGGCCGTCTCTTCAATAAATGGTGCTGGGAAAACTGGACAGCAACATGCAAAGAATGAAGCTGAACCACTATCTTACGCCATTCACAAAAATTAACTCAAAATGGATTAAAGACTTGAAGTAATACCTGAAATCATAAAACCACTAGAAGAAAACACAGTAAGCTCCTTGACATGGTCATGGCAATGATTTTCTTAGATCTGACACCAAAAGCAAAAATAAACAAGTGGGAGTAAATAATTGTAATATATATCTAATAATGATAAGGGGTTAATATCCAAAATATATAAAGAGCAAAAACAAATGAACAACAAAAAAATCTGATTAAAAAAATGAATCTGAACAGACATTTTTCCAAAGACATACAGTTGTCTAACAAATATACGAAAAGATGCTCAACATCACTAATCATCAAGGAAATAAATGCTAATCAAAACCACGAGATAATCATCTCACATCTCTGTTAAAAGAGTTATCGTCAAAAAGAGAAGAAATAACATGTGTTGGCGAGGATGTGGAGAAAAGGGAAACCTTGTGCACTGCTGGTGGTAATGTGAATTGGTCCAATCACTATGAAAAATAGTTTGGAGATTCCTCAAAAAATTAAAACTAGAACTACCATATAATCCAGCTATTCCACTTCTGGGAATTTATCTGAAGGAAACAAAAACACTAAAAGACAGTCCATCCTCTGTATCCCTGGGTTTTGCACAAACCTGCAGGTTCAACCAACTACAGAGAATATTGGGGGAAAAAGGTTACGTTGTTGCTAAACATGTACAGGCTTTTTTTTCCTTATCATTATTCCCTAACCAATACAATTATTTACATGGCATTTATATTGTATTAGGTATTATAAGTAATCTAGAGATAACTTAATGTATATGGGAGATAAATTATATACAAATATTATGCCATTTTACATTAGGGACTGGAGCATCCACAAATTCTGATTTTCTCAGGGGATCCTAGAACCAAACTCCTATGGATACCAAGGGATGACTGCGACCATGTTTACTGTAGCATTATTTATAACAGCCAAGACATGAAAACAATGTTAGTGCGTACTGATAGATGCATGGATAAAGAAAACACACACACACACACACTTACTCAGCCATAAAAATGAACTAAAACTTGCCATTTGCGATAATATGGATGGATCTTGAGGGCTTAATGCTAAGTGAGCTAAGTCAGAAAAATAATATGTATACTGTATGTTCTCATTTACTTATATGTGAAATCTTAAAAACAAAAACTGAAAAAAAAAAAAACCCCAAGCTCATGGATACAGAAAACAGACTGGTGGTTGCCTCAGGCAGAGGGTAGGGGGTGGAGGAATAAGGATAGTGCTGGAGGGGCAAAATAGATGAAGGGAGTCAAAAGGTACAAACTTCCAGTTAAGAAAAAATATATAAGTCCATTACTTATTTTGTTTATATCTGACTAAGAATACACAAGTATCTGATTATACTTCTAATTCTCTCAAACACGATCTCGCAAAACTGAAAAATTTAAAAACCTGTGTTTATTATATTAATCCCATGACATTAATTTCATTCATCCAGAGAAACATGACAAGTGACCCAATTAAATTAACACAATCCAGTACTTTGTCAATTAATAATGGCAAAGGATTTACATGGGCGTTCAGTCACAATTGCTTCCCATGATATCTACTTTCTTTTTACCCCAAGTATACTCTTTTCAAACTTCCAGCATGTCTCCAAATTCTAATACTCCAAAACAAACAGCAAGTCTAAATTTATCTATGCAAACAGAAAAAGATGTTAAACCTCTTCATTTTATACTTCCCTGCCAAAGAATGGGTAACACGTTTATTCTCAAGAATGTTTCCAAACCCTTTTCCTCTAAATACCTAATGTTCAAGAGTTCCTTGTTATCTGAAGTATTCATTATCTAAGATTCTGCGGTTCCAAGTTACACAGGAAAGCAAGTTATAAATAAACGTACTCATTAATAAAATGACCATTTATAAAATCATGTTCCAACCACTCCCACCTTCAAATCAACATGAGTGTCTATGCCTGCTCATCATGCCATTTTGCTGGTTGTAGATTTGTAAACACCTGACGTGATCAAAACATGATGCAAACTGACTGCAAATGAAACTACATTAGCAAAATATGCAAGATTTCATAAAGTTAATGAAATTGTGTTGGAACACTGCTTGGAATAATATACAGTCAAATAAATAAGAGTTACGTGAGTTAAAAATGAAAAAGAAAATCAATAAAAATGACAGTAGGTTCAAAAAAGTTTTTTTGAACATCAAAGGATTAAGGAAGGCTCTCAGAAACTGAAGAAATTCTTGAATATTTTTGCAAAAATAACTTTCATTATAATAATATTGAAGAAGTGAAAAATGATAGCAGCATTTGCTTTATATCCTTAGTTCAGAACCCAATGCTACAGAAAATGCAACTCCCTTTTAAGAAAACTAGGTCCCAAATTAGACATAATTTAAAAGGCTATCTTCCTTTTTATTCATTATATGGAATATAGGAGTAAAATAATAAAAATATTCTATACATTAATTTAAAATAATAAAAACAAAATTCACATTCCAAGTTGTGGAAGCAGTAGCAAATTCCTGATGTAGGTACCAATTACTAAATGCTGGCAAGAGAGAGCTCAAAGAACTACAAAAACCACTTGCAAAAACATAAAAGAGAAAAGACTTTTATAAAGTTAGAACAACACTATTATCATTTTGCCTTACAAAGAGACAATAAAAGACAAACTGATGAACTATATTGACCTGTTATCCTCCTGTAGGCAGTCTACAAAAGTTTTCACTAAGGTGCTGAACAATTGCCTCACTGCAGAGCTGGATTTCATCTCATCAATAGAACATGCAAGCTTTCAATTGGGATTCTCTATAAAAGGCAAGCTTTGTGATAAATGAACCACCAGAGAAGATTCTAATAAAACTTACCATTGTGTATTGCATTCAGCAACTCTGAGAAAGCTTTTAAGTAAGGAAAAAAGGACTTCAGGTTAAGATCATTTTCAAACACACAAAAGAAATACACAGGCATAGACTGAATCAGTACAATAAAAATCTCAATAAGTCTATCATGTATCATTACTTGATTCATTAAAACTGCAAGCTCGGCTCGTTTTTTACATGGTATAAATTTCTAAATAGGGTATTTCATTTGCCGATATATTACCTACTAAATTTAAATGTTAGATATATTGTCATAATGATGACAAACTTCCTTAGTCATAAACATATAACTAAAATCACTTTACAAGAGACACTTAGTAATCTAACTATGTAATCTCTTCCATGCAAAAAATGAGTATAGGATGCAATTCTACATAGGTAAATCCACCTTTGGTCACATTCGACAAAATTTATTTGAAGAAAAACCTCGTTGTATCAACTAACCAGATCAAACATTCTCATTTCCTAGAATTCAGTATAACAGTCTCAAAATATGTAGCAGTCTAAGCAAGAAAGGTATCTAATGCCAATACACAAATATTGAAAATCTGTATTAACATTAAGATTAGTGGAAACTGAAATACTGAAAATATTACTTGATTAGGGAACAGAAGTCACAATTCCATAATGGAAGTACCATATTAAAAGGCCAACAATAATTAAAATTTGTTCATAATTTGACTGAATGTGGATCCTGAACACAAGACAAAGCAGTAGCTGAAGTAAGGTGTCTTTGTAGGAGAAAGAAATCAATTCAATTAACAACAAATTGCATTTTGGTAAAATTAAAATTCAGAGGTTCAGAGGTGGCATATTATACTAGAAAAAGCACTAGATTAGGAGTCAAAAAGCCTGGGTACCAACCCAGTTCGACAACTTACTAGTTGTTGGACAAGCTCCATCATGCCGATACTGCATGGAAATTTCTGTTGGGAGGGAGGAGAAAGGAAATCAGCAAAGAAGTTGCCAGTGACTCAAGAACAGAAAAAGAAAACAGGCCAGAAAAACAGGAAAACATTCACTTAAAAGTCTAGCTGAGAAGGGCAACCAGAACTGCAGGCACAGAAATTATAAGCCAGTAATTGGGATGTGAGGGGTGAGAGGACCAAACGTGATGGAATTCTCACAAATCTTAATGGGATAGTGTGGGAATGTGTGTGCATGTGTGTACCAAGAATGAGGAAAAGACATAACAGCTTATAAGTAAATTTGCATGACAAATATCTAAAAATAAAATGAATTCACTACTAAGAGAAACTACAGCTAGGCAACATGATAAACTAATGTGTTTTATATAATCCATTAGATGTAAACAGTTTATCAAAAACATCTGAATGCAGTAGTCAATTAGAAATTACAATTTAAGTATGAAAATTATTTAGTTTATTTCTGAGCAGAAAACCATTATGATTTATATTTATAGAACAGTATAAAATTCATTAAACTACACTCAGCTTACTTTCTTGTAACCTTTCATTTCTGATGACGGTAAGGAATGAATAAACCATTACTCTTTTTTAATCCATCCAAATAAGAACAAGCAGAGGGTGACATGAGGCAATAAAACAGTGCCGAAAGCAAAAATCTGCTCAGAAAATGGGAAATAAGTTTCTATATCACATTGCAAAGGCAAAAACAATTGATAAAACCAGGACTAAGGCCACTGTGAGTCACAGGACCTGGTCTGCTAATCCTGGAAACAACTGGTATTCTCTTGTGGCTAACACTGTTGGCCAAGTTCTTTTCAAGAGGGATGTCTGAGAATTCTCTGGATATTACTTAGCCAAAGATGTGACCTCTAGGAACCATGTATACAACAGAGCCTTCCAGGCAACCATCATTCACACATCTACCCATATATGTACCTCAGAAGTCGAGTCTAATCATGGGCCCAATTTGAATAGCTTGAAATAATAAGAAAGACAAAGCATGGTAGAAAAAGCTAGTGTTCACTTTCAATGACTGTAATGTTAAAAGAATTTTACCTTCGATGCTGTTAAAAAATCAAACATTTAGACCACTTCAGTGTAAGTCTTTTCCAGATGACATGTGAAAATGAGACATGGTGGGAGAATTTACCACCTTAATGCTTCCCAATACAATTGAGATTTAAAAAGGGAGTGAGGGCTACTAAAGAGACTAACAAGATACATTATTGAGAAATGGTAGCTGTTTGGAATGGTGCTGAAAAATAATCAAAGGACACTCATAATAGCCAAAGAACTTTCTCAACAGGGCGGGGGGGGGGGGGGGGAGTTGGAATATGGCTATTCTGGCCTTTGATCTAATATTTTTGTAAAAAGATAACCATGTGTATAGGCTCGCATTTTCAACTCATCAAAGACCAAAACAAAATCAGGGAATTTTCCAAGAAAGCAAATTCCAAGGTATACCCTGGTCTTAACAGCATCCAGTATAATCGATATATATAAAATCATGAACCTGAGTCATTAAGATAGGTTCAAACTACGCTCAATAACTATCTACTCCTTGAACTACACTATTATATTAGTAACTCTACTCCTGTGAGTTTATTAGATTAATATTTGCATCTTTGTGATTCCCTTATTTGTTTACAGAATCAGCCTATTCCTAACTAAAATATTTTACTAGGGCAAGACTTCTCAGTTTCATTTTACCAACCTAAGGAGATATGACATAAATATGGATATATTTAACAAGAATCTTTTCATAGTTATATGGGCTCCAGTTAAACTTTCATAACCTTCATGTTTCAGCAGAAAGCAGAACAAACTTCTCTTGAAGTGATCTGTTCATATTAATACTCTTCTCCATGAAATCTTTACGACTTTAAGAATAAGTACATAGGATCACAACCAAAGGAATGCCTTTCCAGAATCTCCTTTTGCAGCATTTATCACCACTAAATTCCATCGCTGAAAGAGATTTCGAGTGTCTTCACTTAGAAAAGTATGGCACTATATTAAAGAACTAGAGACTAAAGTTTTTAAAAACAGAACCATATACTTTGAAAGACATAATATACCCAAAGGAAAAAAGTTAATGTTAAAACATCTACTCCTTATCATTATCATTTATTAATGAATATCAGCTTTTTCTCAAAGAAAACAAGATATTGATTTTTGTGAAGAAAAAAGTAAAAAAATAATAACTTTCTTTGGGAGTGAGCACACAGTGAAGTATGCAGATGTTGTATTATAAAGTTGTAAAACCTGAAATTTACATAGTTATTAACCAATGTTATCTCAATAAATTTTTCACTTTGGTAAATCATTAACTCTCATAATGTGGTTGAGATAAATAGGAAAACAGCATATCGACTCTATCAAATACTATACTAATTTTCAATGTCTCTAAGGACTAGGTGCCTACTTGTTAAGGTATCAAAAGAATATATGTAGCAAAGAACTTAATCAAAGGCTTAACATAATCTATGAACCAAAACTTACAACCCTTAGTAGTCACTTAACACACATTTCCATTTTGTGCAAGTCACTGTATAATACAACAGGTCATTTATCAGGATGTCCTTCAATTTATAATAAAAATCTTACAATCTAAACCTTTGATCAATGAGTTTACAGGTGTTTTCTGAGTTTCTATTCTGATTGGATCTGGGGATCCTAGAATAACTAACTATCTTGCTACATACACTCTATTGTAATTTAAACATGTCATGACACGATTTTGATTACTGTTAAATCGATGCTTCTAAATAACAATTTTAAGAGAACTACATCATAAGGGACCTAATTTCTACTACTTTATATCTCAGTTGTGGTAAAACAGGAGAAACAACAACAGCAATAATAGCAGTTGTCCTGCCGACTTCACAAGGTTGTTCCAAAGATCAAATGAGACAGTAGTTAAAGAGTTCTTTAGAAACTGTTAGGTGCTCTCAAACATAAGATATTACCATTATTACAAGCTGACAGGAGCAATTTTTTTCCATTAATTAAATTCTTTTAACAGTAAATTGCCAGAATTAAGTCCAGGATGTTTATTCTAGTAGAAAGACCACTAGCCTATAATTCCAATTTCTTCATTCACCCTTGCATTCAACTCTCCATAATCCCACCTTGCCCTATTTAATCAATATTAACTCCAACTATCGCACAAAGACAAATTTCTTGTTTCTATTAGGTTTATCTTTTGAATGTATCTTAACTTTCTTTTCTGATGACATTGTTGGTCTTCTTTTTCTGCCTAGTCCAAAGTACAACTCAAATTTCATCTCTACCAACTTAATTATACATCCTAAACTGGCCTGTAATACTGCATGGGAAGCTTTACAAATAAATAATTTCATTTGCAACCTGGTTATAAACAACTTAAAGGCAAGTACTGGATGCAACTAATCATGTGATATGTTCTCAGTGATTACTACAGTATTCATTTTTTAAAAGATGTTTAATATTTATTATGTTCAGAGCACTGTGTTGATGTGAGGAGACAGTGGTGAACATGACAAACGCAGCCCCTAACCTCATGGACCTAGGATCATAGTACATGTGATAGTATAACATCATAGCCAACAGGCGCGTACAAAGGTCACCTTCATCATTACTAAATTATCAACCTGTCATTAAACCAAATGAATCTTTTTAAAAGGGCATCATGAAAACCAACTCTTCATAACGCAGTGCACAGTATATATTTTCTCCTTCCTATTGATTTATACAGGGAGAAAGTTTCATGCTTTTACAACTACTAAACCATTTCTCAATCTAAAATTAGTCCAAAGGAAAAATTTATATTTTCATACTAGTAGGAGATACTACTGTTGCAAGTTAAATTGCTGGCTCAAATTCTCTCATTGATCTTGTTCCTTAAAGTAGGACTGACATTATACTAGTGTGGTTTTAAACCCTTAGCAAACATCCCTTGAACTTTATATTAAGCATCTCTGAAATCAAGGAAAATGCATAGTTCCATGACAAGAGCTGTGAGAATTGTATGTTTCTTCTTCTACCTGAGTAATAATACTTGATGCTTGTCAAGTGCTTAAAACTGTGCAGCACATACTAAGTTTCAAAAGCAGTTTGTAATTCTTAACTTATGCTAAGAAGGCATAATTTCTAAATATTCACGGCATTTAGCCAGCTTCGTCTAGGTAAGAATAGTACTAAGTTTATCAAGAGAGAGTGCTCTGATTTAATCCTAAAACTTTTATTAAAATGTGCAAAATTAAAGAATGTATTATCTCAAACAGTTTTAAGTAACTAATCTTATTCTATTATTGTTTAAATATTTATGGGAATTTCACTTTACCTAATGGTGAGGTTAAAGGGATACAAATTCTTATTTTTCTGCCACAGATGTACCACAAACACTGCCCTCTAAAAGTAATCATTGTGTAAAGAACACTATTTCCCATGCCTAAAATCTCCCTAAATTTGTAAAAGGTAGGAAAATCTCTTTAGGGATGTCGATCAATTATTTGACTCCATTAATTTGAGGATATGTGTTTCAAATGGCATTTAAATGCAATTTCTGAAATTCAGTAATTATTAGATGATACTTCTATGTATAAGAAATCGGTAAGCATCTCTTCACAAAGCAAATTTAGGCTTAATTTTCTAAGTTACTCATCTGATTACTGCGCTTCTTGCTAAAAATGAATATGAACTCATTTTTATCTTTGTAAATTTACCTAAATTTACTTTTTGTAACTAGAGGCTGAGGTTAATTTTTACGCCATTCTGGTCTCAAAGGAAACATATTATATAAATAAGATGTATATTCGAGTGTGTAATATATTTAAATCTTTTCAATGAACTTATTTCTCAATGCAATTTATATTTCCTTCCACTAAAACAGTGGTTCTCAACCAAGGGAAATTTTTGCTCCCCACCCCGGGCAGATCGGTTTTTTGATTGGGGGTTGGGGGAGGTGGGTCTTGGGTGCTCATCTAGAGGGTAGGGCCTAGGGATCCTGATAAACATCCTACAATGCACAGGACAGGGCAGCACAGCACAGCAAAGAATAATCCTGACCAAGAGAGTACTTGGCAACAGTACCAAGACTGAGAAATCCTGCTCTAGAACCATCTTTAAAGCTGCTAATGAAACAATACTTCCATAGTTTCCACTCCCTTCTTAAAAACGTGACAAACAAGTCCATCACAGGCACTGAAGCTAGCTATGAGAAACAGAAAGAAATCCCTGGTGTGTTAATTTAGGCAACTTATTTTACCTGTCTAAGCATCAATTTTATCTGCTGTAAAATAGACGCATTAATAGTTTTTACTTTATAAAACTGTTGTGAGGATTAAACAAGACAATAATTATAAAGCACTTAACAGGCTCTGGCACAAAACAAATGGTAGTTATAGTTACTATTTTTCACATATGACCTTTAAACATGCTCTTTTCTCCCTTAGAATAGTCTTTCTCGTGTTTACTAACTGAAATTATTATCTGCACAACTATAAAAACAATCCCAAAATCTATATTTATAAAATGTATGTGAACATTCTTCATTAAATTGTATTTATTACTTTTTCATACCATTTCCTAGCTATCCTCACCACCAACTAATAGAACTGATAAAATCTTAAATTTATTTTAGCAAAAATCTCCTTATTTCTATAATCAGAAATCTAAAAATCAAAAAAAGGGTGAGGTTTACAACCAACACTTATTTAAACTCATTTACTTTAAATTCAAGATGTAATTAAAAATATAAATGTGAAAATTTAACTACTATCCAAAAGTTTTTGTCTAAAAACATGCATCTTAAAGTTTTATAAAAATTGAAAAAAAATATAAAGTACAGGTTAAAGAAGCACCCCAAGGTGTGAGTAACAACATATATAAATTTATTGATTCTATAATAAAGATAATGGTAAAACAAACAAAACACCTGTTAAACAAACTTGAAAACAAAAATATAAATCATTTCAGATACCTCCTAAAATGTGATTGTTAAAAAGGTCCATAAATTTAAATTATTTATCACTGACTGAAAAATATTCCAGATGGAGTAATCCAACTAAAATTTGTGTGAGAAACTGTTGAGAAACTAAAGACTGACTGAAATTTAGAGAAAGGAAGAAGCTCAAAAACAAATACCAATCAAAAACATAGTGTGTAAAAACTTTCACACCTTCAATGTGAATTCTGAGTTGGTTTTCAAAATACTGTGGAAGTGAAGCAAAAACAAAAATGGGAAATTAATTCTAAGTCTCTCATAAGAATGACCAATAAACTATTTCATTTATATTTGTATCAGATTAGTGCCAAATGTCTTCTCAAATTGTCTAAGATCTTAACACATTTTTTTCATTACAATAATCAAATGTCAGCAACTCAAGTATTATCATAACAGTTAAAATAAATTTACTTTTTGGGGTAAAGGAAAGATGATGGCTGTGGAAGTAAGGGAGAAAAACAATGGGCAAATCCCTACCTGAACCAACTGGAGATGAGCCAACACTAAGACTTTGTAAACTTCCATTCCTGAGCAATGTAGGAGATTTCTGAAGACTAGAGCTTGTTATGCTTCCTGCAGCTGATGCTACAGATGATGTTGGTGAAGCAGAAGAAACTGAGAGATGAGAAACATTCTCTTGATTTTTGTTTCCTTTGGGTCTACCAGGCCCATGCTTACTTTGTTTATTTCCTTTTCTTTTCTTTTCCTTTACAGTTTCTTCCTCTATGCCAGAAGTTTGAGCCCGCTTATATCCTGCTGTAGGAAGGCTTGAATTACCCAAATCTCCAGGTGAATTTTCAAAGCTTTTAGGCTGTGAAATAACAGCTGAGGTCGAAGGGAGACCAATTATGGAACTAAAACTATTTACACCCCCTTCCTGGCTTCCAGACTCTCCTTTATGTACATCTTTGGTTGATGATGACTGTTGGGAGTGAGTGTAACTGTCATTACGTAGATCTGAGTCTGTAAAGCTCAAGAAATCCTGGGGAGACTGTACTGAACTTCCCGAAGATGATTTTACACTGCCTGGAGTTCCTGAAAAACTGCCTGTAGTATAAAAAAAAAAAAAAAAAAAAAAGGGGATAGGAAAAGAAAAAATTGGATGCAAAAGTTCCAATAAGCAGTAGAAATGACACAATCATCAAAAAGAGAGGGTGGAAAAAACTAACTATAAAACTTAGGGCATCACTATGTAACAAAGCTAGATTTTTTAAAAGGTTATAACTGAAATCAAGTTTATCTACAAAATTATCTTTAAAAAATACTTTTCATTTTATAGTTATTAAATTGAGTTGCAAGCCATTACTTATACAATTACCAAGATATAAGATGTGCTTTATTTAACCTACCTTCTACCATGGCAGCATTCCTCAATTCTCTCCCAAATACCTTGTATATGCTTAAGGCTGAAGAACAGCAAAGTCTCAAGGAAACTGTGTTTGACAAGACTACAATTGGACTCTGAATGGCTTGGGGAACTTCCTCTTTCTCAATTACTTAAGATATGATTATAAATGTTCCCAACATACAATAAGAACCAAAGGTGCTGCTTAGGTTATAAGTTCTGCGATTTAACTTAGGATAATGTTAGTGTTATTCAGTTAAAGCTACCCCACCAAAACATGGATTTAATCAAATAATAATGATCACGTGGAACCTAATCTATATAACCTTATATACTCCCAGTCCAATTCCCATGGAGCTGCAGTAAGAAAAGAAATCATAGCCACTAACATTCTATTGTTTTTATGAAGGTAAAATCATAGGAGAGGCTCCTCTCATAAATCTCTTTCACAACTGCTTATTCTTTCCATACTCTTTAGATAAAGAACGTTAGTAGTCTACCATATCTTCATGAGCTATGAGAACCTCAAGTCTTATGTACCTGGTAGAAAAACAATATGGCTGGGGTGAAACAATGGTTTGGTCCATCATCTCATTTCACTAAACCCTCTCTTCATGCTCATCAAATGAAAAAAGGATTTAGACTCTGCTGTGACCACACATCTATCACATTTCATAAAACTAAACTATATATTTTAACTAATATATTTAGAAACAAAAGCTCAAAATAAAGAGTTTTATTGGAGTGGAAAGAAAATTTCAAGTAAGTGTTAAATTTTATTGCAGACCACATTCATAAGCAACACACATAAATCCACCTAAATATTTACAAAGATATTTTTTCCTCACACTCAAGAATTTCTTTTTAACTAAAGTTTCAAGGTTTTGATTTTAAATTTTAAGCTCTTCTGAAATAGCTTTTTTAAAAAAGAACATATTGTTTAAAATTTTAACTCTTTCCAAGACAATAAATGTCTTATTCATTTTAAAAAGTATTTGTACCTATGTAAGCAATTTCAGGCTTTCTCTATATAGAAAACTATACATATTAAGAAGCCATTTACATTACCATCAATTATTTAAGGATAACTGTAATTTGCCACTTAATTAGCAGCTATAAAGAAGTTCTTTATTATCCATTCTGCTCTGTCACCATCTGTCTTTTTTCCTACACATTTTTTGTTTTTACAGCTGGTGTTAAAAGCTCACTACAATGTAGCAAATACTTTAAAACATTTAGTATACACACTACTTTAAATGTGTATTTTCTAAAATTCACATACTACCTGCAATGAAAAAAAATATATATCTTAAATATCCTAACTTTATATTTTGACTTTTAAAACTTTTATAGACTATTATCTCAGATATAAAAAATGCACATATTCTCTACCATGTCTTAACAAAGGCCAGAAAAGATTGCAATGTTGTGAAACTTAAGAAAATGAGAGATTTCTTTTCTAAATAGATCAGTACTTCAAAGATAGACTGAAAACTAAAAAATGCAGTTTTAACAGTGGAAAATAAGGTCTTAATTGTAGAGATGACTGAATTCTGCTAAAATCACATTTAAAATGTGAATGAAGTTACATTAAAATTTAATTAAGGTTTTACTATTTATTCTCCAGTGACATAAAAAAAGCAAATATAAAGTAATCTTATTAAATTAAAACAACAAATTTGGCATTTTATTTCTTTTCTATTTATCTAATTTTTTTGTATTATAAGGCCAAAAAAATCTGGAACTTGAAGGTCTCGAAGCCCAAAATAACTATTAGTTTAAAATATATAAATATAGCTTTTAATGAGAGGTCAGCGGACTAAGCAATCTCTCTATATATTCAAATTATACCCTGGTAAATTTTGGATACAGGGCAAGGGGGTGGGGGTTGGGTGGAGCAGCATTTATTGTATATTTTACTAATGTATTTATCTCAAGCAGTTTTAACATTTATATTTCTCAAAATATTTGTGTTCATGTTAAAAATTACACAAAGTAAAAACCTACAACATAGGGCTAATGTATTCTAAAGTTTAACTGAGTTATTCTGTCCTCCATAAAAGAGGACTACTGTGGAAAACACAGCACGCCCAGTGTAATTTTAAATTTCACTCAAATAACAAATTATTTTTCAATATAAGCATGTCCCATATAAATGCATAGGCCATATTTCTAGTGAAAAAGTAATTTGTTGTTTAACTGAAATTCAAAATTAACTAGGCATCCTGTAAATACAGCAGCCTTACCAAAAGATATGGTCTGAGCAAAATTCGACTTTAAACTTCAAGTTTTACAATAAATGCATTAATAATCAACAACTACTATTTACTGAGAGCTATTTGGTTCCCCTAAAAATTACCCAGTACTTTTTTACTTACTAAAAACATATCTTAACTGTTTCAGTGTTTAATTAGGAAAGGTAAATACAAACAATTTGTAAAAAACAATGACCTCTATAGAGTAGAAAGGAAAACTCCAGCTTCTATTGTTTTTCTCCCCAAACTTAAACTTTATTCCACATCTACTTAAACATTAAAATTATAATTCAACTTTGGAAGCACATGTCATAACATAAAATGAAAGCAAAGAACCCAGAAAAATTTTAACAAGGAATACTAGTCTTTGAAGGAATCTTACTACAGCAATTAATCATAAATAATCTTCAATGATCCATTAGTTATAAGTAAAAAATAAACTATTTTACAAAACTTAACTACTATCATTGATGATATCATAAGAACAAGTATTTTAACTTAAACATCATAATTAATACCTTGCTGGAAAGGACTAGCTGCTGACACAGTCGTTCCTGGATTTCTTCCACCAGGCTTTCTTCCCCTTTGACCTGAGCTGTGAGCTGAAGATTTCTTCCCTTTGCCCTCTGACCCTCTAGCCTCGGAAACATCTTTTCCACTAGGTGTATGTGCAGAGACTTCCTGGAAATTTGCATTTGTAAATCGTGCTGCGGTATCTTCCAAGCGCTTCAATGATCCAGATATAGAGTTGCTGCTAGTGCTCGTATAAGTCTAACATTTTGATTGAGAAAGGAAGTAAAAGGGGGGAAAAATGATTATATTTTGGCTACAGATAAAAAAAGATGGCACATTTAAAATAACTACTGGACTTGTAAGATAAACGTATAATAGTTTCTGTTTTAAAAATAAGTCAGTACACCTAAGCAAATCATCTAAAAAGACTTACATTAGAATCTCTTACAAACACTATTTTTAAAAATGTAGGTAACTTATAGTATAGCTGTTTGAGCACCAAACTGCAGCATTAGTAAAAGTGCATATTAGTCATATTGATTCAGTGACACATAATAAATAATAGTGAAAGTACTTGTTTCTCAAGCAACATCATTCTCAAGAAGAACATACTACTTCCTAAACATGAAATTAAAATCAGCCTTAGTGTTCAGCACAGGAAGGTGACAATTAGTGAAGTGAGGTGCTACAAATTCATTAGAGGAATATATCCATGAGATTATAAGGATTGAGCACAGGTCAGAGCAAGAATTTTTAAATTCATGGGAAGGCTGCTTTTCAAAACATAAAGATTAAAGCCTTTGAAACAGAAATCATTTCTTCCAAGTAGCAAGTTGAGGAAACAGTTATATTGTGCAGTTAAAATTTTTTAAAGTTAAAAATATTATTATACCCTAAAATTGATTCTCAATCATCCCCTTGATCTAGATATGTTAGTGAAAAGAGCTAGGTAAAGATTTACTTAAACATTTAGTTTCCAGGTTTTTTGTTTTTTTTTAGTTTCCAGTTTTTAATAATCTTTTAAATACAAGGTGTGTGCAAGTAACAGCAAATAAATGACTATAAAAATGGGAAAACGTATTTAACCAGAGCACAGTAATTAAAATGCTTCAAAATGAAAGGTATGTAAGGTCCACAGGGTCAGAGATTTTTGATGCTGTTGTTAAATTCATTAAGTACCTGGAACATAACCAGCCTTAAATTTCTGTTGAATGAATTAATAACTATTTTTCTAATATATATATATCTAAATACATATTTTCTAATATATATATCTAAACATATTTAGATATATATTTTCTAAATATATATATCTAAAATCTGACACAAGTGAAATCTAAAAATATAGAAAACTGAAATTTCCCACATATAACTACCACTCATTAATTACAAGCCCTCAGATAAATTAGAAAAATGAGAGTGATAATGAAATCAGGTTTCAAAATAGTTGGCATCTTTAGCAAAATCAATGTTCAAAAAGAGTGAGAAAAGACATCTTGCTGCAAATAACAGATTTTCATTACCAAATACGAGACATTATCTCATAAAAACAGGCTATAATCACTAATCTAACAAATTTTAATCCACAAGTAAAAACAAAGGTTTCAATGTAAACTGCAGGAGAAAACAACATTCCCATTTAACAAACCAATCATATTTAAGCTGATTAAACTTGATGGATTATTTCAGAAACATGAACCTTTTTCATGCTGGGCAGGTCACTTTGGAAACCACCCACTTCACTTTTCAAATAATTTTCCCAATAACTCAAGTTGCTCTTGAGGTTCTCCATCCCACATCTGACCCTAGTGAAGTTTAAAAGTCATCCAAAGAAAACGCAGTGGTGTTCTTCATTCATGTACAGTACTTTGTCCATGTATCAAATAAGGAGGGAAAACTGGGTGAGGTACCAAAAACAGAAATGCAAAATTTGCTTCAACACAGTAATCTAAATTAGGGTTGGTCAATTTTCTCATTCATTTAATATCCTTGTTTACCCCTGAAGTACAAATATGTCCATAAGTCTAATGAAAACATGACATTTGGAAGGCATCACAAAAAAAGCAATGAATGAAAATTAAGTAAATTTCAGTGACAAAAGTCCTACTTAAATAAAACTAAAATTTTTTAAAATTTATTTTTCAATTACAGTTGGCATACACTATTATGAGTTTCAGCTGTATAACATACTGATTAGACACTTATATACTTTATGACATTTTTTAAAACTTTGACACCTTGTAAGTTTCAAAACATACTATAGATTTCTTTAAAAAAAAAGAAAATAAAATTTTAGCTGAAGATTCTAACAGTTAAAATAAAAAAGTATACTTAATGAAGGGGGAAAAAAAGGCTACACAGGTTTAACTCAAAGACCTCTATCTTAAACTCCATGTTTGTAAGTTAATTTGAGAGTATTTGTTCCATAACATGCTGTCTATATAATATGGTACTGTGGAATTACATTATAAACCTACAGTCAACTCAAAATCAAGGTGTAGAAAGAAAAAGGAGAGGGTAGTGGCGAGGGCGGGGGAAGGCTGAAAGACACGCAATGAGTAAGCCTGTCATCACAAATCTGTTGTTTCCTCAGTTTCTCAATCTAAATAACTCATTGTATGAGCATCTCCCTGCTCTGAAAGCAACTGCAGTGCTTAAAAATACATATGTTTCATGTAAATTGACTCATAAAACACAAACTAACGATTTCAACTGGTATTCAACTGAACAAAATATAGCCTTTCTTTTTCTCTTCCACTAGAGATAAAACTGGATATTTGGCCATACTAAGAGTCTCTAAAGAAGTGCATAACTACTTTGGTCTATACTGTGATTTACAGGCAATTTAATAAATCCTTTAAAATAGACATGTGGAATATGTATGATTTTTGTTTTATGGCTAACTATAATTACTAATCCTCAGATAAGATACAATGCCAATATAAATTATTGATCAGGAACAAAAAAATATTTCCTACTTCAAACAAAAAATTTAGGCTCAGTTCAACAATTACTCTATAATATGTAACCAAAGAAACAACAGTTATTTAAAAAAAAGAAAAAGAAGAACTCCTTACAGCATTCCATAAGGCTCTGCAACCCACATTTGGGAGAAGAAGGCAGAGGGAAAGGAAATAACCAATGGCTGTTGAAATACAGTATTTTGGTGCTAGCTAAAAAACTTCTTTAATGATGTACAAGTCAAATATCCCATAAAAGCCAATAATTTTTCACTAGCCCAATTCTAAGAACACAGCATTGAAACGATGTCAAACATGAAGCACAGAAAGACAACTTTGGGGAGGGGATGGGTGGAGCAAGAGCAGTGAGCTGTGGGACAGCGTTAAGCAGCCTAATTCACATGTTATTGGAGTATCCAAAAGAAGAGTTATTAAAAGAAATAATAGCAGGAAAATTACAAAATTCGATGAAAACTATAAACCTATATATATCAACTAACCCTAAACACAAAAAGCCCGAAGAAAACTCCATGAATACCTATCATAATCAAACTGCTTATCACTAAAAAACAACAATAAAGAGAAAATGATAAAAGCTGCCAGGGGGTTAAAATAAAATTTTTTAAAAAGATGTCTTATGTGTTAAGAAACAAAGATAAAGATGAAAACAGATTTCTCAAGGAAACAATGCAAACTATAAAACAGAAGAGTAAAATCTTTAAAGTACTTAAAAAAAACAACCTAGAATTCCATAGTGAGCTAAACTATCTTTTAAAAAACAAAAGCAAAATAATTGCTCTTCAGATAAAAAATCTGGAAGAACTAATTACCAGCAGATCAACACTGCAACAAATGCCAAAGATTGTCTTCTAGGCAGAAGGAAAACAAAAAAAGGAAATGTGGAACTATACTAAGTAATTAAGAGGACTAGAAATAGTGTTTACATGGGTAAATACAGACTTTTTAATTATTTAAATCTCTTCATAAGATAACTGATAATTTAGAACAAAAATAATAATTGCAAGGTTTAGAAAAATATGAAAAAAAATTAAAATACGACAAAAATAACACAAAAACCAGGAATGGAAGTATATAGCTACAAGGTTCTTATACAATATCTGAAAATGGTGTACTATCACTTGAAGGCAGACTGACAAATTAAAGATGTATACTATAAATCCTAAAACAGCCAATAAAATAATAAAGAATTATTACTAATCAGCCAAAAAGGAAACACAAAAATTATTCAATGAATAAAAGAAAAAAAAAGAAAAATGGACAAATAAAAAAGGATTAGCAAATGACAGATTTAAATACAATCATGTCAATAATCACAGTATATGTAAATTATCTAAACACCCCATTGTAAGGCAGAGATATAACATTAAAACAATAAACTCAAGACTACATGCTGCCTAAAAGAAACCCATTTTAAATAAAAGATACAATGCTATTAAAAGTAAAAGTATGAGAAAGAAATATAAAGTTAACAATAATCAAAAGAAAGCTGAATTCATAATAGTAATATCAAAGTAGATTTGAGACAAGGAATATTATCAAGATAAAGAGATCTATTCATCAAAGAGGATATAAAAATCCTAAATGTTTCCACACCTTATAAGAGACCTTCAAAATAAAGCAAAAAACTGACAGAATAGAGAAAATGGTAAAATAGCAAAACCCATAACTACAGTAAGAAAGGCCTATAACCACTTCTCAATGACCAACTGAACAAGGAGACAAAACAATCAGTAAGGATACAGAGAACTTAAAAATAGCAATTAAGCTGACTTAACTTACATTTATAGAAAAACTCCATACAAGAGCAGAAAGAAAACAGTCTTTTGAAAAGCACAAAGAACATTAAACAAGATAATCCATATTGTCATTTTTAATCTCAAAAAACTAAAAAGTAATTATATAATACAAAGATATTAAGTTAGAAATCATAACAAGAAGATATGTGAAAAACCTTAAAATGTTTTAAAAGTAAATAACACACTTCTAAGTAATCCAAGAGTCAAAGAAGAAATCCAGAGGAAATCACAAGGTATTGTTCAACTAAATGAAAATGAAAATACAACATATCAAAACTCTTAAGTGGTGTTTACAACAAAGTTTACAGCATTAAATGCCTATATTAGCACTTCTGGATTCTGGTTGAACAAGTACAAGGCTGAACAAACTGAAAACTGAACAGCAGTAAGATCATACGGCAAACAACAGCCCTCAAATCGGAGAGACAGACAGATGGATATAGTAGAAAATCATAATGTATCCCAGCAGTCATCTCCATGGGAACCAGTGTCAGAGTAGGAAAACCTCAAGTACAATTGACAAATTGCTAAAGGCTTAGTGTGGACAAATTTGAGAGTTAAAAACAGGAGTTTTTATAGGGGAGCCCTCAGACTTCCTTTAGTTCACCTCCAGGAGTTCTACCAGGTCCTCACAGAGAATTATCAACAGAAAAAGTACACTCAGGCTTCAGCCAAGGTATTCTGTTCTTCTTAACAAGGCCTGCCCACACCATAAACTATTTTACCAGATCATAACCTGCTAGGGCGATATCAGAGTCTGAAACATCTGGGGTAGGGACATACCCAACTCAGAGCTTGGGTATGTACCATAAAGCACTATACTGAAAAACAGAAACTTCCAAAAACGAAAAGCAAAGAGAAAAAAAGACTGAAAAACACAGAACACTACATCCAAGGAACAGAGGACAATTAGAAAAGGTATAACAAAGATGCAATGTGAATACCAGAAGAAAAAGGAAGAAATGCAATATTTGAAGCAATAATGACTAGGAATTAACCCCAAATTAATGTCAGAAACCAAAGCATAGATCAAGGAAGTTCTGAGAATCAAGAAAGATAAATGAAAAACAAACAAACAAATTAAAAAAAACTACACCTAGCCATTTCATATTCAAACTGCAGAAAACAAAAGATAAAAGAAAAACATCCTGAAAAAAATTTTTTTAAAAGTCCTCAAAGAAGCCTATGGGGAAAATGTCTTAAACAAAGAAAATTACATCTGACTTCTTAGAAACAATGCAAGCAAGAAGAGAGTGATGTGACATATTTAAAACTGTTGAGAGGAAAAAAAAAACAACCTAGAATTCTGTACACTGCAAAATTATCCTTCAAAAGGGAAAGCCTTAGACTTTCTCGTAGAAACAAAAATGGAGAGAATTTGTTCTAAGTAGGTCTGGCTTACAAGAAATGTGAAAAGAAGTTCTACAGGCAATGATACAGTCAGGGAAATGATACAGAAGGGAAATGATACAGTCAGAAACATGGATTTACATAAAGAAAAGAAGAACATAAGAATGTATCAATGAACTTAAAATAAAAACTTTGATTTTTCTTATTCTTAATTGATGTTTATTCAAAATAATAATAGTAACAATGTATTTGAGTATAAAGACTTATGCGTATATACGCTTCTGTATGTTTATATATGAGAGAAATGAATGATAGCATTGACAAGAAAGAATAGGAGGGAGGAATTAGAGATATTATTTAATCATGATACATAATTATTTAATTGTACCATAAAGCAGTATACTGTTATTTGAAAGAGGACTTTAATTAGCTGTAAATACACACTGCAAATCCCCATCGGTATTTTTTAAAGAAGTAGAACAAAAAATCATCATATTTGTATAGAAGCACAAATGATCCCGAATTGCAAAAGGCATCCTGAGAAAAAAGAACAAGGCTGGAGGCATTACTCTGCCCGACTTCAAATTATACTACAAAGCAACAATAATCAAAATGGCATGATCTTGGCAGAAAAACAGACACATAGACAAGTGAAAGAGAATCAAGAGTCCAGAAGTAAACCCATGTTTATATGGGCAAATAATTTTCAAAAAAAGAGACAAAAACACAGTGGAGAAAGGAAAGCCTCTTCAATAAATGTGCTGGGAAAACTGGAAAGCCACTTATAAAAGAATAAAACTAGACTATTGTCTATTACCACACACCAAAATTAACTCAAAATGGATTAAGGATCTGAATATAAGACCTGAAACAATAAATTGCATAGTAGAAAACAGCAACTAAACACAGGGATCTTGGACTTAAAGAGGGTTTTATGACTTTGACATCAAAGGCAAGGGAAGTAAAAGCTAAACTAAGTGAATGGAACGACATCAAACTAAAAAGCTTCTGCACAGCAAAAGAAACCATTTATAAGGTAAAGAGACAACCATCTGAATGGGAAAATGTATTTGCAAGCAACGTCTCCAATAAGGGCCTAATATCCAAAATATACAAAGAACTCATACAACTCAATAACAACAACGACAAATGATCCAATAAAAAAATGGGCAGAGGACCCGAACAGACACTTCTCCCAAGAAGACATACAAATGGCCAACAAATATATGAAAAGATGCTCAATGTCACTAGCTATGAGGGAAATGCAAATCAAAACCACAATGAGATACCATCTCACACCGGTTAGAATAGCTATACTCAACAGGACAAGTAAAAACAAATGTTGGAGAGGATGTGGAGAAAAAGGAACCCTCATACACTGCTGGTGGGACTGCAAATTGGTACAGCCACTATGGAGAACAGTATGGGGTTACTCAAAAAAACAAAGAATTGATCTACCATATGATCCAGCAATCTCTCTCCTGGGTATTTACCTCAAAGACTTGAAAGCATATATCCAAAAAGATATTTGGACACCGATGTTCACAGCAGCATTATTCACGGTGGCCAGGATGTGGAAGCAATCGAAGTGTCCTACGATAGATGACTAGATAAAGAAGCTGTGGTACATACAATGGAATATTACTCAGCCATAAGAAGAGATGAAATACTGCCATTTGCGACAACATGGATGGATCTCGGGATAATCATGCTAAAGGAAATAAGCCAAATTGATCTACCAGGAAGATAGCTAGAAAATCCCAGAATGCCTGGAGATTAAGCAACACACTTTTGCATTACACATGAGTCAAAGAAGAAAGCTCAAGAGAAACCTTCAAATATTATTAACTAAATGACAATGAAAATACAACTTATTAAAATTTGTGGGATGCAGCAAAAGCAGGGCTTAGAAGGAAATGTGTAGCTTTGAATGCATATGTTAGAAAAGAAAAAAAACTTTAAATCAATAATGTAAGCTTCCTCTTTAACAAACTAGAAACTAAAAAGAAATTAAACCAAAATAATCAGAAGAAAAGAAATATTAAAATTAAAGCAGAAATCAATGAAATGGAAATAGCAAATCAACAGAGCCAAAAGCTGGTTCTTTGAGACAATAACTAAGATTGATAAACCTCTAGCCAGGACAACTAAATATAAAAGAGAGTACATGAATTACTGATATCAGAAATAGGGGATATGACTACAGATAACCCTGGACATTAAAAGAATAATCAAGGAATATTATTAACAACTCTATGCCTATAAATTTAAACATCTAGATGAATGAACCAATTTGGTAGCTTGAAAGACACAAGCTACCAAAACTCATTCAAGAAACAATCTGAATAGGCCTATATCTATTTTTAAAAACTGAATAATTTATAACCACCGCAAAACAGAAGGCACCAGAACCAGTAACTCTTTCCATGAGGCCAATATTACTCTAATATCAAAATGAAAACATTGTAAGAAAAAAACCAAAACTACAGAACAATATCTCTCATGAAACAGACGCAAAAATCCTCTACAAAATATTAGCAAATCAAATCCAACAATATAAAAAGAATTATATACCACAACCAAGTGATATTTATCCCAGGAATGCAAGGCTGGGTCAGCATTTGAAAATCAATTAATGTAATCCATCACATCAACAAGGTAAAGAAGAAAAACTACACATTATATCAATAGATGCAGAAAAAGCATTTGACAAACTCCAACACTAATTCACAATATAAACTCCCAGGAAAGTAGAAAAAGAGGGGGAACTTGCTCAACTTGATAAAGTATACAGTCATCCCCAGTATCCACAGGGGATTGGTTCCAAGACTCCCAATACCAAAATCTAAGGATGCTCAAGTCTCTTATGTAAATGCTGTAGTATTTGCATATAATCTATGCATATCATCCTTAATACTTTAAATCATCTCTAGATTACTTATAATACCTAATACAATGTAAATGCTATGTAAATAGTTGTTATACTGTATTATTTAAAGAATAATGACAAGAAAAAAGTCTGTACCATGTTTAGATTGAACCATCACAGGCCTAACTAGATAGTACACGTCAGCAACAACGTAACTTTTCCCGAATATTTTTGATCTAGTTAGTTGAATCCACAGATGTGGAACCCGTGGGTACAGAAGGCTGACTGTATGCACATAAAACCTTACAGCTAACATCATACTTAATGGTGAGAACGAGGTTTCCCATTATCAGGAACAAAGTAAGGATGTCCTCTTCTTACCACTTCTTTGGAAGTCCATCATACTGGAAGTCCTAACTTATGTAATAAAACAAGGAAATAAACGTATACTGTTTAGGAAGGGGGAAATTAAACGGTCTTTTTTCACAAATGACATGGTCGTCTACGTGGAAAATCCAAAAAATTATTAACAAAGAAACTCTGAAAACAAGCTATTACATCAAGATTGCAGAAATTTGAAGTTAAAAATAATACCATGTACACAGCACCCTGCAAAATTACTTAGTTTTAAATCTAATAGAATATGGATAAGGTCTATCTGAGGAAAACAAAAGTGATGAATAAAATCAGGGAAGAACTAAATAAATGGAGAGATATTCCAACTTCATATAGATAGGCTTTTCAACAAATGGTGCTAGAACTAGATGTCCACATGCAAAAACATGAACCCAGACACAGAACTTATACCCTTCAAAAAAATTAAGTCAAAATGGATCATAGATCTAAATGTAAAATACAAAATTATAAAACTAAATGATACCAAAAGAGAAAAATGAATAACGGGTTTGGCAATGACTTTTCTGATGTAATACCAAAGGCATACTTCATAGAACAAAGAATTGGAAAGCTGATACAAATCTGACAAAGACTTATTAAAAATATATTAAAAACTCTTAAAAGTCAACACTAAGAAAATAAACAATCTGATTTTTAAAAAGCTAAAAACCTCACCAAAGAAGATATACAGATGGCAAATAAGCATAAGAAAAGATGCTCCACATTCTTTGTCAGCAGAGAAATACAAATTTAAATGATGAGATACATACCACCACGTACCTATGAGGATGGCCAATAGGACACTGAATGCTGATAAGGATGCAGAGAAAAAGAACTGTCATCTACTACTGATGAGAATGCAAGCTGATTCAACCATTTTGCAATTCAACAGTTTAGCAATTTCTTACTAAACTAAACATACCACATGAACTGGCAATCACACTCCATGGTATTTACCCAAAGGAGTTGAAAAATTATGTCCACACAGAAACCTGCCTACAATGCTTATAATAGCTTTATTCATACTGTCAAAACTAGGAAGCAACAAATATGTACTTCTGTAGGTGAATAGATAAATAAACTGTGGTACATGCAGACAAGGGAATATAATTCAGTTCTAGAAAGAAATCAGCTATCAAGCCTTGAAAAAACTTGGAGAAATCTTAAATGCATATTATTAAGTGAAAAAAAAGTTAGTCTGAAAAAGCTACATCCAATATGATTCTAACCATATGACATTTTGGAAAAGGCAAAAGTATGGAAACAGTAAAAAGATCAGTAGTTGCCAGGGGCTGGGAGTGGGCAAGGATGAAGAGTTAAAAACGAGATTTTTAGGGCAGTGAAACTATTCTGTATGATACTATAATTGTGGATACATGTCATTATACATTCTATGTCAAAACCCATAGAACACACCAGCACCAAAAGTGAACTCTAATGTGAATTATGAACTTTAGGTGATAATGATGTATCAATGTAGGTTCACTAACTGTAACAAATTTACCACTCTGGTGAGGGATGTTGATAACAGAGGAGACTACGTGTGCTGTAATAGGGAGTATATGGGAAATCTCAGGGCTTTCCTTTCAATTTTTCTGTGAAACTAAAACTGCTCTAAACAATCTCAATAGGCTACATACTGTATGATTTCAACTTCGTGACATTCTGGAAAAGGCAAAAACCATGGAGAGAATAAAAAAAATAGTGGTTGTCAGGGTCTGGGAGAGAGGAGAAATGAACAGGCAGAACAGATAATTTTGGGTAGTGAAACTATCGTGTAGAACACTGCAATGATGGATACATGTTATTTATACATTTGTCAAAATCCAAAAAACAAGAATGTACAACACCAAGAGCAAACTCTAATGTCAACTAAGGACTTAAGAATGATGTGTCAATGTAGACTCATAGCTTGTAACAAATGAACCACTCTGGTGTGGGATACTGATAGTGGGGGAACCGTGAGTGTACGAGGATGCGGTACACAGGACATCTCTGTACTATCTACTCAACTTAGCTGTGAATCTAAAACTTCTAGAAATTAAAGGTTCTTAGTTTTATTAACTGCCTATATTAGAAAAAAAGGTTTCAAATAAATTTCACCATCTCATATCTTAAGAAATTAGAAAAAGGACTATAAAGGAAACCCAAAGTAGTAAAAAGGGAAAAATAAAATCAGAGCAGAAATCATTAAGATACAAAACACAAAAACAATAGAGAAAAATCAATAAGATGAAAAGCTAATAATTTAAGAAGATTGATAAAATTCATAAACCTCTAGACAGCTTAATTAGGAAAAAAGAGAAAAGATACAAATTGCCAAAGCTCATTCAAGAAACGGATAACCTGAACAGCCCTATATCTATTAAAGAAATGGAATTATAGTTTAAAACCCTTCCCATAAAAAAAAAAAATCTAGGCACAGATAACTTTAGAAGTAAATTCTATCGCACATTAATAATACCAAATTTAGACAAACTTACAGAAAAGTGAATAAGAGTGAATGCTTGCAGCTCATTCTATGAGACCAGCATTACTTTTGACACTAAAACCAAACAAAGCCATGCTAGGAAAAGAAAACTACAAGCCAATATCCCTCATAAATACAGATGCAAAAATTCCTTTTTAATTTCAGAAAGTTGAATTCAACAATATCTAAAAATGGTAATGCATCAATATCAAGTAGGATTTATCCCAGGAAGGAAAGTCTGGTTTAACAACTGGAAAAATCAACCAATATACTTCATCATAGTAACAGATTAAAAAAGAAAAAAACAGTTATCAATATATTTACATAAAAATATATAGAAAAATATTTGAAAAATCTAATATCCAAGGCTAATAAAAACTCTCAGGAATAGAAGGAAAACTCTTCAATATCATGTGTAATGTTAAAAGATTAAATACATTACCCCTGAAGACTAAGAACAAAGCAAAGATGCTCACTCTGACCGCTTCCATTCAACACTGCACTGAGAGTTCTAGCAGGTATAATAGGAGATAAAAAGCACCCAGATTAAAAAAGATGAAGTAAAATTGTCTAATTCATAGTTGGCATGATCGTCTATGAAGAAAATCCTATGGAATCAATAAGCTACTAGAAATAAGAAATGTTCAGTAAGGTTACAGAGTACCAGATCAACATACAAAGCTACAAAAATGTATTTCTATGTACTAGTAAGGCACTTTAAAAAGGACTATAACAATATCAACAACATCAGATATTCAGAGGTAAAGCTGAAAAAAGATACAAAACCTGCAGGCTTTGTAAAGCTGAGATAAAGACAAATGAATCAAGAGATAAACTGTGTTTATGGATCAGAAGACTAGTCAACTCTCTCCCACTAATGACCTGTATATTGAATGCAGTTCAAATCAAAATACTAGCAGACTTATTTCTACAAAATGACAATCCGATTCTCAAATTCACATAAAATGCAAAGAACCTAGAATAGCCAAAATGACTGTAAAAGATATGGAGATGGACAATACCTGATCTAAAGGGTTATTATAAAGCTATAGTAATTAAGATAGTGCGGACAGACAAACAGATCAATGGAACAGAATAAAGTCTCAGAACAGACTCATACAAATATGGTCACATGGTTTTCAACAAATGGGGGTAAAGGCAAATCTGTGAAGAACAGTGTTTCACAAATGGCTCTGGAAAAACTGGATATTTATATTCAAGTAAGTGGACTTTAATGTATAACTCACATCATATGCAAAAATTAACTTAAAATGGATCATAGACCTAAATGTAAAACATAGAAATATAAAACTACTAGAAGAAAACATTTAAAAAACCCACAAGCTGAACATAACTAAGAATGTCTGCTCAAGCCACTGAGTGGGGTACATATCTGCAAATAACATATCTGATAAAGGACTTGCATCCAGAAGATACAATGTCTCACAAAACTCAATAATAAGAAAACAAGCCAATAAAAAAGGGCAGGAGGTGGACAGGTCTGAACAGACACTTTCCAAAGAAAAATAGAGAAATAGCAAATATGCATATGGAAAGATGTTCAACATAAATGCATCATTAAGAAAATGCAAATTGGAACCACAATGAGAAACCAACTACATGCCCACTAGACTAAAATAATAATAACTGATCATACCAAGAATGTAGAGAAACACGAACTCTTGTATACGGCTGGTAGAATTGTTAAATGGCACAATCACCTTAAAAATAGTTTGACAGTGTCTTAAAAAATTAAAGATACACCTACCATGTGACCCAGCTATTCTATTCCTTAGTATTTATGCAAGAGAAATAAAAGTGTATGTCCATACAAAGATTTGTACAATGTTCTAGCAGCTTTATTTATGATAGACCCAAACTGGAAACAACCTGAATGTCCACGTTACTAAATGGATAAACAAATTATGATATGTTCATACAATAGAACAGTAGCAATAAAAAGGAATGAATTCTCTCAAAATGATTAAGCTGAGTGAAAGAAGTCAGATAAAAAAGTGTAAATATTTTATGTTTCCACTTTTAAAAATCTAGAAAATTCAAACCAATTTACAATGACAGAAAGCAGAAGAGTAACTGCCTGGGCAGGGCTATGGGTAAAAAGACAAGAAGGGGGTTATACCCAGTCACAAGGAAACTTTCCCTATTGATTCTGGTAATGGTTTCATAAATTTATCAAATTTTCTACTTTAAATATGTGCAACCTGCTGTATGTTAACTGTACCTCAAGAAAGTTTAACAAAAGGTCTAATGCATTTACTATCATCAATTTTTCAAATTAAATTTATTAGGGTAATATTTGCTAATAAGATTATAAAGGTTTCAAGTATACAATTCTGTAATATGTCATCTGTATATTGCACTGTGCATTCACCACCCAAAGTCAAATCTCCTTCCAGTGCCATATATTTGACCCCCTTTTCCCTTATCTACCTCCCCATTCTCCTCTTTCCCTCTAGTAACCACTAAACTATTACCTGTGTCTGAGTTTTTGATTGTTCATTTGTTGCTTTAAGTTTTATAACCCACATGAGTAAAATCACAGGGTTCTCAACTTTTTCTGTCTGACTTATTTCACTTAGCATATCTCAAGATCCATCTATGTTGTCACAAATGGCAGTATTTCATCTTTTCTTATGGCTAAGTAACATTCCACTGATATAGTCAACTTTTGAATACCTGTATTGTCATAAGATTATTGTGTGTGTATTGTGTAGTAAACTTAAAAACTAAGTTTACTAAAAAAAATTGTTAAGGATTAGCATTCAAACGTGTTGTGTTGCTGAGTAATATAGGGAAAGAATGAAGAGTAAAAGCTGATCAGATTCTGAAACCTGGAAAGCACATGAGAGTAAAAGGCAACATATGCACATGAACACATGTGAGAATGTAAGTATATGTACGTCATCATGGAATAATACAAAATTCTGGTTCTGTGTAATACATCAAGAAATGTATCTTGAGATGAGGATTATAAATATCCAGGGGAATGGACTATGAATAAATTATGTTCATATTTATTAGCCTGTAAATTATGAATCAAAGCAGTCTAATGACAATCGCTAAAGAGAGAGGCTAATTTTAATAGATGAGTAGAACAAAAGGAAATTCCAGGAAAAGACTTAATTATATATAAATATTTAGCATATGATAATGAAGGGATTCCAAATCAGCAAGGAAAGACTGAAATTATTTAATGATACTAGAAAAATTGGTTAGTGATTTGGGGAAAAGGATTATACAAAAGAAAACAAAATCCAGATGGATTATTTTAAAGAGTTAAATAAAAATTTTAAAAATCTAAGAAGGTGGAAGAAAATATTTTGAAAATCTTTATCTAACTTTAAAGAAAGACTTTTCTAAACATAAAACAAAGTAAAAATCAGAAAGGGAAAAGACAAGTTTCATTTCTCAAACTTATACTTCTATATCAATTTAAGAAACATTAAAATGTATTCATTCAGAGTCTAATCACCTCTTGCCAGCCCCATGTCACCCCCATTTCTCTCTGGATTGTTGCAATAACTTCCTAATGCCTTCCTGCTGTCATTCTTGACTCTCTGCAGTCTACCTACAAGGCAGCAGCCAGAGAGAGGTCCTCACAAAACCTAAGTCAGATCCTGTTCCATTCTGTCTCCGTTCAGAACCTCCAATGGCTCACTTTTCACTCAAACTGAAAACAAAGTCCTGCCACTGGCTTACACAGTCCTACATGACTGGCGCCTCACCTGGCCTCATTTCCAACTGCATCCAATCCCCAACTCTTGCTTACTCTGTCCCAGACATTGTTCTAATTGCTTTACATATATTATCTCATTCAATTCCAATAATTATTTCCCCCAGTTTACGGATGATGAAATTGAGTTACAAAGAGCTTAGTTAGTTAACCTGTCTTACAGCTCAGTCAATAAGTAAAGCCAGAATTCAAAATCACAGGAGTGACAAAGCCCACTCCACAGCCCAAATTCTAACCACAAAGATGTGCCCCACTGGTTATCTTTACTTAACATTCTTCAAAAATAAGTATAGACTAAACAGAAGGTAGATCAAGGGCCTAGAAATGGGAATGCCAAAGTGCTCAATGGAGGGTTAGAGAGGGCTGAAGAGTGAGAGGGAACCAGGACACTAGGAATAAAATACTTAATGATAAAACTCAGAACATAATTGGTTATTATAGAAAACAAAATATGGCACTTAAAACTTACTTTTTCTGTAGTAACAGTCAAGGAAGGAACCAATGCAGGTGATGGTTCTGGTTGTTTTTTGTGTTTTTGTTTGTGTTTGTCCTTTTCTTTATATTTCTAAAAAGGAACAGATGTAAAAACCAATTTAAATCATAACACATACACACAATAAAGATGAGATTCTTTTATAACTGTGTTTAGTAATTTAAAATGTTAACAAATAGTCAAGATATAACAAAAATCACTTCTAATCATATTATGTAAAAAAATACTAGTCATATACTTACAGAAATATATAGTAATACTAGTATAAGTTATTTTAAAGTGATTTCAGCTCCCTAACTCTTGAATAACATAATATATAAACTGAAGCCTATAATTATTTGCTACATTTATATCTGGCAAACTACGTATTTTTTCTCATTAAACACAAAATACTTTTGTGCACATTATATAAACAGCACTTTAAAATTTACATAACACTTTGACACGCACTATCACATCAAAATAGTGTCAGATTCGCGAACAACATGCATTAAATTCTATGACCCACAAACTGGAAACCAGGACAAGAAACTCTCTCCTAGGTTTACTCAGAAACTGGATGATTTTCATTGTCATTAACAAAAATAATTTAAAGTTATGGTATGCTGCTTTGAAGTCCTAAAACTGATGAAATGACTTTATGAAGGAATTCAATTAAATGAGAAATTAATTACATATTAAGAGCCCGATTTTATTTAATGTCATAAAATTTTAACCAAATTGGTCTCAACTGTTTGAATCAGTAGATAAGAATTAGAATTGGGTGTGAAGTTTACTATTTAAAGAATTAATTCAATTTATTTTTTTTCTCATAGTACTTAAAACTAACCATTCAGAGCACTTAATCTCTTCAAGGCATGAAAGATTAATATCCCTGGCCCTGCCCTAAAAGTGATTACATACTAGCATAATAAAAAGCATAAAACATTAAGGGTAGATATTTTACTACAATATCCAAGTACTGCTACTTTTTGCCATTAATTCCTGATGTAATTACATAAGACATTTTTTGACTGCAATGTTAACACTTTAGCAACAGAGAAGGTAAGACACCTCAATAACAGCTTTTATTCAGACTTTTTAAGTAAAGTTTCTTATTCTAAAGTTATCTTAATTGTCACAGATCATAATAATGACCACCAAGGAATCACACCTCCATTTCTTTGTAATAGGATGTCATTCTTCCTCCCATCATAAGATGTCCTCTTCTCCACTCCCATTAACCTAGGTTAGCCTTGGGACTTGCTCTGGCCAAGGGATGTAGCAGAAGTGCTTTAAGAAGTCGTACATGGCTTCCACCTTTGCCCTCTTAGCTCCCAGACACCATGTAAAGAATCGGTTCATACTCTCCTGATAAGTCAAGTGGAGAACGAGGCCCTGTGGAGAAGACCTGAGGTACCCCAGCCTAGAGTCAGCACCATCTCGGCCCAGACATGTAAATAAGATGACACTGGACCATGCAGCCAGCCACCAGCTGAATGCAGCTACGTGAATAAATCCAGCTGATACCATGTAGAAGAAAGATGAATTGTTCCTGCTGAACTCTGCTTGTTGTTCTAAGCCACTAAAAGTTATGGGGTGGTTTATCAAGCAAGAGCAGATAACCAAGACAAGACTAGAATTCACAACTGGGTCATGGGAATTAAAGAAAGTAAAAATTAAAATTAACACATATTAGGTTTTTTTGGTATATACCAAAATACCAAATATAATTATACAATCTAATTTATAAATATGGAGTTCAAATGATCCTGGTCTACAAGTTCTATAGCAATACTTTTCTCCCATAAAAATAATAAAGAAGCCTTTCTTTCTTTCTTCATATTCTACTTCCCATACTGGACTTTATTCTTAAAGGGTACAAGAGCTGAGATGATTTAATAGTGAATGACTCTGAAAACAAGGTAAATAGATTCTAAAAACTTGGCAAGCACATGAGAGTAAAAAGCAACGTATGCACATGCACAGGTGTGAGAATGTTAAGTATATGTAAGTCATCATGGAATAATACAGAATTCTTATTCTGTGTGATATATCAAGAAATGTATCTTGAGGTGAGGATTATAAATATTCGGGGGAAAAGACTACGAATACATTATATCCATATTATTGGTCTGTAAAAAATGACAATCGCTAAGAGAGAGGCTGATTTTAATAGATAAGTAGAACAAAAAAAAAGTCCAGGAAAAGACTCAATTATATATAAATACTTAGCATATGATAATGAAGAGATTCCAAATCAGCAAGGAAAGACTGAAATTATTTAATAATGGTACTAGAAAAACTGGTTAGTAATTTGGGGAAAAGGATCTATATAAAATAAAACAAAATCCAGATGGATTATTTTAAAGAGTTAAATAAAAATTAAAATAATCTAAAAAGCTGAAAGAAAACATTTTTAAAATATTTAACTTTAAGGAAAGAAAATCTTTTTAAGCGTAAAAACAAAGTGAAAAATCAGAATGGGGGGAAGCGGGGAAGGGGGGTGGGAAAAGCAGATGTGGGGGTTAAGAACAAGTCATTCCAAGATATGCTTTCGTAGTATATGAACAGTTTTGTGCTAAAGGCAACTTTAGCCAAAAGCTCAAGAGAAACTTCTGCCCTTGCCTTAACTACCTAGAGTAATTAGAATTAGGGGCCTTGCCCATAAGAGATTATCAGAGATAACTCTTTTAACCTATCTATAGGGCAGGGTAATCTTCTGTTTACTAAACATTTGCTCTTATCATCAAGCAATAACTCTTTGAAGACCCTAAGGCATCTTAGTCATCCCTAGCTCTGAATATCTTTTATAACCATTTTCTCTTCCTATCTCCGAATTTCTCGTTCATGTGGGGTCTCTGACTCTCTCATAAGGGGTTCGCATACCTAAGTATGTATTAAATTTGCTTATTTTCTCTTGCTAATCTGTCTCATAAATATTTGATTATAAGACCAGCCAAAAGAACCTTGAGGGCAGAGGAAAGTTTCTTCCTCCCCCACACAAGTTTATTCAAAACATTACCTATTTTATAGTAGAGCCAATGTCTAAAAAAAGCCTCCCAAGCATGAGCAAGATGACAAAAGGTTGTATGGCAGAGACTACAACTCAAAAATAAACAATATAAAGAGCATAACATATATAAGATAACCAGAAATCTCAACCTAGGTAGGAGTAAATATAACTCAGCATGAAGATATTTCTCAAAACTGCCCCATGCTAAAATTTAATTTGAACATAAGTTCAAACAAAGCTCAAGAATGAGATGATAAACAGGAAAAAAAAGTTAAACAGAAAAAAGCAACTCGAGGAATGCAAAACCAAAGTAATTTGAAAGCTAAAACAGAATTAGCAAATAAAATAGAAACAGCAAGGAAAAGAATATACATTGGTAAAAATAAAAATACTGTTAAAAGAAAGGCATGAAATAATTACAGTGATAAAAATGAAAAACAGTAGACATTAAAGCAGTTAGAGAGGAACTAATGCTACAAAAAACAAAGATAATCAATCATAAGGATAACTTGTGTCCCTAAAATAGAGAATCCAATGAATGGGGAACAGATTTATTCAAATGTAAATGCTCACAAAACAAACACTGAAAAAAGCATTCTGAAAAATTGTTATAAAATGTTTAACAGCAAGACTTATTGTAGTTAAACTTAGTAAAACACAGAAGGAAAAATGTGTGTCGGGGTTGTGGTGGGGGCGGGTTGCCTTGAGTCCTCTCCACAGCAATATTCCAAGCCCATTGTTTAAATTCTAGGGTTGAGAAAGTGTGATACAAAGACATCATATACAGCCAAGATATAGTTCAAAAATTAAGGCAAGAAGGAAACTTTCCATTATGAAAAAACTCAGAGAATACAGGTCCTAAGAACTTATCGAAAAAAGATACCTGACAATAAAACTGAGCCAACTTAGGAGATGATATAAAGAACGTACCGGAGAGGGTATGGTAAAAGGATTGGTAGTGACAATGACCATCTAATAAGCTAAAATTAAATACAGAACAAATATCTAAATAACTCTGAGGATTACGTTTACACAAGATATTGTCACAAACCTGAAAAATACAACATGTCTTTAAAAACAAAGAAACAAATTGGATAGCAGGGAATGAATGAGAGGAGCACAGGGAAACTATTAGCCTTTCATAGCAGGAGCACAATATAGATTTCGAAGCACGTAGTTAAGAGAAAACATAATAGTTTGCTACCAAAACATCTGTAATTAACATAAATCCCTTCCTTGTAGACAAGTCCCTAGTTTTCTTTGTCTAATCACCTTCTCATATCCTCATAAAAGTGGCTCCATACTCCAGCCCATAGGTAAACACGGGTGTATCTAAGTCAATTAACATAAATCTATTCTCCTTAGACGTTGACTGCTTAAGGTCTGGGATAGATTTAGGTCAGGATAATAAAATAGGAAGAGAACTTTTTTGTTCTCTCTCTTAAAAAAGTACTCCCTTCCTGACTTTAGATGCTTACAATTTAGGTCACACCCTTGGAACAACTGCAGAGACCTGGCAACAAAGCCTAGAAAAGCCAAGAGAACTACAAAAAAGACAACAATGCTCTACCACTGTTGAACTGGCTACTGGTAAATTAACCCATCTTAGAAAAGCCTAGCCTCTGAACTTCTTATGCAAAACAATAAATTTCCTATTGCTTTAGCAATATTCTGTTACAGCTAAAATCATAAACTGGAAAGATAATCTTCTCAATGTTTTTTGTTTGCTCTGTAATTTCTATTATTAAACTTAAATATGTTTTTAAGGAAGTAATATGTCTTGTGGTAAGAAAATTTTACTTAAGTTCAATAAATCCAAGTATTTTACTTCATTTTCTTTTTCTTCCATACAGCCAAGTAAATCTGACTTTAATATTTTTTAAATTAATAGTATATCATTTTAATAAGGTAATTTTTATCACTCAAACCATCCTTTTTATCTTTGTATATAAAAGACATCTGGAATGTTTACTCAGTAGTATTGATGGCTATTTCTAGATGGTAGATTCTGGAGTGGGTAAAAATTTACCTTGCATTTTTTAAAATGCTCTGCCTTGTTAGAATTTTTTGTAATTACATGGCTTAACAAAAAGAATGAACTTAAATGAGGTAGAGACAGTCAGTTAGCTGTTCACCAAATCCATTTCTTTTTCTTATTTGAACTATACCTAGACATTTCCCAGTTTCCTTTTCAGTTAGATGTGGCCATTTAACTGGATTCTAGCCAAATGCAATCTGAAAGAAAAATAATGTATGTCCACTCTAAGTCTGCTTCTTAATAGCCCCAACTATTTAGTGTCCATGTTTCTTCCTCTTCCAGAGATTAATGCAAATGAGCATGGAAGCCACAGACAACACTGAAAAGAAGGCTGAGTCACAAGATGGAAAGTACCTAAGTTCCTGTTTCATGGCTTGAAAGAAAGCCACCTGTCAATAAACAACACCTGTTTTGGACTTAGCTGTGAATAAAAAATATTGTATTAAACCACATACCATCTGAGCATTGTTATGTGTTGGGAAACAATGCTATGTCTCTACTATTTCTGCAGGTCTTGTGAGTGAGACCATGACTTGGCCATGGTTCTGGACTATCACAGTGTCTATCTAAAGTGAAAAGGGGAGCCATGCTTACTGCCCATTACAAAACATTCAGGTGCCCTAAACTCAGGGTTCCCCTACTGCAATGCAACAGACTCTATATGCAGATGCCATCTGGCCCTCTCTGGTTGCCCTATGAAAACTGGGTCTTGGGAATTGGTGCAAAAATACTGACACTCTGGATACTGCTATTGCTGTAAGCAGTAAACTATTCTTCATCTCTCAGAATTCTGTTTCCAAACTAGTTACCACACACATAGAGTAAAATCATAGACCACTTTCATAGTTCTTGACAGTTCGGTGATAAGAATGTGATGCCGTTAGAGACGTGGCTTACAGCAAAGGATTTGAGGGAAGTCTATGGGAATGGGTAACAAACATAGTGAGTATATCTTCCGGTCCATTTGGCAGTAAGAGGTCCTTCGTTTTACTGCCTGACAATGCCGAAGCCCAGAGGAGGCAATGGCAGGCTAAGTACTGCAAAATATAGCAGGTCCTCAAATAATGCTATTTCATTCAACGTTGTTTTGTTATAACATTGATGAGATGCTATAAGAATTTAACTCATTTATATCAATTAGCCTATCGTAAAAACTGTTTTCATTACACACCATTTCACTTAAAGTCACAAAATCTATAGATAGCATTAGGTAAGTACTTACCGTACACTCGAAGAGGGCTGCCCAAAGGATGTTCTGGTGATGGCTAAACCTCCTCCATGGAAGACTTCCCACTAATCTGGCACTTGGCTTCAGTTCCACCCCACAATAATAATAACCAGTACAAGGATTCATCTTTACTGGACAGAAGGTTACAAGCCTTTTCAGATAAATTACAAAGATGCTCATCTATACTGAACATGAAAGGAGGAAAACAAACAAGCAACCACTATGGACATAAATCAGGTAAATCTAAGAACTCTGGTTTGCTTGGGAAATGAGGAGGTGGGGCATACACAGCATGTGAATGAAGAATGGCAACAGCTGGGCTGTCTTACTGCTCAACACCTGCAGTCCATACTGCCAACTTCAAATTCACTTGGAGATGATAGTAAAAGATGTCAGCAGAAGTTTTATTCATTCGTTCATTCATTCATTCATTTTACAGTGGCTCCTGGTTATTATATGGCAGCTTTGGTCCTCTCAGGGATATTTCCCAGAGACAGACCAACTCCCATAGGAAATTATAGTGAAGACCCTAAGACTTAGGCTCTTAATGCCCCAGACTGGGTTTACAATACTAATAAAAGCATTTACAGTGTGATAATGGTGATCCACGGTAAAATGAGAAATCTAGATGAATTCTCACAATCACCACTGCCACCCTGAAAACTTCTCCCAGCCCTTAAGAAACTAGCACCTAACTGAAACTGGGTGAAAACTTGAGACATTATCTGAGTAATGGAGTTAGCAGATGTCCCAGATTAAGGAAAGGTCTCCAAAACAGGTCTCTGCTCTATGAGCCAAGATTCAGTCAGCCAGAGATGCAAACTGACTCCTGAGCCAAGGGGTTCCCAGGGCTGAAATAAATGGCATCACCCAAAAGGACGTCATAATATAGAGCATTATGAGTGCTGAAAACATGGAAGGAAAATTTGGTTGACCCACAAGCAGCCATCATGCCCTTCAAAACTGAAAGTAAATGCAAAGGCATATTTAATGGTGTGGAGCCATTCTCTACTCCCACAATCCTCAACTTTCTCAGCCTCCTCACCCTTTAGGGTCACCTCGCTTGCTTTAAGAAAAATGACTGGAGATAGGGATGAGGGTTCCTTGACCCTGGGGAGGAATCAATCAATGGTATGCACCTACCCAAGTATGCTGGAGAATCTAGAGAGAGGAGAGACACAAATTTGTAAGACTCTGTAACAATGAGATACCCCAATCACTATCCTACCTGGATCCATGGAAGAAAAAAGCACCAGGAAGCAGTGCACGGATTTACAGTGGAGTAAAGAAGCTAACATGACTTTGTAGGCCAGGCATTTCAGCGAGTAACTGTACTTTTGTTATTGCTTAAACATCTCAAGGTATAGCAGCAATTGATATATCAAGAGTCAGCAAACTATAGCACCCAAGCTAACAATAATTTTCAAATATTTAAAGAGCTGTAAAAAAAATAAAGGAAGAATATTTGACAGAGTGTGTATGAGGTCTTCAAAGACTAAAAGATTAATTATCTGGTTCTTTACAGAAAAGATTTGCAAAACCCTGTGTGGTATACTTATCATTACTAAACCTGTAAGTGCCAAAGGGTATTCTCCCAATCAGAAGGTTCTAATGGAACATACAAATTGCTCTCCAAATCACTTCCTTTCCCTTGGTGGTCCAACAGAAACAGAAGAGAATTACAGAAGTTCAAAGGGAAACCACAACCTTGATTAAGAACTTAAAAGTACCAGGGGTAGTAAGAGATGCAATATCTAAACGCAAAAGCCCTGTAAGGGCAGTGAAGAGAGGTTAACGGAAGTTAGAGGCTTATAGTGAATTATTATTAACTGAGTGTAGTTATAGCCACAGCTATTAGACTAATTCCATTATAGAAACTGATGGCACTTAGTAGATAGTCCTGGACACTACCAATGCCTTCTTTGCCATACCACTCACACCTAAGGATCCATGTCAGTTCATATGTATGTGGCAAGGCCTGCAATAATACAAGTTGTTAATGCTTCCCCAGGAGAATCTGAATTCTCTTGCCATGTCATCATTGGAAGGCAAGTCACGATTTAGTACAAGCGTCTCTCAGCTGATTTCTAAAGCCTTCACTATCAGTTGGTAAGTCAGTAGCATCAGTCTCAACACCTCTCCCAAAGAAATCAGGGATCTATGTTAGTAGATTTACAATGTTGAACCTCTCTCTTCAGACCCTCACCATAAAAAAAGAGGCTGAGCATCTTATTGACCTTCTCAGGTATCAGAGGTTCTATGTGACCCACTCTGGCATTCTACTTGCTCTTTGTATCAGCTAATTAACAATAACTGACTTAATGCTCATTATAACTTCTCTCTGCCTGATTAACAAGTATATCCATTTTCAATATTTAATACTAAACCTTCTCCTAAAAATTAGAATTTCTCCCAAATCAGTTCTTAATTACCCTAAAGTTGTCAACAATACTATCTTTCTTTATTCCATTATCCCCACACTTCAAACTCTGGGTTCAGGAAAAAAAATGTAAGCATTTCACATGGTTTCGCTGTATTCAAGAAACCATATTAGCCATCATGGGAAGAACAGTAAAGTACAAAAGATAGTGATAACTTTGAGACACAATAGAGCCTGGCATAAGACATATACTGATGACAACTCGTAGTATAAAAATAAAATGAAAAAAATAAGAACATCATGTAAAAGGTATCCAAAGCAAGAGATACAGTGTGAGTCATATAAGACGAAGGAGGTCTAGTTTCATTATAAAGCCAAAAGTAAGTGCTGAGTTTGAACTGAGATGGAAGAAAGAAAAAACTGAAGGCACTGATGATCAAGAAGATCATTAGTTGACAGAGTAACTGGAGTAAACAGAGTAAAGTGTATTTTTTGTTTGTTTAAAAAAAAAAAAAAACACACACACACAAAGCTTTGTCTATGGCCATGCTACGCTGAACAAGCCCGATCTCATCTGATCTCGGAAGCTAAGCAGGGTTGGGCCTGGTTAGCATTTGGATAGGAGAACACCTAGGAAGACCAAGTGCTGTAGGCGTAAAAAATAGTAAAAAAATAAAATAAAGGATTATAAGCTGACAAGGTCCTTGCAGTCTGTGAGGTCAACCAAGGGTTGCCTCGGGGGGGAAGGGGGGTGGGGAGGAAGGAAAACAAAGCTTGTTTGGAGGCAATGGGTAGACTATGATTCAAACAAATTGTTTTTCCCTTTTGTTATGTCTAATATGCCAATACCTCAGTCCACGTAAAGTCTCATCACTTAAGTCTATCTGACAACTTTTTTGGTCTTTACTATCAATACAATCTTATTTTGCAAGCTTTTAAAATATTAAAAATTTCATTTATTTGAAACCAATATACATCTTGCCTGACCCATCTCAAATTCTAAATTCACATTTCTAATTGGCTTTAAATGTTTCCCATTCCACCATACCTTAAATCTTATATGACTAAAATCAAACTCATCGCCCCTCCTTTTTATAATGTTCACAAGCCAGCTTTTCCTTGAGTCCCTACTTGTACTTATGGTACCATGTTCCTAGTTAAGACAGCCTATAACCATCTGTCACACCTACAATACACCTTTTGTCCCTTGCCTACCATTACCCACCAGATCCCAGTCCATGTTTTTCCATCGGCACCTTGATTTTATTCCATCAGCACCTTGAATATCATTTCCCATATTCTTCCATGCCTTTAACTATTAAACTCAGTCCAGACTTCATTATTTCTAATCTGATTCAGGCTAACAAGCTTAAGCAGCACAGTATCGTGGTTAAAAGCATGGACTCAATAGCCAGATTACGTGGGTTCACGTTCAGCTCTATTTTACTAACTATATTAGTTTGTGCAAGCTGTTAAACTTCTATGTCACAGTTTTCACATCTGTAAAAAGAAAAATAATATTAGCACCTACCTTAAAAGTTTTCTGTTGAAAATTATATGGGTTATTAGATATAAAGTACTTGGCACAGTGTCTGACACCTAGTAAATACTACACACATTAGTTTATTACTGCTTAGTTGTCATCGTGGTTGTCGTCATCATCATTCTACAAACTGGTCTCCTATTTCAGTCACTCATTAAGTAAACTATTTATTTGGCACATAAGCACTGACAATACAAAGGTGAATAAACTCTAAAAGGCAAATAAGACTTACAAAGAGAATCCCATTGTTTTAATGGGGAAAAAATATATATAAAACAGATAAAGGCTATAAACAGAATTATCAGTCATCACAGTCATTCTCAAATTCTGTCACCTCATACGCTAGGTGAATAATCTTCCACGTATCATTATTAAATGCAAACTCTTCTTATAGGAATTGTCATAAATGGCCCCAAACCTGTATTTCATGCTTATCCCTATTCCCTTGTCCCACCCTTTCAACAAACTGAACCTTCTCTGTGTTTAAAATATTCTGAACTCTCTAACTTTTGTGCTCTGAAAATATTGTTCATGTTATTGAGAACACTTTCCCCTCATAACTCCTTAAGAAAAACCACTGACAACATTCAGGACTTTCCTTAAATGCCATTTCAACCATTTAGCATCTCCTACTGCCTCACAGGAAGCTTCTACCAAATTTCCACAAGCACTTTATTTTCTTCTCACTGGTCCTATCTCACTGTGATTTACCGGTATATTTATTTTATACATTCAGACTAACCTAAGCTAGTAATACTCAACTTCAGAAACCATTATGACCGTATACTTTTTTAAAAATCAATTGCAGTGACAATGTTTTAAAAAAAAAAAAATAGGCCTATACAAGAATTTAGTCATATTAGGTAACTATTCTCTTTCTAAGTAGATTCAGCTAATAATTCAATTAACAATAAATTATTATTACAGCCATAATTTTTTAATCATAAAAACTTTCCAGCCTGTTACCTGAATGAGTTAGTATAAAATAATTCCTTATGTATTATTGGTTGACCTAAAACTTATTAGTGCCCATATTTGAGAGTAACGCACTCCATAATAAAGTACATGGTTAAACAAAATGAGAAATTAAATAAATGTTATAACTTAAACACAAGTAACTCTAATGTTTATCCAGAAAACTACAAACGTGAACAAACAGGCTCTCATTATTTTCTACAGCCATGCCATCCAATATGGTATATACCTGCCTCAGGTGGCTATTAGAAGTGGCTAGTGGCTTCTGTATTAAACAACACACTTACAGACCATTTCCATCATTTCAGAAAGTTTTATTGGACAGTGTAGTCTAGAACTTCACACTAGATCAATAAAAATTTATATCTGAATATCCTCTCACTTTTCCTCTACTATAACTATCAGACAGTAATCAGTACACAGTTTATCTGACAATAATCAGTGCCAAGGTGATAAACAAAAAAGTCAAACACCAAGTAACTTATCATAATAAAAGTACAAAACTATGATAGAGAAAAAAATTAGCAATGATGTAGAGCAATTGGAACCTTAGTTGGTGGTTGAGATTGTAAAATGGTATAGCCGCTATGAAAAACAGTACAGCAGTTCTTCAAAAAATTAAACACAGAATGACCATGTGATTTAGCACTCCATTTCTGGGTGTATATCCAAAAGAAGTGAAAGCAGGGTCTTGAAGAGAGATTCGTACACCCATATTCATAGCAGCATAATTCACCCCAGCTAAAGAGTAATAGAAACCCAATTGTCCATCAACAGATAAATGAATAAAGCAAAATGTGATATGTATATGCAAAAGATTATTCAACTTTGAAAGGAAAGAAACTCTGACATACGACAGAACATGGATGAACCTTGAGGAAAACATGCTAAGTGAAATGTCAGTCACAAAAAGACAAATACATCCATCCCTCAATTTATGCAGATTGTCAGTTTCATGCATCTTTTTTTTATGCAGAAGAAAATCACGTAAAAAGAGTCCACCAGTACAAAAAAAATATTAAATTGGCGATATGAGTGATAAAAATGTTTATTTCACATATTTTCACAAAAAAATGTTATAATGAAAATTCAGAAAACCCAAAACAAATTTTATTCACTATCGGCGTTTGTACCATAATCTAAAGCAATCAATCTTCTCTTTTTAATTGGCACAAAGTAATTATTATCTTAATCACTCAAAATATTTGGAAGTACTACTTCAGTTTCTTATTTATGTTTATGTTTAAAATCTTTTCAAAATTTTAAGGCTCACTGGATGTTTAGTTCAATATCTAGAATTGTAGTTTCCAGTTTCTTGGCCAATTGAAAAGCTTTAATATTTTCTGCAGTGAATAAAACAGGTTCAAGGTCACTGCCGTATTCATCGGCAGGATGGGCTTCAGATATTAAGTAAATTAATTCATCATCAGTTAATTTATGATCAACCAGTAATTCGTTAATATCATCTACATTCGAATTGCCAAAGCCTTCTTCTTGAAATGTATTTAGTAAATTAATAATGCCAGTTAATCCCTCTTCAATTGTTGGAACCATATTCCCTGGTACAACTGCTTCTGGCCATGCTGCTTTCCAGCAAGCATTTAAAGTTGATGGCTTTATGCCACTCAAAGCTAAAACAAAATTTTTAAAATTTTTTTTAATTAAGTTTATTGGGGTAACATTGGTTAATACAATTATATAATTTTCAGGTATACATTATAATTTGACATCTATAATTTCTACTGTGATTACCACCCAGAGTCCAGTTTCCTTCAGTTACCATATATTTGAACCCCTTTACCCACTTCATCCTCCCCCTACCTTCCTAAATTTGATCCCATTTACCCCGTTTACCTCTCCCTTCTTCTCCCACTCCCTACCCTCTGGTAACCACTAGTCCATTGTCCATGTCCCTGAGGCTCTGTCCTGTTCATTTGTTGTAAAGCAATATTCCTGATACAACTTAAAATTGTGTATTTATTATAGGCTTCTGTAATTGTAAGTGATTATCTTCAAGTTTATTAAAAATATCATTAAAACTCGATTTAATATAATTCATCTTAAAGGTGGAAATAATGCCTTGATCTAGAGGCTGGATCGAAGAAGTTGTATTTAGTGGCAAATACACAATTTTTATATTTGGATGACCACGTGCATTATCTAAAAGTAAAAGTACTTTAAAAGGAAGACATTTTTCATTCATATAATTTTCAGCTTCTACAGCAAAACATTTGTAAAACCAGTTCTAAAAAACACCCATGCTTTTTTATTTGTCATCCAATGAAAAGGAAGATCATTAATAATTCTGTTAGCAAGTATTTCTTCTTTGTGCATTGCTGAGTTAAGCTATTTTTTTCTTTTATAGAAAAAAATTTTTTTAATTTATTTTTAATTATTTTTTTTTGGTGACATTGGTTAATGAAATCCAGTAAGTTTGAGGTGCACAATTTAACAGTAAGGCATATATATATATATATATATACGGCATATATATATATATTGCATTGTGTGTTCTCTTCCCAGTTAGATTTCTTTCTGTCACCACATATTTGACCGCTTTGACCTCATCTACCTCCCTTCTCTCTCCTACCCACTATTCTCTGCTAACTACTTGTCTATTATCCATGTCCATGAGTCTCTGTTTGTCCTGTTCATTGCTTGCTTCTAGGTTTATATCCCACATATAAGTGATATCATGTGGTTTTCAACTTTTTCAGTCTGGTTTATTTCGCTTAGCATGATTATCTCGAAGTCCATCCACGTTGTCACAAACGGCAGTATTTCATCTCTTCTTATGGCTGAATAATATTCCACTGTATATGTGTACCACAGCTTCTTTATCTAGTCATCTATTGTAGGACACTTGGGTTGCTTCCATGTCCTGGCCACCGTGAATAATGCTGCTATGAACATCGGTGTCCAAATATCTTTTTGGGTATATGCTTTCAAGTCTTTGAGGTAAATACCCAGTAGAGAGATTGCTGGATCATATGGTAGATCAACTCTTCTTTTTTTGAGGAACCTCTATACTGTTTTCCATAGTGGCTGTACCAATTTGCAGTCCCACTAGCAGTGTATGAGGATTCCTTTTTCTCCGCATCTCCTCCAGCATTTGTTATTACTTGTCCTTTCGATTATAGCTAATCTAACAGGTGTGAGATGGTATCTCATTGTGGTTTTGATTTGCGTTTCTCCAATAGCTAACGATGTTGAGCATCTTTTCAAATATTTGTTGGCCATTGTATGTCCTCTTGAAAGAAATGTCTGTTCAGTTCCTCTGCCCATTTTTTGATTGGATTGTTTGTTGTTGTTGTTATTGAGTTGTATGAGTTCTTTGTATATTTTGGATATTAGGCCCTTATCGGAGGTGTTGCTCGAAAATATATTTTCCCATTTGGATGGCTGTCTCTTTACCTTGTTGACAGTTTCTTTTTCCGAGCAGAAGCTTTTTAGTTTGATGTAGTCCCATTCATTTATTTTTGCTTTTACTCCCCTCGAAGCTGTTATTTTTTAGAAAGAGTAATTGCCAATAATGGAAATGAAAAATAAAGAACCATATAAAATGAGATCACATAAATGGAAATCACACATAAAAAGTCCACATAAACAGGGGGAATATTTACCACATATAAAATAACTCATGTCAAAAAAAAAAAAAAATGCCATGTAAATCGAGGGACAGGTGTACTATATCATTCCATTTATGAGGAATCTAGTAGTCGAATTCCTAGAAACAGATAGTGGAATGGCAGGTGCCAGGGGCCGGGGGAAGGGGTAAATGGGGAGTTGCTGTTTAATGGCTAGAGAGTTTGGGTTTTGCAAGATGAAAAGAATTCTGCAGATGGATGGTAGTGATGGGTGCACAACAATATGAATGTATTTAATGCCACTGAACTGTACATTTACAAGTGTTTAAGATAATTTTTGTTATATATGTATTTTTACCATAGTAAAAACATTAGGGGGAAAAACTACTATAGAGAGAACCTTGGGGCCCATGTCATTATCATCTTCATAAGAAAACTACAACAAGCTCAGGAGTGTTAGTGGATGGAGACCTATGTCAAATTGTTTAATTATATACTCTGTCTATATACTACATACTTTCCTTCATTCATTCCTCCACTTAATTGAAATGCTACAACTAAAAGTTTGAGATTGGTTTATTTCTGCTATTGCCCATTTTTAAAGTGGAAAAAAAAATCACTTGCTTTTCAAATAGTTGTTATGACAGGATTTGGTAACAGTGGCCTTTGGAGTGGGGAAAAGAGGTTGGGGGACTCAAGAAAACAGAAGAGGTGGGAGCACCTGATACTCCAAGGGTTAGGCAGGGAGGGCAGTCAGAGGAGCCAGCCTCGGTCAAGCTTTTTCTTCCTACCCTGCAGATCTGGGAAGTGCATCATTCATTTTGGCAGTTGCAGAGTTTGGGAGACTGCTGTGAGGTTTGTGGGGCCCACTAGAAAAAGCAGGCTCCATCCAAAGCCGAGCCATTGTGCAGCATGTTCTGGGCTTTTCCTAATACAGTACTCCTGCCCTTTATCTGCGATTTCACTCTGATTTCAGTTTCCCAAGACCAATCACAGTCCAAATATATAAAGTGGAAAATTCTCCCCCTCACAAAAAAAAATAATAATAATGAAATCTCACTCCATCCTGCTGTTCCGCCCAGAATATATGAATCAACTCTTTGTAGAGCGTCTCCACGCTGTATATGCTCCTGCCCATCAGTCATTTAGTACCTGTCGAGGTTAACATATTGACTATCAAGGTATCGCAGTACTTATGTTCAAGTAACCTTTATTTTACTTAAGAATGGCCCCAACCCACGAGAATAGTGATGCTAGCTACTTCAATTAGCTTTTCCTCACACCTTTACACTGAAACTCCCCCTCAAAAACTTCTTTAGCATTAAATCTGTAAAAGTTGACATAAGTAGCGCCATTTCAAAATGGAGTAGGAGCTGCCATCCCAGAGGAGCCAAATGCCATCTGCGTCTTATGAACTACTTGAACTGGGCCAGACCTTTGGACTTGGCCAAATCAACACTGTCTTACAAGCCACTGTTTCTAAAGCCAGCAGAAAAGCAGATATCCTGACCACAAGGACTGATAAGTATGAACTCTATCTGAAGAGAGAATTAGTAGCCAATCTGTGTATAGCTAAAGAATAACTTGGTTAGCACCAAGAGGAATTTCTTTCCTCTAGTCTTGTAATTACTCCTTTCCTTTACTCATAAAAACCCGTTCCCCTCATGGCACACAATGCCTTGGCTTAGCAGGATGGAGCCTGCTTTTTGTAGTGGGCCCAACATACCTCACAGCAGTCTCCCAAACTCTGCAACTGCCAAGGTACACAATGCACTTCCCAGGTTTGAGGGTAGGAAGAAAATTTTGACTGAGGCTGGCTCCTCTGATTGCCCTCCCTGCCTAACCCTGTAACTGGGCCACTATTTGGGTTTCTGCCTAAATCTGTGCTCCAAATTTCATTTTTTGACCACCACCCCTCCCCCCACCCCCCAAAAATATGCTTGTTGCCTCTTGTTTTTGGTTTTTAATTTCCAGTTGACAAATCCAAAAGACATGCATTTACCCTTCTATGGTTTGATCTTTCATATGCATCTAACACTGCTGAGCACTGACGCTCCTTACTGAAATATTCACTTCTCCTAGATTCCAAAATACCAGTCTCTCCTAATTTCCTCCTGTAGCTACTGCTTTTGACTTCCTCTGTAGATTCTCCTCTTCCCCATTACTGATGAAGTAAGAAAGGAAAGGGAGGGAAGCCCTAATTTACAGTAGAATGCCAACTAATGGATATAGAAAGAATGGTGGAATTAGAAAATCACGTTGTGTCAAATACTATTTCAGGTATAATCTTCAATGAATGCTAAGACTTGTGAGTGAAAATGTGTTAAGGAACAGTATATTTGTCCAATTCTCAGGGTGTGGTAGTTCCTGATGATATCTGCCCCTAGGTAGTAGTATCCAACCATATTGAACAGGCTGCACTATATAACCAATAGAATATTGCAAAAATGATGGTGTAGTTAAAATGGCAAATGATATTTTACATATATTTTACCACCAAAAAAAGTTTAGGGAAAAAAAAGCATTCAACCAGGGAAAAAAAGAACTTGTGGCATCTGAAGTCAGGGTCACAAAAAATATTGCAGCTTTCACCCTGCTCTCTCTAAGAGTACTCACAGTGGGAAAAGTTAGGTGCCATGTCACAAAGACCCTCAAGCAGCCCTTGGAAAGGTCTGTGCAGAAAGAAACTAAAGTTCTTGCTCAGACAGCACCATCTTTACAGCTATGTGAATAAGCCATCTTGGAAGCATATTCTCAGGTCTTACACCAACATCTTGACTGCAATCTGATGAGAAACCGGAGCTACAAATACCCAGCTAAATCCAAATTCCTGACCTATAGAAACTATGAATCAAAAATATTTACTACAGTGTTAAGCCCCTAAATTTTAGGGTAATTTGTTATGCTAACAATAACAGGTAACAGATACAGATTTTGTTTTGAGAAGTAGGATGCTACCGTAACAACAACAACAAGTTAAAATGAGGGAGTTGCTTGGAATTAAGTGGTGGGCAGAAGCTGGAAGAAGGACTTTCAAAATATGACTGAAAACCTACTTAGCACTGAAGAAATTACTACTCGAAGCCTTATGGCCTTTCAGGAGGCTGCTATGAAATCATATAAGAAAACTGAAAAAAAATAATAATTGAAAATTAGAGGAAAGGGGGTTCCTATGTAACTGAAAGTTTAGTAACATTGTTGCTTATGATGACACAAAAAATAGAAAATATATTTAATGAACTACATGATTTAACTAAAGAGATTTTCTAGGTAATATGTTGAAGGTACAGTCTGATTTTTTGCTATTTATAGTATACAGTAGGAATACAGATAAACAAATTAGAACTATTGACAAAAAGGAACCAAGACTTGCTGATTTTTAGAATTCCCAGTCTCCCCAGAGATCAAACAACGCTAACAGTAAGGAGTGGTTTTCAGGTGAAGGTAAGAGCTAGGCCACTGTCAGAAACCACTGTACAAAGAGTAAAACAAAGGTGTGGCTGTCAAACCCACTGTTAAGATCTAAGACAAAGACTAAAACAGGGGTTCAAAGATGTCAAGGCCATGAAAGACATGAATGAGGAAGCAATCCAGACCAGGAACAACTGAAGAGACAGGACAACGACTAAATGCAAAGTGTGATCCTGGGTTGGATCCTGAACCAGTAAAAAGGTTCCCCCCCTTTTAGTGTGGAGGACATTAGTGGGTGAAATCTGAATATGATCTGTAGATCAGCTAATAATTCTGTAACAATGTTAATTTACTGATTTTGATAATTGTACTGTAAGAATGTAGGATTTTAATCATATTTATTAAAACTACACACCAAAGTACTTAGGCTAAAGTGCCTTATATTTGTAATTCACTTTCTAATGGTTTAGAAAAGATGGGGGAAAGAAGGTAAAGAGAGATGGAAAGACAGCAAGGGGGTAGAGAAGACATGATAAATTAGCTAACATGACAAAATGTTAACATTTTGGGAATCTGGTTGAATAGTATAGAAAAACAATGTGCAGTATTCTGTAACTTTTCTCCAAGTCTAAAATTATTGCAAAATCAAAAGTTGAAAATTTCAATCCCTCTGGCTGGCTGCCCCAAGATGAAGGGTAAAACTAGCATTTCTTATAAAACTCCTCATGAACTGGTCCCTTCTTAAGTAAATAGTTTCATTTCAAGTCACTCTTCAGCCCCACCAAACACACACCCCCAGACATTCCAAATTGTTTCTAAAAAGCCCTGCTGTCTCTTAACTCTATGCACATGTAAAGGCTTAAAGCTTTAACTTGAGTGGAAGATTTCCAAAAGCAAAGTACACAAAAAAAGGAAGAGGATGACAGGTAACTCTCAATGCTAAAAACTTTTTTAAAAGATATAGAGAAGTAATGACAACTCTGTGACTGAGAGTTTTATTATTCCTCTGAGGGCCACAGAAGTAGCCCAGTTCTACTCATCTAAGAGATGAGTAGTCCTAAACAAAAGTGAATTCCAGTTTATCCCTGAGGTTCACAAAACACTAACAAAAAAGCCTATCTCCCACAAACCCCCTCACCATATCTTAAGAGTGTTCACATTGGCAACAGCTCCCCTATCTGTTGCCAGCTATTAATAACAGAATAGAACTAAGGGCAAGTGAGGGGGCTGGGGGAAGGGGGAGGGGAACAAACCCCTCTAGCTGTACTAGGGGACAGATGGATTCCTGGCACACCTGAATGGAACTGAATGCATTTCCATATAACATTGTCACTTATGGTGACTTGGCCAATGCAAAGTATTATAAGCATAGTACTATGCTTTTGATACATTACGGATTAGTTAGTACTGATGAGCAGGAAGAGAATGAGTCTAAGGATCAAATGAATTGGCACAAGAGTACCTTAATTCAATAAAATAACCAATGATTTCTAAATAAACGATGTACAACTTAGCCTTTAGAAAAAAATCCTTTCTGAACTCGGAGCCTCCCAATACAACCACATGTTAATACATATGACACAACTCTGCATTTCCTAACCCTTGCCCTAACATCTCACTCTACGGCGGTGCTTCTGTAAACATAAGAACGCTAGGCTTAAAAGAAAATTCTATTATACAATGAACCTTAACAGTAATAGTTATAGAAGATAATCTTCTTAAATAATAATTTATGATTCAAAATGTTTCATCATTGAATTAAACTTCTCCTATACATAGCTTTAACATGTACTGCAAACATGTACTTTGGTTCCTTTAAAAATATATGCCAATTTTTCCATTTTTATAGAAATTGTCTCTTATTCGAAGTCATATCTCACCATTAACTTTTCTCCTCTCCTTGCTAGCATTTTGCAGTTAATATCTAACCAACATTAATATATCTTAGCCACACAGAAATTCTCTGAAAAGCAAAAAAGCTATGCATTTATTTATTTTATTTTCATTTAAAAAGTTATCTTATAAATTATTGATTTCATTTTTAAATAAGTGATTTGGATAGCACAGTATTTAGCATTAAATATTCTTTATCATCACTTACTTATGGTTTAAATGTTATTTTCAAATATGTGCCAGAATGAAGGCAGATAAAAGAACTCAAAAGGAAAGTCCCTCTAAAATCTTATGAACAATATGACCAAAATTTAGCTCATAATATACTGTATTTTAAAATACTAAAATCTAAATTAATTATAAATGCTATATTTCAATGCAACATTTATAACATAAGTATAGTTTTGAGACAACCATTCTGGATGTTAAAATATTAAAAGAGGAGAGGAAGGATGGAGAGAAAAATAAGCTATAACACCCAATCTTTTCAGCTATAATATCACTTAACATCATAACATGATAAAAAAAAGTCCCTTCCCAGATATTACCATGGCAAGCAAACAAGTCTAACAGTAACAATGAATTTAGAGTATGTTTACCTCACAGCCTTTACACATTATTAGAAAATCTGAATTACAAAAAATACACAAATGGATTTTAAGTTTGATAACAAAATCAAGTTGTATGAAACTTATGTATGCTAAAAGTAAAAATCAAATATTTACACACTAATGAAAATGCCAATTGCTAAAATTTAAAGCTAAATAAATTTAACTTAATACAATGTTTTTTAATCTAGTATTCAACAAGAGTGAAAAAACTCTAAAAATCCAATTCATTCTTAGGTAAAAAAATAAAGTTATCAGCACTGTTTATTTATAAAACATCATACTACATTTAATAATTGTCCTTTAAAAATAACATGATGGGGCATATATTAAGATAAATATGATAATCCAGTAAACACTTCTTTAAACAAGAAATGACTATCAGAAGAACATCATTGGTAAGACTACCCTCTTTACAATTTATAATGAGCCCTACCTAAGAATCCTTTGTTCATAGATTAAAAAGCTTAAATAAAATCTCACAGTGCTTCTTACTAAAAGCATTAATTAAACCAAATCTGCCATTCTTGAATCAGCAATCCAAATAATAGACGCACAACAGAACCCTACAATTGACATCACCACAAAACCACCTCAATTAAAGAAACCAAAATAAATATGTATACTTGCTGCCTAAGATCTACAAAAAAATTATATAAATCTAACCAGTGCTCTAAAGGTGAATATACAGTTCTAATTATTGTTTTACTCATAATTGACAAATTAATCTCAAAATTAAAAACATAAGCTTTTAAAATGTTTACCTTGAAAAAAAGTCACAAACATAAATTCAAACCAAATTTGTTTTTAAATAACATTAGTATTTCAATCACCTTCCCAAATCTTAAGTATTTATAAATATGAAAATGTTAGGTAACTTAGTTTTTAACACAATCTGTAGAAATATTTTACAAACTGGTTTATATAAACTGTTTAGAGTAATATTCTTTTCTAATTGAAAATGTACTTTGTATCCTCACTTTGTTTAAAAGCAATTCACTCTTTTTTATGTTGGCCGTATATCCTATAAGTGTTTCCACAGTACTATTAGTTTCCTAAAAATTATTCATTTCCTTTAAAATAAGTAAAAATGTAAGCAGAAAACAGGTAAGTCAGAAGATGAAAGATTAGTATTAGGCAAGCTTTTAGTGTTTTAATCAAAAGACAAAATATTCTCAAACAAATGGTATGATATTTGGCAATTAAAAAAATAATAACCTATTACCACTACTGGGAGAAAAAAACAGTCAAGAATATATAGTCCTTCCAAGTTGTTCTATTATAAAGAAAAAAAACTGATGAGATTTTTACTTACATGTGAAATAATCAGTTAATAATATATAGCAACAAACTATTACTGCTGAAGTCACCTAAAGATTTCACAAGATGACCACAGTAACACATGCAAGAAATCTCTCATGTTTTCAATCAAGTTGTATTTCAAATTTTCAGTTGAAATGGGTACAACCATAGTCACAAATATGGCATTATTTTAGACCTACTATTTGACTTAATACTCTATTAGTCAAAAATTTTCAGTATTTCAATGTCTCCATTCAGCTATCAAGAAATTAATTTTATCTAAAAAAAAAAAAGAGAAAAAATCTATTAAGTCGATGTGCAACAACAAATCCACTTACTTTTTTCTCTTTCTCATGATGTTTATCCTGAGAGTGAGAGGAAGAATCACTTAAACTTTGATCATATGACCTATTAGATCCCCGTTTGCTCTTTTTCTAAAAAAGAAAATATATATACATATATGTATATGTATATAAAACTTTTTAATAAAATCATCTTTTTGTTAGGCTTAAACCAATTCAAGAGTGAAGTACTTTAAAATGTCTACTGAAGTTAAAAAAAAAAGCCTCACTATTTTAAACTATATAATCCATTTTAGACACCATCCAACATTGTCTATTGCATTATAAAGAAAAAGCTAACCCTAAATTTAACATTAATGCCATATTTTCAAACATTTATTGAAATGTGTGAAGATAGACTATATTTCCAAACAAGCAGTAGCTTATTTGTCACTTTATCACAAAACCATCCGTTAAAGAAATCAACTATAATTTTCAATGCCTGGTTTAAAAAAGAAGTTTCAACCAAAATAGAGACTGCCATATTGAAAAAGGATGCCAAGACTAGAAGAAAAGAAAAGAAAATATTTAAAGAGTTACTTTATGCTACTAGGAAAAGCAAGAAGCCTTTAAATCTCATACAGTATTAAGGCATAGTTTTCTAAAAACTTGTTTCTGCAGGTAAGAAAAAAATTAAAGGAAATGTCAGTATTAGACCCATGCATTTTTCAAAGCATTATTAAAAGTATTACATATTTAAAATACTTACACAATTTCATAATAAAGTATGATGGTGACAGTTACTTGAAGTGTTTAAAACTTGGTGGTACCATAACTAATTAATTTGAACTAGACAAAAATGACTATAAAAGACACTCAAACTCATGTAAATGTTGAGCTTATACAATCTTATTAAATTACTAAAAAGACTTTTTCCCCCCAACTAGCAAATGAGAGAACAGCATGTCAATAACTAGCAATGAGAAAATTCTATTTACATAAACTTCAAAAAATCCATTTTCATTATTTCTATAGTTTATCATTTAGAAAATAAAAATTCCAATATGCTTTGAACATCTAAGAATCAAATTCTTCAATTTTACTATCTCAAAATTTCTCTTAAAACACTTTAATAATATTCATTATGCCATTAAAGTAAATCAGTCTTCAATATCAAACAATATATATAAGTATTTTATATGCATGAATCAGAATACTGGAGTTATAGGCTGTTCATTTCAAGAGAAAGGAGCCCTAATGATATTATTTTTTAAAAAATGAAGGAAGAGACAGAGGGCAAGGGCGAGCCCCATCCACAAGAAAAAGTTAACAAAAAATTTTAAAATAATTTTTTTTAATGACACTAAAGAAAAACAAAGAAGCCTTAAACTTACAGTATACAAATCTGATTGTTATCAATGACACCTGAGAAACACACATGGGACATTAAAGAAATATAGCTCCTTTGAGGAATATAGACACAAAATATGTAATAGCTAATCAAATATTACTAACTCAATCACCCATGCTGCTATGTAACAGTAAAGACTGATCAAATCTAAAATATTTCTGAAGTTATATTTAAATATCTTTTTATCTAAATCTTTAAGTTAAATAACTGCCCTGTTTCAGTTTTACTATCTCCTAGTAAATAAAAATAAAGAAATAAATGAGTAATAATAATAAACCAAAAAGATGAGAAACAAATGATAGAGAATCACAAAATATATAATCAAATGTCAAAAATCAAATTAACTAAAAGTAGTGTTGAATTATAAAGTTCTTTAAACATTTGTTTTCCCTACAAAATACATACCAACATTTACTATTAACTATTAAGACATATTCTAAATTAGAACATTTTAGAATATTCACCTTTATAAATGAACTGAAGCAAAGCAAAATCTTTAAAACTTACTAGAGTTTTAATGCCCAACAAAAAACATGCTAAGTAAACAGTCTTAAGCAAAAATTCAAAGGCAAAGAATAGCTATTATGCCTTTTTTATAAAAGAGTCACCTCTATTGTAAAAACTAATCACTTATTTTAATATTAAATTCTTACCAGCTTACTAAAATGGTATTTACAGTAGCCACAGTATTGGACGTTATCTGCGCCATTACCTTCTTCTTCACAAAGTAGCCCGGCAAATTGAGCACTGAAAAAAAAGCCAATTATGTCAACAAAATTTCAATCCAGAGTGAGTGAGTGAGTGAGTGAGTGAGTGAGAGAGAGAGAGAGAAAGAGAAAGAGAGAGAGAGAGAGAGAGAGAGAGAGAGAGTGTGTGTGTGTGTGTGTGTGTGTGTGTGTGTGTGTGTGTAAACTGAAATTCACTTCCAAGTATGCAAGGTTTTTAAGAAAACTTTAGATCTTCTAAGAGAAAAAGGGAATATAAAAGGCTCCTTTCTGGCTGTGACCAGTACGTTTCACCCCAATCTGTGACTGATATGTTTTTAAAGTTATATATTTATGATTTAATATAAACTTTTCATCCATCTCTAACAAGAATGAAGATTTATACATGTTTTACATCACAAAAGAGACACTGGATTTCTTTAAGAGACACCCATCAATAAGTAACATTTCATTTTACTTTTTTGATCTGTACCAGAGGTACAAATAGAAAGGCCAAGGCCTCTAAAAGGGCTGAAATGACGTGTAACGTTTTTGCCTATGTATGGATGCTTCAAGTCACAGCACAGCACAGCAAAGTAAGAAAACACAAGCTGTGTTTTTCAGTCAAAAATAATGCAAGAAATGGAATTGAAATCTAAAGTTATGGTATTTATATTTTTAAAAAACACAAAGTGCTAAAGTTAATAATCATCTTCTCAATCTGATCTTCCACTTTTAACATTCCAAAATTACAGTATTAACATATATCTCATACTCAAAAAAGGGACTTTCATCTCTAGAAAATTAAGTACGGTATTAAGAGAATTTACAAAAAACAAAAATCTTTTCCATTCCCCAAAAGTAATTTAAAATGGACTTCATAAATCCACACAGAAAGAGCTATTAGGTATAGACTGATTCTTAAAATAAGTAAACAGATTATTCCCAGACTTTTGTTTTGAACCGCTGTCTATTGTGTTGAATTTTTTTAGGATAATTTTTGCTCTTGAAATTTTATGCTGAAAAAATATCTATGTAACTTTTTAAGATATAACCACTATAAAACTAAGAATGATGATGGTGATTGCTGTTTTTCCCCCTTGAAACGGACAGCAAAGAAACACTATCATTCATTATACCCTTACTAATATTTCAGACACTGCACTAAATTCACCTATATCAGCTTTTTAATCCTGTTAAGAAATCGAAGAGTAGGTAAACACCACCAATATTTTAAACAAAATGAAACTGAATAAAGACATGAGAACCAGAGTGAAAATTCACCCTGGTAAATATGTTCAATTATTAGAATTATCTTTATTACGAACAAGTAAATCTAAACAATTAAATTTACTGTAACCAATACTTAATTTAAAAGGTATTCCTCATTTCAGTTCTGTACGAGAATGGAAATATACTTACCATGTCACATGGAAAGCCTGTCTACATCCGTGTTTATTACATGTCATGCACGCACCAGTGGCTGCTTTGCTTTCTCTTCCTTGTTCATCACAAATGTAGCAAGTCTTAGGGTAGAGAAACGAAAAGAAAAATGAAATAAACCCTTGCAAGTGCTTTACAGGAATCTGAGTTTTATACTTATCTTCTGAAGTCAAGACCAGGTTTACTATTTAATCTACTTCAATTCATTTTTTGACAATAATTTTTACAAAGAATACAAACATGAAAACATAAACGAGGACATATAATATAGACCTAGTAGGATTTCAGGAAGGCACTGTCTTCCTTAGACTCAAAAACCCTGTAAGGTAAAAAGAATCTCCACAGGCACTGAGGCTAGAAGCCAGGACATAACCTGCCACACCTTGGTCTTAAAACCTCCTTACCAATATTCAGCTGATGCCTGTAACAGGATGTTTATCTTTCTTTTGGAAGTAAGCATACCTAAAGGAGTTTGATATAGGGAGCTGAGAGCTAAGAGATGAAGGACAGTCCTATGTGAATGAGGAAGGTTTAGGCCATTCCAGCTTGTCCACAAGAATCCCATAGGGGTTCATTGAGCCTTCCCGACTCGACATACTAGCCATGAGTGGAAGACACTTTAGATAAGGAAGAAGAGATACCCCTAAAAGGTATTAGTCAATGAACACTCCCAACAACTCTGACTAACATTTACCTTAGTCCTTTTCCTAGATGAAAACAGCTGATAGTACCATCTTTCATAAACAACTGAATAACAATCTATAAATGGCATTCTACGAGTATGTAATGAATAAAATTATCAGCTGACTAGAAGCTGAGTATACAAAATTTAATGTCTACATATAATCAGGTGATACACTTTTAAAAAGAAACAAATTTCTGAACAGTAGTAAGATATAACCTAGCCAACTTCAACAGGATCACATGAATTTTTAAACCCAGAGAGATTTCCTCCACTCTGCACTGTGGTACCAAATAATACCATATAACGATATTTACCAAAAACACCTAAAACCTAGTCAGGTAAATGAATTTCAACTCCTTTGTTGACAAATAAGGCTTCAAACTGAAATGAATTACAAAAATTATTTTAGACCTACAAAAAGTGAAACCCCAAGTTACAACAAAACCAATCTCAACACTCTGAATAAGAGCATCTCTAATTGTTCAAATTACAGGAAAAAACAATTACGATAGAAGAATTTAACACACATTTTTTAGCCTACAAATGATCAAGAAATTAAAAAAAAAAAGAAATGCTAACTGAAACAATAACATTTTATATTGTGAGGAAATATGCAAATAGGCTTCAAAGAATATATCGGTAACTTCCAAAAAGCTGACAATGAAATGATATCATCATGTGACCATTCAAAAACAACTAAAAATTACTAAAGCTATTTATTTTTTAAAAAAGAGAGAGGAGGTAGGACTTCCAGACTACTTTATGACAGGGTAAAGAGCTCCATGGTTCTTCTCCCCAGTGAATTAGCCACAGGGGAAAAACCATTTAAAGTCTAAAAATTGTCCTAATGACATGCAGCAAATAGAGAAAATTTTATTCAAGGAAATCTACTAAATCTCCATGGAATAATGAGTCTGTGACATCTGAGCTATGGTATGCTCCCATCACTCCCATCACCACACACAGTTTCCCTCTGGAAAACTTCATGGTCAAGAAAATGCAGGCTCCCTCTCCTGCCAGCTCCTAGTCTCAAGGCTACAGGGCCAGGTCTCTAGTAATTCTCATCCTACTCATACCTGGTAGCTCCTACTCACAGATTCCCACTCTAACAATAGGCCAAGAACCCTGGGGCCCTATCATCCCTTTCCAAGCCTGCTAGTAGAATGGAAGAAGTTCAGGCTAGGAAGGACAGATAGCTAGGAGCTACTATACCCATCCCTCCTCCTAGCACCCTGTCAGAGTATAGATGTCTCTTCTGGAGAAGCAGGATGCTGTCCCTATCCTCAGCTCCAAAGCAGTAGTAGCACAGAGGTAGGCCTTAAAAACTCAGCAGCTCTGCCTGATAAGACTGACCTGATTTGGAAGAGGGCTTGGAAAAGTTCATGCCTAAGAGCACTGTCAAAAACACTTTGGTGGTGAGCATTTAAGACAGGGCTAGTAGTTACTAGTAGAAATAGGCGGAAGAGCAGGTCAGCCAGAAGACAGAAAGTAAGGGCCCTCACACTCCTCTTTGGGTGTCTAGAAGGCTATATACATGAACTAGGTTGCACCCATTCAAAAAAAGAGAGAAGTGGGATTTGGGGCAGACTTAAAAGCATTCCCCAAAGCTAAACACAAAGCCATCAACGAATAAGGCCCAAGATGCTTTAGTACAACCTATGATCAAAAACTGACTCAAAAATAAACTACTCTGACCCAGGGGCAACTCCTAAGAATCCAGATTTGAAAATAAAATCACACTTATTCCTAAGAGTCTGAAAGACTGTGTGCATGCTCAAGGCTGCATGCTCTCAGAAATGACTGGAGAGAGAATCACGGATTCCTGGAAAATAATCTGTAAGTCACACACACATCGAATGGCAAAAGATTAAAATCTAACTAGCTAAGGGGACTTAAGCACAATCTTTTGACTACTATGTGGCTTATGTCAACCCAAAGGCAACCTAAGAAGTAAGGCTTTAAAAAAAGGAAAAAGAAAAAAGGAAAGACATCTGAGCTAGGCCATCTCAGGTTATGTGGTACTGGGAAACAGATACCAGAGAATTAGTCTAGCCAAGTCATTCAACAAATAAGTGAGCAAACAAACGATAGAATCCACAAAGAGAAGAAAGAACCATTCTCCAGAGTGGCTATAATGTTATCTAAAATGTCCAGTTTTCAACAAATACAAGTTACGAGACATGCAAAGACACAGGAATATGTGATCCATACACAAGAAAAAAAGTAGGCGTTCGAAACTGCCTTTGAGGGGGCCCAGATATTGGACTTAGATTTCAACCAAATGGAAATCAGGAGTTTAAAATTCACTAAAGGGGCACAGAAGATTTGAGTTGGCGATAGAAAAAAAAAATTTAACAAACTTAAAAATAGGATCTATAGATATTACACATTCTAAAGAAGACATTTTTTTATGTCTTCTCTACCTAAAGAACAGTTTCCGAGAAATGTGGGATACCATTAAGTGCACCGACATATGTATAATGAGAAAACCAGAATTGAAGGGAAGAGACAGAAACTGTCTCTGAGAAAATAATGGCTGAAAACTTTACAAACTGATAAAAAAAAAAAAAAACAATAATCCAAAAAGCTCAACAAACTCCAAACAGGATAAATACAAAGAGATCCATATTCCAAATGATAAAGGCTAAAACTAAGAAAATAACATGAGAAAAACGGCTCATCACATACCACAATAAAATTAACACCTGAAGTCTCATCGGAAACAATGGGGGACACAAGGCAGTAGAAAAACATATTCAAAATGCTGAAAGAACAAAACTATCAACCCAGAATTCTATATCCAGCAAAGATATAGTGCAAAACTAAGGTGAAATAAAAACGCTCTCAGACAAAACCTGAGATACTTTCTTGATCCAAATTCAACTAAGAAGAAATACTAAAGGAAATTCTTTACTCTAAAATCAAGTGATGCTAGACAGTGATTGCAATTCACACACTAAAAAAACCAGAGCTCCAGTCAATTATACCTCAATAAAGCTGAAATATAAATAAGTAAGTAAAATAGACCAATTAAAAAATGCAAAGAGCTCTGACAAAGGTAATTATGTAGGAAATGATTTTTAAAAATATAATTAGATATTTCTTTTTCAATCTTCTCTTAATTTAAAAAGCAATTGCATAAAACGGTGTCCATAGGTTTTACTGTTGGGACTATCTATAACATATAGAAATGTGATATATCTGACAATGACAACACAATGAAAAAAGGTGCAAATAAAGCTACGCTGGAGTAAGGAAATAATAACATGGTAACTTGAATTGACAGGAAGAAATGAAAAGAAACCAAAACAGTAAATAGGAACAAACATTTTCTCCCTTTTCTCTCTCTCTCCCCACCCCACCCCCATAAACAAATAAATCTTCTCTTAACTTTTTTAAAAGACACAAGAGTATATAAAGCAATAATTTTAACAATGTATTATTGGAGTATAGTATATATAGGCATAATATCCATAATAGCAACACCAAAAGGAGGAAAGGGGTTATATAGAAATGGATTTTCTACATCTTATTGAAGTAGATTCTGCTAAATTAAGATGAATATTGTCAGCTCCAGAGCAATCAATTATATAATCCAAGAAAATGTAATTTAAAAATCATGAAAGGAATGAAAATGGTACACTAGACATATAAAAAGTACTTAAGAGAAAAAGTACGATAAAAGAAAAAGAGGAATAAAGTAGTCGCAAGACAAAGAATCCAAAAAAAATGACAACATAAATCCAAAAATATTAATAACATCAATGAATATGAAAGTACGCCAATCAAAAGGCAGACTGATACACTGGATTAAAAAAACAAGTTCCATATGCTGTCTACAAGCGGCATACTTTAAATTTAAAGGTACAAATAAGTTAAAAATAAAAGGATGAAAACTTTTACCCTGCAAAAGGCAAGCACGAGGCAGCTAAAATGACTATCTTTATATCAGAACCCCGCCCCCCAAAAAAACTTTGAAACAAAAAGATAAAAAGGAATAGTTTTTAATAATAAAAAGGTCAATTCATCAAGAAGATATAACAATCATAAGCATAAATACGTATGCATCTAACAACAGAGCCCTAAGACACACAAATCAAGGCAGAAAAAAAGTAATTTGATAATTTTAAAATTCTTATTAAATAGTTACTGGGTCAAGAAGAAAAACTGTACAGTAACTGAGGTTTATTGAGAAAATGCTACCAAACAACAAAATCATACCAAATAAAATGTGAAGAGTATATGAATAAAGCTATACAGCCAAATTCATAGCCTAAAATTTTTCACTTTTTAAGAAAAGAGAGAGTCAACCTTTACCAAGTATTGAGGGGCCAAATTCCAACCCTATCTAAGATGTAGAAAGCTTACGGACCATCATGCCAAACCTAACAAGAAAAAGCCATTTAAACTACACAATCACAACTCTAAAAGATTTCTGCAGATGCAAGGGAACCAAGTAGCCTAAACTCAAAGGAGAGATGCACTCTCCTCCACAAACCCCTACAAACCACAAGATGCTCAGACTTTCTACCAATGCGAAAGCAAGGGAAGAAGACATGGAAGAAGACATGCAAATAAGAAGAAATTAGCTAAAATTTTAACAATTTGCTAAAGGCTGATTGTGGGCTAGTATGATAGTAGAACCACAGAGAGAAGAAAAGTTCACACCTACTCACAGACTCTATCCTATGAACTTTTACAAGGAGCTCATGGGGAAGACTGGAAGCAAAAAGGCAACACAACCAGAAAGAATTTTCTTTGATGGTGCAGGAATGGAGGAAGGAATCGGGCACCACTGCAGGAAAGATATAAAATCTCACCTTGCCCAGACATGCCTTTCAAATGCTTTAAACATCTGGAGGATTGGCAGCAAACCCTTTCACACCCAGGACATGGATAAAGACCCTCCATGGTGAAGAGGACAAAGAAAAAATATCTTTTAACCTGAGGTACAAGATGGGAACAACACTATGGAGGGGTCTTCTAGGATGGAGAAGAGGCAGGAAGCTCTCCCCCTCACAAGTCCTTCCAATGACACAAACCAAAATATGCCATAAGAAGAAAAGGAAGGAGCAGTAAAACCCTTAAGGCCCAAACACACAGAGTCTACCAAAGACTGAAGCTGGACCAAAATGACAGAGAAACCCTAAACCCAAAGTGTCAAATAACACACAATAGCAATCTAACACCAAGGGAGGGGTGAAAGTGTGGTAGAGAGAAGAACATAGAGAGAAACCACCTTCTGTGGCACAATGAACAGATATAATTGAAGCCTGAGGATGGAACACAAACACTGTGGAACTAAAAACCCAATATTCCAGCTCTTAACTTATACATAAGGTATCAATAGAGAAGGACTAAGGAGCAGGGCCTTCCCCGGTGATTCAGAAGACAGATCATCAAGCCACACAAGAAATATTCTCAGAATCTAATGAAATTCGTACTGCTCAGTTACAAATCTGCTTCAGACCTGTAACCCCTTTTCTCCTTCTAACTTCTCCCTTTTCGAATAGTAATGTCTACACTATACCTGTCCCACCATTGTAGCTTGCAAAGATAACTTTTCTGTATTTCACAGGTTCAGATAGAAAAAAAACTTTGTCTCAGGATGGACCATACCCAGAGTTTCACCCATGCTTGATTTTAGATGATTCAGAAGATGAGATTTGGAACATTTGAGTTTATTCTATTTAGATAAAATTTTGAACTTAAGAGTTGATGCTGGAAGGGATTAAGACTTTGAGAGATGTTGACAGAGAATAAAAGTATTTTGCATTTTGTAAAAACACAAATGAAAGAAGAGGGCAGATTACTGTGGGTTGGACTGCATTGCCCTCAAAAAGTTATGTGAAGTCCTAATAATGCCCCAGTACCTCAGAACGTGACCTATTTGGAAATAGGGTCATTGCAGGTGTAATTACTAATCCAACATGAATAGCATCCTTATAAAATGGCCACATGAGAACACAGAGACAAAAGAACACCATGTGCATGAAGGCAGAGATTGGGGTGATAAATCTACAAGCCAAGGAATGCCTAGGAAAGCGAGCCATCACCAGAAGCTAGGAGAGAGGCATGGAACAGATTCTCCTTCAGAATTCTCAGAAGGAACCAACCCTGTCAATACCTTGATTTCAGACTTCTAGCTTCCATAACTTTCAGAGAATAAATTTGTTGTTTTAAGCCACCCAGTTTATGGTACTTTATTACAGCAGCCCCAAAAAACTTATACAGAGACTGCGTAAAAAACTGGCTATGAGTCAGTAATGTTTTGGAGTTGGGTGATCAACAGGGGTGAGGGTCATATTATTTTGTACACATGTCAATTAAAAAAGATTTTTTAACAAAAGAAATGATGTTATATAAAGATAAAAACTAAACCTTTATAAAAGCAGAAGTAAACAAATTAGAAAACATTTGAACAATAAAATTAGAAATAAAATCCAAAAATGTTCTTCATCTTAGGCACAAAAGAAATCAGGAGTTTAGATAAAGGTAAAAACCCCAATCATATTTATGTGAAGTTTATGTAAAGAAAACCCAACGGACATGAGGTATTGGCAGGGTTGTTTCCTTCTGAAAACTCTGAAGGAGAATCTGTTCCATGCATTCAGCACTTTCGAAAAACAAAACCAATTTGTAAAAAAAAAAAAAATCAAAGTTATTTTTATATTCTTATAAAGAATATAATATATGCCCCTAGCGTCACACAGCACATGAATCTAGTAGCCTACACTTCAACCAGACATTTTTTGCAGGTAAGATGCATTCTTTTGTTTCCTCATTCCTGTGGGGAAGAGGTGGCAGACACTTGACTTATCCCCTCAAAAAGGGATAACATGGTGTATTTTCTGGGAATTTGGTGGTTATGATTTCAGAGCAGGTCAATGCTTTGAACTTTCAAAGGAAAAAAAATAGACCTATAATGGAGGAAAAAAAAAAAAAGCAAACTGTATATTCTACAATTTGAGGAAAATCCTTACCAGCAATAGTACCTAACCAATATTATAAGCTGTTGTTAGTTGTTCTGCTTCTATTTGGCACTATTTCATGTTTTTCTACTACCTAGCACTGCTGAACGTTACTATTGGGGGATGAAACCTCATTATTCTAATTTCAGACCCAAAATGTATCCTTGTCATTTTCTTCTTAGATGTCTTGTTTTGTCTTCTGTCTGGCACCTCTGATCATCCTATTATTACTCTTTGTAATTACAAATTTGGACATGATATTATATGGCCCTGTAAAATAAAACTTCATATCTTCTTCCTTTTAAAACACTAATGTAAGTTGTCCCCCAGCCTACTTAACCCCTCCATTTCCATCTCCTCTCTGAATCTGCACGTTCTAGATTCACCTTACCATTTCCCTTTCTAACAAGTTAATCGATTTTGACTTGAATTCAATATAAATTTATCTAAGAAAAAAACGTGACAGAACAGAATGCCTAAATCAGCAGCATGGGAGATGACCGTGAACCTCCGTGCTGCAGGAAAGATGACAGCAGAGCCCTCCCCTGCTGTAATATGTTGTCAGCGTCTTCCCTCAGTTGTGAGAAAAACCACTCTGTCAACATATCCGGATATGTAGTACAAAAGACACAGTGTGGCAATCCTCACGTTTAATTTCAGCATTCTGGGTTTTAGTGCTACAGATGTAACCATTATGGCAACTGGACTTTCCTCCTTACAAGATAACCTTTGACAATGAACAGAGTCATTTTCACCTTCCATGTGACTTTGATAACTACAGAAGTCATACCATTTTGCCTTATATACGTCACTTACAGCAGAAAATATCAGATTTTAGCCACCTGTGGAGAATGAACCAGAGTAAGGGTTCCCTGTCCATTTCCTAAGACTTTGCTGAATGGTAATGCAAATGTGATATATAATTCAATGAGTACTACAACGCTGTTCTGTGCTTAAGTGTAGAGATCTGTTCACACAAAGAATGATCTCAGCATTAATGTGCAGAAAAATAAGGACAGCACAATCCAATTTGGTACATACTGTATAATCATATATAACCTAATTACTTTCAAAATATTTAAGTTTCTAAGCACTCTGTATATCTGACCCCCTCCAAAAAAAAAACTATAAAGCATAATTGTGTGTATGAGTATTTTCCTTAAGTAACCAAAACTAAAAGGCAAAGTGAAAAAGTATCCGTATATATATATATAAAGACACAAATTTAATATCATTATTTAAAGAGCTCATACCTTCAGAAAACCTAACAGTTCAAGAGAGAGATGGGCAAAAAACATAGACAATTCATAAGAAGAAATACCACTGACAGCCTGACAAGTAATCAAATGAAAAAGTAATTGGATAGTATTTTCAATTATCAAATTAACAAATATTAAAAATGAATTTTAAAAACAGCATAGGCAATGGTGTGATAAATATGGCATTTTCATAAATTATTAACTATAAAAGTTTTAAAAACAATGAGGTAACATTATAAGATATAATCTACAATAATTCTAATTCTAGATTTCTAGCCAAAGGGAATAATCCAAAATACAGGAAAAAAGGCTTGGTGAAGCAAGATTTTTGTCATGCTTTTATTTATAACAGAAAAATAGCTCAACAAAACCTCGGTGTTTAGTAATATAGGTATGCTTTACAAATTATAGCACGAACATTACAGTTAGAGTCATTCAACCTTAAGTATAGAACCAAGAATAAAATCTGTATATTTGGCATAATTATAACTCTTTTCTCATTTACAGATCAAAAACAATTAGAAAAATTCCAAAATAGTAAAAATGTTTATATATCTAATTTAAAATGTATTATTTTTAAATACATAAACTATTAAATTATTTAAGTATCATTTGATGCAATCTAAATCTGGTAATCCTCAACATGACAGGAAGCACAGAGTTTGAGGACCCGCCAAGGGGTATTCCTATAATCCTCAAGCAAGCATATATAAAATATTTTATGTTATATCATATTTGGGGTGTCCATTATTCTGAGGAAAGATTCCTTATGTTTTATCAGAATCTTGAAAACCCCGAAATGGTAAAGAACCACTAGTTTAGAAAAATCTGACATGTCAGAGTCCATCTCTCCAATAAACTGACACACCTGAGACTTAATCCTTTAAAACAAACAACTCGCACAGATCCGTTTACTTGATTTTACCCAGATTGATTCCAATCTTAGAGAAGATGAAATAAAAATGTATGCTGAATATGCTGGTGTTATATGGTGAGAAAAATAGAAGTCCCAATTCATAATTATTCTTGGATCCGTTTCTTATGAAGTCATCAAGTAACCTAAATAACCTTTTTTAAAAGTGCCCCAAAACTCTTTTGTAAATTATTAAATACTTTAAAGTTATTAAGAAAAAAAAGAAGAAATTCAAGAAGTTTGTACAGAACGCTAAACTATTTTATTAAAATTAAAGAATCAGCATATGTGATTTGACATATGTACATTAGGAACAGTTTACAGGCTCTTTTAGTTGTTTTAAATAGAACTTTTATGGGACAGGAAGGTAAAGAATACCTAGAGAACTCACACCTCTTTTGTAGAAATTGTCCTCTATGTTCACCCAATTTCTAATGCTGGAGTGGTATCTAAGTACCCATGTTTTTTCTAGGTGAAAATGCCTTAGTCCAAGCCCAAGTGCCTAGACCAGAGTTGCTTCATTAAAAATTTAGAAATAGGACACTAAGTCAGTTACCTATAGCCAACGCAGATAAAATGGAAAACAGAATTAGAGATTACTATGTGAAAACAGAAACAGACTACAGACATAAGAGAAGAGACTGTAGGTCCTTCACCAAAGATGGAATGGACAGTACTGTCTCTGACTTTCTAGTTCCAAATGCAACTTTCCACACATATTGTGAGATGACCAATCGTAGTCATCTATACTTTAGCTAGTTTTAGTAATTTAATTTCTGACAAGAATAAAGTCTTTAGTGTTAAATCTAACCCAGTTTTAATATTGTTTCTGTAGAAAAATTTGTCAAATTTGACTTGCCTCGTTTTAATATGTTTTTCTAAACTCTTATCTCGCAATCAATTATACTTAGAAGATCATATTATATGAACATCAATCTTCCATGGGTACCCAAGACACCAAATGAACATGAAAAAACTGATACAGGCAATTTGTATGTTGGTAAGATTTTAATCCCATGAAATATTTTCAGTTAACCACTGTGTACTGCTGTTTCCAGAAGTTTAGACTGGAATGCTGCCTTTGGCAGTAAGGGAAGAAATAACAGAGAAGGAAATTATAGTGCCATTCTTCCACAGTCCTTAGTAAACTCTATTTAATAAAATAACCTCTGAGCCCTGGAATTGAGAAAAAGAAGGCAATTAGAAGTGAAGTTGAACAGAGAAGCACAAAACACACAAAGAACAATTTAATAAAAAATAATTTACTATTCCCTGAGGAAGAAAAAACAATAGCAAATACAACAGAATGGGTATATGTATGAATTAGGGGGAGGGAGACAAAGACAACAGGGAGAAGTCAAATAGAAAAATTCAAATTGAGAATGAGCTGAGATACCAAAAAGGGTAAAAGGGATTTTTTACAGATACAGTTGCAAAGATTGTTTTGCTTTTCCAAATGATTGAACTGTCTAGAAAAGAAAAACTTAAGTGTTCATTTGAGTAACTAGGATTAAGTGCCAGGCAAAACAAGCATATATTAGATACATACAAAGACAAATGTCTGATATTTTGGCAGAAATGTGAATTATATCTTGGGACCTTATTATCTTGTTATTATATGCACAACTTGTAGACACAAGGCTTGTTTTACAAACAAGGTAATAAAACCCACCGATATACACCAAGAATTTAAAACTTAGTGTCTATTCTAAAGAATGGGTCAGTTAGCTTGACTCATATATATACTCTATCTCAGGTGGTGGTGATGGGCCTAGTACAACTCATCTTTTTGAAACTGGAAATCCATTCTGATTTTGATTCCTCCCTTACGTTCTGTCACATTAAACTGATCATCAAGCTTGGTCAATCAAACATCTTACACATTATCTAAATGTCTCTGTCCCTTCTTCACTCCTACCACTCTCCTACTTCACACCTTCATTATTATGTCTCTGGAACACTGTGAATGTCTTATGAGTTTCTATGTAACTACTCTTTGTCTCTTTCTTGCCAACCCCACCCCCGCCGCAATCTTCCTTTCACTATCCATTAGAATAGTAAACAGACCTAGGCATAGTCCTCCCAATTATAAAAACCCTTCAACAGAGACAAAGTTCAAGCTCCTTAACATGATATGTGAGGCCCTCGAAACTCTGGTCCTGACAACCTCTCTCAGCATTCCACATATTGCATTCAAAGTCTTAACTATACTGCCCTTCTCCCTTACTATATTATCCCTTCTTCCCTCCTCCCCCACCGCCCTCCCTGCTATTTCTCACTTCAAAGCTTTTGCTTCTTCAGTTTGTAAAATTAATGGCCACTCATGTGCTCCCTCCCGTCTCTGCCCCTCACAGCCAGCACCTAGAGGCCTCTTTAAAATTCAGAGAAGCTGCAACCTTTTCTAAGACACCTCCCCTCTCTTTCTTCATCCCTGTTAGACTACGTTAAATGAACAGTCTCTATTCTAGAATCCTTGCACATACCACACTGTTTCACGACCACTGATTTGTGCATGTCTATCCTATCATATTGGGCTATATATTTCTCATTCTTCCAGCAGTGCCTGGTACATATAATAGGACATGGCATAAATGCTGGCTAGATGGATGGATGGGTGAAATGTTTAGCTCCACAATCTTAAACCTAGTTTTTTAAATGGCACTAACAGGAGTCATAAAAATAGGAGAAAATATTTAGTACTTTCAAAATTATTCGCCCAAATGCTAAATATATTGATAAAAACTTCTCTTAATAAGTATCCACTGTTCCTTCTGAATAAAAAAAGTGAAAGGAAGCTGGACTAGCAATTTCTAAGTTGTCCTCTATGTTTAAGCTTTTACAATTCAATGACACCATGTTTTATGGTATTTTTGATTTGCTTCTTTATTTGGTCTATTATGATCCTTCCTATACTTATAAACGTTCATTCCCTCGTGGCCATTCAATAAATAAAGATTACTCAAAAGGATACAGATTAGACATATATATCTACCAACTATTCTCTATGGAAATTGTAGCTTTCTAAAATAAATGCTTCCTTGACTTTGAAGAATACAAGCCTCCACCTTAAAAAAGTTCATGAATCTCTATGTTGCCTCAATCTTCCACATTTCTTAAAAATTATTAAAAGGTTACTTAAAGGTAATATATGCCACTCATTATGTTTACTAACAAAATGTATATGTCAGTGAAATGAGGAACTGATACAAGAAAATATGAGGTCAAAAAATTAACACAAATCTGATGACAAATGGTACAAAACCTGTAGGAAATTTAACATAACAGTTCAACACAGTGAATTCTCTACAGTTTAGATATGTTATACAGAGAGTCTAGAAATTTTCCTTTCTTATTTATCAGAAAATTTCCTAAATCCCAGAATGTTCCAGCTACAAAAAAATTATTTATTATTCTCTGAACTGCCTGCCATTTGCTCTTTGTACCTACTAACCTTTTATTTTACTTTATCTGTCTGGAATTGTTATTTGATCCTTTTTTCCACAGGTCAAATTCCTAGCTGTCCTACAAAGCCTTTATAATCTCTTTGTACGCCTTATTCAATTTCTTAGGCAAAAATAATCCCTCCTTTCATTATGTTCCATAACATTTCATTCAGACTTTTAATTATTCATAATATAGGTTATGATTCAGTTCACACATTGTAATTATATATTTACTCGACTGTCTTTCTAATTGAGTGTCATAGTGAGAAAAACTCTGTATTTTATGTATCTTGAATTTCTAGTGTCCAGCACAATGCTTGATACAAAGCAAGTCCATAGTAAATGCCCAATATCTTAATAAATGCTCTCCAAATTATTCTTTACTACCACCCATTAAGGACTGATATCTTTCAAAGCTCAATAATCCGTTTTCCAATTGTTCCTATCAATTAGGAATTTACATGCCCCCTTATTTAACCATATCAAATATTCCTAAACAGAAGTTTTTAATGTTAACTATACAAAATAAATCAACAACTATAAGAATACAAGAACCACAAAAAAATAGCAACCACATATAAGAAAAACTACAAGAAAAAAAAGAAAAACTTGATGAATGGAGAGATACATCATGTTTCTGGAAAAGAGGATTTGATACTGTAAAAAGATAAATTATTCCCCCAAATAATATACTGCTGTAATGCCAGTATAATCAAAATTGTATTTTGTTAGTACTAATGTTCATCTGGAGAAATACATGACAATTTTTGTTCTGTCATGTACTAAGATGTATATAAAGCCATAATAATTTAAAATAGTGCAATACTAGGATAAGAATACACAGATGCATCAATGGAACAGAAAAAAATGTCAAGAATACTCAAGAATGTAATAATTATTCAAACAGTATTTCAAGTCACTGTGAAAAACACAGATTATTGAATAATAATATTCAAAAAGTTGTCTAACCATGTAGGAAGGGAAAAGTTAGACATGTATTTCATTATATTCTAAAATTAACTCTAAATATATAAAAGATTTAAATCTAAATAATTCATTCTTCCTTCTACTCTCCACCTCCCTTATGCCTTGAATTCTTTAGTCTTAAAGCCATGAAGTGGGGCCAAGTATGGCAGCATCCATTCTGGGAGGAGGCGGTGTCAGAGTGAGGTGTCAGAACATGAACAAGGTAAGACCAACCATGGAAGGGGACAGAGGGTGGGGTGGGGAAGCAGTGGTGAAAAAGGCGGCTGTACAGGGAAGCAGCAGCAACCCGGAGTGAGGTGTGGAGCCTGAATGACGTTACAATGGGCTCTGCATTAAGGGATGTCAGTAACAGAAGATTTGTTAATATAATAAAAATTGATCAAATAAGTAAATATATTGAGGATAATAGGAATCTGGTTTTTCACTGTCTGGCATGACAGTCATAAAAATGGAAAAAAAAAAATGAATGAATCCAGTGCAGATTTGGAGAAGTTAGTAAAAGTTTATGGTTCTCTATATACAGATCAATAGACACAGAAATACATATAGATATGTGTGCATGCATATATATATCCACATACTGAATCAGAAGAATTATTATAACTGCACTGTCTTCAACATATAAAGATAAGTATAAAAAATATAGACGTGAATGTGTCTCTATCTCTGTATCAATATACAAACATCTATTTCCTAGCTATCCTAACTAAGAAGGCCTAGGGGTAGCAATATCCCAGTGACATTAAGTGGACACTTAATGTCCACTTTGGTTTCTAAATACTATTCTCACCTAAAAGGAATCAAGGCTTCTTGAAGAAATGGTGAGTTCAGGGCTACAGCAGGAATGATAGATACAAGGTGAGCCCAGAATACACAGCTGTGTGAGAAGTAAAGAAGTGCTCACAGAATGGTAGAAACATGTTTAAAGATACAGAAGCCAGCCTGAAGGGGTCCCAGCAGCCAAACCTGAGATAATATGAGCATCAAAATAAATGAGAGTACTGAGGAATGACCCCTTAAAATAAAATAGTAACACAGTCCATATTACTCCATACTAATAAAAAGAATTTAGGAGTGTAGAAAGCTTTTTCTTAAAGTGTAATACCAACTGATGAATGTAAAAGATTTGATGGAATTAGAAAAGCACCATTTGTCATCAATCATAGTAACTAATTAAGTCAAGAAATAACAATGGATGCAAAAATTAGTGGGTAAAAGGCACAAGGAACAAGATATTTACATACGAAGTACCTCCCCAACAAAATATTTATTAATCATAAAGGGGAAAAGGATTAACCTCCCAGTGGAGAAACTCTGCAGGCAGCACCTTAACCAAGTGATCAAGGTAACATCACCAGTAATGGGAAAAACTGAAATCATGTACCACCTGATAAGATGCAATGAGACGAACTCAGCATCACTTCTGTGATATTCCAGCCAAAACACATAATCTGAATTTAATCATGAGGAAACATTAGAAAAATCCAAACAGGGGACACTACAAAATACGGGGCCTGTAATCTTCAGAAGTATCAAAATTATAAAAGCCAAGGGAAAATTGAGTTACTATTTCAGATTAAAGAAAACTTAAGAGACAAAATATATTCTGTGATCTTTTGGCTATGAAAGACATTACTGAAAAAAAATGCAGAAATTAGAGAAATAATGATGAGGTCTGTGGAGTAGATAGTAATAATGCATAAATGCTAATTACCTTGATTTTAATGGCTGTATTCTAGTCATGTAGGAGAAAGTCCTTCTTTATGGGAAATTCACAGGAGTGGTCAGTATTATATTGATAAATTACTCTCAATTGGTTTAGGGAAGGCAGAGCTCTTTGTACTATTAATGCAACCTTTTTGTAAGTTTGAAATTATTTCAAAATTAAAAGGAAAAACAAGTATTTTAAAAATGAACTTTGAAAGTACTAAAAATATACATTAATGATTTTCTTTGCATGGAATCAAAAGCAGAAACAATAGAATGTTTTGTAAATTATATAAAAAATTTAAACTTCTGAACTAGAAAAAACTGACCTGCTAGAATAACCACAAAACCATGAAGACATAATGAAAGTTAAAAAGCAAATGTTACATTATAATCAAAAGCATACATAGCAAGAAGAAACTAGTATTTCTAATATAAAAAATGCTTTGTAATAAAAAAATCAAAACATTGCAATATTAAAGTGAACAAAGAGCTAGTCAAGGTCAATTACAAGCATGAATAACCTTAAATTTTTTTTAAATATTTAACCTTATCGATACTCATTCACTAAAAAGAACAGCAAAGATTGTTTTAATGGTAATACAGTGATAACAATGTATAAAGAGATATAAGAGTATATAACAAGAGACATGATTATGAGCAATCTCACATATCACTAATGTAGTATAAATTAGAAACTACATTCTAGAAGACAATTTCATACAATATACTTACTGAAGCTTCCAAAGTATTCATAACCTTTTACATAGAGATTCTGTTGGTATATACATGCCAAATATCAAATGAGGCACTTCAACAATAAGGGGTTCCTTAATTAAATTCCAGTATATCAGAACTAACAAATTCTGTATTATATGCTAGGTAGCCCTAATAATAATGGCAAAAATATAATTTATTGACACAAAAAGATGTTCAGATTAATTTTCAAACACAGACAAAGCAATATAAGCAATATTATCCAAATCTTTTACAAGTATAGAATATATGTAAAAATGCACACAAAATCTAAAATAAAATGCATGAGAAGATTTAGGATGATTTCTGTCTTGCATTTTTCTATTTATTTTTCTGTGTTTTCAAACTTAAAAATATTAATAATCTGCATTACAAATATGAAAACATTTTAATACAAAACATTCGTTTAATACTAATATTTATTTAAAATATTTAATACAAAAATATTGAAACTTAGAATTGCTGCAGTGTCACTTTCTCCCACAGATGGAATAAATCCACAGGTGCCACAAATAAATGGTAACACTATATTGAAAGGCACAATGGACAAGAGAAAAGTAACATGCAAAAAAGAATGAAACAACAATATACATGTACAAAATCAAGAAAAAAATATAGGAAAAAAATCAAACATTAAGGTTTTTTAAAAGCTAACAATAAAAATCCTATCTTGGGGACAGAAAATAGTTTGAGGGAGGGAAAGGAGCAAATGATATTCTATAACAGAATTATCTCTTAAGAAAGAATGTGTAATGCCATAATGACACATTCTATTGTAATGACACATCACATGCTATTATATCAAATAATGATTAATTCAGATTTAACAGAACTTTGATGTCTGAAAGAGCATAAAAGGTCAGTAATTCTTAGAGGACAAATCTATAAGAATTAAAATGTTATGTAAATGTTAGAATACTAAATACCTACATGAGTTAAAATGGTAATACATTTTTGTTTATTTGTCTTGTATTCCTGTGATCTTAGTAACATTTTAATAATTGTAGTTTACCATAGTAATTACACTTTTTCTAAATCTCTGGAACTTGATGGAGGCCTGTAATTTAAAATTTGTAATGTAGACTTATAATAAAACAAGTACAAAAAATTCATTTGTACTTCCGAGTTTTAAAACAAAAGAATTATATTCAAACATCAATAAAATAATATCGACTGTACCTTATTATAACGATCATGTGGAACAGACTGTAAAACGATTGGTTCCATTGTGGAAACATTGGCAAACTGTACCTCTGGAATATACAGGGCACAAACAACATGAGCCCAACCTAAAAACAAATAAATAAAAATAATGTCATTTTTCAGTTTTCAATAAAGCTTTTTCAAAGATAAATAAAATCATTAACTTTCTAAAGAGATCCCTTAAATTCCTACTTAAGCAAATACATGATAAAAACATAACAAATTCTCATTATTGACTGAATAGTCAAACCACTACTAATAAAGCACTCTTAAGCATTTCTCTAGTTATTATGCACAGAAATACAAAAAAAAGGGAAACATCTTAAAATTCAGATTCTGACAATGACTGACACTTCTTATAAACAATTCAAACCAACACTGAGAATCACTGTAAAAATAAATAATACTAAATCTTAAATGTCAATATTAAATGTTTTTACTTTTACATTAATGTCAATTTTTAAATTGATATTTTTACTAATACTAATATTCGTTTTAATATTTCACTTAAAATACTTTAATAATTGATATTGAATGTTAATGTTTCTTTTAATTTTCAAGAGCTGAAATGACAGTGAGGAATTACTGATCCAAAACTGAAAAAGGATGAAAGTCCAGGGTGGTGAGTACAGCTTTTGGCCACTTTTGCCACCCAGGGGATATTTATTTGCCTATTTCAGAGAAAGCAGCTGAGAGGGTGAAAGATGCTTTTGACAAACAAAGAAGGCTGGAAGTACACGGATGTATGTCCACAGATAACCAAGGGAGAAGGGGAACTAGTAAACCCCTCACTCTCTTTCAGCTACAAGACTGAAAGGCTGCAAGCCAGGAGTAACAATAAACTAAAAATACACCCGCAAAAAGACTGCAGCTGGTCTTTGATCATCTCAAACTCTGAAATCTGATTCATGTAATCCTAAATTACAAGAGCCCCCAGGCACCAGACAGAAGTAAATATACATCCTCTCTGGAGGAAAACAATGTCATCTTGACTACAAATAATGTCTACTATTAGTTCATTAGCATTTTCAGCACAATAAAAAGTACCAAACACACAGGAGTCAGAACTGCATGAATGAAAACCCACAGAAACAAGAAAATAAAAACGGATCTGTTTTTTTGGAATTTTAGACATAAGCATTAAAATAACTATGCTTATTAAGTTCAAATAAATACAACACAAAATTGAAAATTTATTCGAAAAATGGAAAACTATAGTAATAAACCAAATAAAAATTTCATAAGTAAAAAAAATTTTTTTTAGATCAGTGGGTAGTATTAACAATGGTTTAGACATAGAAGAAAACAGAATTAGAGGGCAACAAGAAAACAGCTCAGAAAAAAATATCCGGAATGTTAGCACAAAACACAAAAGAATGAAAAATACAAAAAGACAGAAGACATGAACAGTATTAACAAGCCTCACACATAAGACACAGAGAAATATAAGAGAAAATGACACAAAAGCAACATCTGAAATGGTAATACCTAAAAACTTTCCAAACAGAAGAAAGATGGCAGGTCATGAACTGAAGAACCATAACAAATTCCAAAGCAAATAAAAATAAATCTATACCCAGGCACATAGGTAAAACTATAGGAACCCAAAAGAAAAAGATAAAAATCTTAAACCACCACAAGGCAAGTTATCATCAAAAGAACAACTGGATAAATAAAGCCCCAAAACATCTTTAAACAAATTTCCATTGAATGGAGCACCGAACGATTTTCCTCAGGCAACAACAACAAAATAAGCCAAGAAGGAGGCTCCAAGATGAAGAAAAAAATAAAGCATGATAAACATGTAGATACTTTCAATGGATACTGACTGGATAAAACAATAATACCTTCTTTCACTTAAAATACATATGACTGCTTTACATCAAAAATTTAATGCTGTTGGGTAAAGTTTTCAATGTATATAAGTTTAATACATACTAAAATTATTAGGAAGACTGGGGAAAGAGCAGTTAAAAGACATCTATATGGTTTCAAGGTTTCTACATTTTGTACAAAGTGCTACACACGGTACACTGAATTTACTGGTATAAAAATAATAATTCCCAAATCACTACATACATATTAATATTTGTATATATGTAAAGAGATATAGCCAAAAAAGATTATTTAAGTAATTAATGTCATTAATTAAATTTAACGTCATTAAATTTAATTGCAATACTAATTGACTGCATTATTAAACTTATTAAAATCAATGCTAAAAATGTTCGTATAATCACAAATAAGAAAAAAAAGAAGAAAAAGAGGAACAATAAGAAAAATGATCAAGGTTAAGAAGGAACTGTAGAAGTCTTCTATTTCTAGTTCAGATAGAATAACAGGGACCAAATTTAGCCTCCAGCATGAAACAGTGCATACCTCCACTCCAAAAAAATGGACAAAATAACTGAAGCAATGGTTTTCAAGACAGTGGAAATCAGGTCAGGAAGGAAAGCAATCCCAGAGAGACAAGAAACAAACAGGTGAGCCCTTGGTTTCCCCAGTTTAATGTCTTGAGAGTTCTTCCAGGCCAAGACACACAGAGAGAAATTGAGGCCAAGCCCAGGCCACTCCCCGAAGTTTAGGAGATCTGGTGAGACCAAAGCAGCTAAATTTAACAGAACAAAATACAAGAAATGAAAACTGTTCACAAAAAGGACACTCACAGAGAGACACACACAGAGAGTACCACTCGAGTATTGAACAGAGAACATGTGAATGAATAAATTGCATGAAGTTGGAAAAAGAACCATCCAAAATGTTAATGGGAACAGTATCCAGCAAGCACAAAGGGCTAAGATCAGTGATGGTTTCTCCTAGCCAGACTGGAAAAACTCATGTCACAGGGCATCGGGTAGAATACTCAGAAAGATCAAACTGTTTCCAAGGAACATAACTATTTCAGAACAAAACTCAAGTTTTTAGGAATGCAAAAATATCCAGATTTATGTCAGCAAAAATGGTGGAGCAGGCAGCTCCATGGACACATTCTACCACAGAAACATCAAAAAAATCAAGCAGGAACTGTCAGAACCAATTTTGTCAGGACTATGGAAAAGAGGGTGAAAGGTATGCAGTAACCAAACAAATACTAAATCAAGAAAAAAGTAACTTTTACATAGTGGAGTGGTTAGCACACCTGCTTTGCACACAGAAGGTCCTGGGCTCATGCCCCAGGTGGAGCTATGGACCATACCCCAGATGCACCAAGCCCCTGGTGCACGCTGCGAGCATGTGGGAGGGGACGCCCTGCCTTCATAGATCCAGTTCTTAAGGGGAAATGGCAACATCCATGGGTCAGGGGTGGAAGTGTGTGTGGGGTGGGGGTGGGGTGGGGCATGGAATTAAAGAGGGTGGGGGAAAAAATAAACTTAAAAATGGCAGGAAAGCTTTGAGAATTTTTACTTTCTTCTGACCCATGATCATCCTGTCTTCAAGACTGGATTATAATGATAAGTGCATGTTAACTGGAGGTCTTGAAGACAGCACCTTGAGTTCCATGTTTCAGAAGGAGTATAAAAAAAAGAATGAAAAAGAAAAAAAGTGCCTAGGAAACCCATACACCTTCCAACATACACACAAGGGGAATCCCAGAAGGAAAGGAGAGGAAGAAACAGGCAGAGAGTATCTGAAAAAATAAAGCGAAAAAGTCCCAATATGATGAAAGATATGAATCTACACATTCAAAAGGATCGAGAAACCACAAGAAGAAAATACAGAGATCCAAACTAAAATACATAATAATCACTGATAAAAGCCAAGGAAAAGAGAACTTTTAAAGCATGAAGAGAAAAGCAACTTGTTAAATACAAGAAATCCTCAATAAGATTAACAACAGATTTCTCATCAAATTCAATGGAGTCCAACAGGGACTGCAATGACATTTTTAAACTTCTGAAAGAAACAACCTGTCACCCAAGAATTCTATATTAAGAAAGGTTACTCTTCAAATATGGAGAAAGTAAAGCATTCCCAATGAAACACAAGGTAAGGGAGTCTGTTGCTAATAGAACCGCCTTGCAAGAAATGGTAAGGGTCGTCTTTCAGGCTAAGATAAAAGAACAATAGACAGTAATTAAAAGCCATACAAAAAATTTAAAAACTCCAGTAACCATAGGTAAAAATTAAAGCCAGAATTATACTTTTGAAATGTAACACCATGATTTACATGACAAATGCATGAAATAATAATTACAGATCTATGTTAATGGGCACATTATGTATAGAGATGTATAAAAACACAATATATAAAGACAAATTTTTATTAAAAAACAAGCTAAAAAGGGGGACTTAGCTTCACAGAATAGTTTTTATATTGAGGTTAAGTTGGTATCAATTCAAACAAAGTTATTATAAATTTAGGATGCCAATTGTAATCCCCAAGGAAACCAGCAAAGAAATACCTAAAAGATACACACAAAAGTAGAAGGGACTCAAAAGAGTACAATACTCTCCCCGCCCAAAAAAAATCAATTTAAGGCAGTACTGGTGAAACCAAAGAACAGGAGTATAAAACATATAGGAAAAATTAGTAAAACTGCATAAATTTTTATCAGTAACTACTTTAAATGGAAATGGGTTAAATTCACCGATCAAGAAACAAATTGGCTGAATGAATTAAAAATATGATTCAACTACATACCTACAGATACTCGCTTTGGAAACAAAGACACAAAATAGGTTGAAAGTGAAATATCCATCAGTGAGCAAAGCATGACAGTATTTTAAAAATCATTTAATCGTAAGGTTTAAATGGGTCAACTATATGGTATATGAATAAAGGTTATTATATTAAAAAATTAACAATAAAAAACTCTCAATTTTTTAAACGGACAAAAGATACATCACCAAAGAAGATAAAAGAATGGCAAATAAACACATAAAAAGTAGCTCAAATGTATCACCCATTAAGGAAATGCAAATTAAAACTACAAACGTACCAGTATACACCAATTAGAATGGCAGAAATTAAAGATGACCACACCAAGTGTTGAAGAAGGTATAGAGCAAATGGAACTCTTGTGTGCTGCTGGTGGTGATGTAAAATATTACAATCACTTTGAAAATAGTTTCAGGTCCTTAAAGAATTAAGATGCACTTATCATTATAAACTAGCCATTTCATAGGTCTAAGTATTGACCCAAGACAAATGAAAGCCTATGGTCATACAAAAAGTGTACTCAAATGTTAATAGCAGCTTAATTTGTAACAGCTAAAAACTAGAAACAATCTATCGACAGGTAAATGGGTAAACTGCTAATATCCATATAAGGAATAATAGTGAACAACAAAAAGAAAATACTGATACATGTAACAAGAATGAATCTCAAAATATTTCTACTGATGGAAATAAGCCAAACAAAAGTAGTGTGTGTATATTACATATATATGTTTATGTCTAGACACACACCTCTATCTATGTGTATATATTCCATTTACATAAAACTCTAAAAAATGCACATTAATTTATAATAAAAGAAGCTGATTAATAGTTACTGGGACAAGGCAGTGAAGAAATGGTACAGACATAGGACAAAGGAGTATGAGGAAAGTTTTACAAGTGGATATGTTCACTGACTTAACTGTGTTGATGGTTTCATGAGCATATATATTAGTCAGAACTTACCAAATTATTCACTCTAAATACATGCAGTATTTTAAATGGCGATCATACCTAAATAAAGCTATTTAAAATGTTTTTAAAAGAACAAATCATAAACTAGATTGCAATCCAAATTTTAATTTATATTAAATGTTAATCATTTATACACAACAATTTAAAGAAGCGACTGGGAGGGACAGAGTAGATTTTTTTTTAAATGACCATACTATAGTACAGGCTGCCTATAAGAGACATGAGAAAAATGATATACCATGTTAACAGTAAGAACATAAAGGATGAAGTGACTATTTTGATGTGAGAAATACACTAAAAGACAAAGAAATATTCTATAGATAAAAAGGGACATTTCATAACAATAAAAGGATAATTAGAAAGACATAGCAATTAGAATAGTGTCTACACCTAATAATTAATACTTAAAATACATGAAGCAACACTTTACAGAATTAAAAGAAGAAACAGAATATGTTCCAATCATAAGATTTTTAACATTCCATTCTCAGCAACCAATAAGTAAACTAGACCAAAAAAAATAAAATTTTGTGGAATGCAACAAAAATAGTGCTAGGAGGGAAATGTATAGCTTTATACATCTTTAGTAGGATAAAAAGATCTAAAATCGAAGACCTAAGGTACCACCTTGAGAAGAGTGAAATAAACACAAAGTAAAAGGAAATAATAAAGATAAAAGCAAAAATCAATAAAATAGGAAACAAGCAAGATGACTTAAAAAAATTAACAAAACCAAACACAAGTGAACAAAACAGACAAATTCTAGGTACACTGGTTAAAGAAAAAACAAAAACCAACAAAAAACTGAGAACAGAAATCACCAATATCAAGACTAAAAATGGGGTTTTCACTGTCAACCCTACTAACCTAGCAAACATTAGCAAAGGGTAAGAAAATACTGCGAACAACATTACTCCAACAATTTGACAAATTTGACAACTTAGACAAAGAGGTCAAATTTCTTGAAAAACTAAGCTCACCAAACTGACACAAGGAAACAGAAATATCTCTACATTTACTATTCAAAAATAAATGTTATCAAAACTCTTCCTGAAAAGGTTTCACTCTAACATCAGAAGGTTTCACTGGTAAATTCTGTCTAATATAACACCTTTTACACAAACTTGTTCATTTCAAAGGACCATCACAGCCCTTGCACAAAAAATCTGACCGAAACATTACAATTTCAAAGAAATGGAGAATTAAAATAGTGACAAAAATAAGATGCATGTCAGGAGGTGGATAAATACATTCAAAGTTTCCTAAGAGTTTCATAAGGTTCAAAAAGAGTGTGAATGCACGTAATAATATTAAATTTTATCAAGCTAACAGAGGGGGTAGAACATTAACAACACTAAATGCTAGTGAGGATGAGGAGTAACAGTAACTCTCATTTATAGCTGGTAGGAATGCAAAATGCTGTAGCCACTTTGGAAGACACTTTGGCAGTTTATTTAAAAAAACTAAGCACACCCTTACTGTAAGATCCAGCTAATGCTCCTTTTATATATCCGAAGGAGCTGAAAACATGTCCACATAAAAACCTGCAGATGGATGATTATAAACAGCAGCTTTATATCAGGATTGCCAAAACTTGGAAGCAACCAAGATGTCCATCCGCAGATGAACGGATAAATAAACTGAGGTATGTACAAACAAACAAAACAAGTCAAAACTAACAATAAATGAGCTGTCAATCCATAAAAAGACATGGAGGAAACTTAAAAGCATATCACTAAATGAAAGAAATCAATCTGAAAAGGCTACATACTATATAACTATATGACATTCTGGAAGATGCAAAACTATGAAAACAGTAAAAAGACCAGTGGTTGCCAGGGATAACAGGAGAGTGAGGAATAGAGCACAGAGGAGTTTCAGGGCAGTAAAAATACTCTATGTGATATTATGACATTATATTTTTTAAATTTTTTATTAGCATTTATTTGATGCAGAATTTACTCCCAAGGAGTAAGTTTTTGTTTCTTCGGTTTCTTCTGGAATATCTTTTTCTTCTGTGCAATCTCCTCCTCTGGTTTAGGAACAATCTGCTCTTTTTCAGTAAAGATCATCTCAATGTGATCAAGTTAATCCAACCATAAGCTCTGAGTCCTACACATCTTGGGAGCTTTGTTCACCTGGATATGCTCAATGACCAGAGAATCTCCATCTAAACCCTTAAGTTCATCATTACTCTGCATTTTAAAGCATGTGCAGCAAAAATTAAGCACTCTTTCTAGGCCACTGACCCTGCATCCAGCCCCACTGTTTGGCCTAGACATATTTACCAACCCTAAAATGACATCCTAAAGATACTTGGTGGCATTTCGAAGATGCATACCCTTGGTGGCCTGGGGAGGAGAGGGGAAGAGAGGAGAGGAGAGAAGAGAGCAAGGGATTGAGAATATATTTAAAGAAATCATGACTGAAAACTTCCCTAACCAGGCAAAGGAAATAGATATACAAGCCCAGGAAAGGCAGAATCTAAAATAAGATGAACCCAAACAGGTCCACATCATAATCAAAATGGCAAAGGTTAAAGATAAAGAGAGAATCCTAAAAGCAGCAAGAGAAAGGGAGCTAGTTATTTACGAGGGTACTCCCATAAAACTGTCAGCTGATTTCTCAATAGAAATTTTGCAGGGCAGAGAGATTAGCATGAAATATTCAAAGATATGAAAATGAAGGACCTACAACCAAGACTACTCTACCTGGTAAGGATATCAACTAAAATTGAAGATGAGATAAAGAGCTTCCTAGACAGAAAAAAGCTAAAGTAATTCATCATCACCAAGCCAGTAATACAAAACATGTTCAACGGACATCTTTAAGAAGAAAGGGGGGGATATAAATATGAATAATAAAATGGCAATAATTATGTACCTATCGACAATCACTTTAACTGGAAATGAATTAAATGCTCCAATCAAAAGACGCAAGGTAGCTGAATGAGTAAGAAAACAAGACCCATCCATATGCCATCTACAAGAGATCCACTTAAATCAAAAGACACACGCAGATTACAAGAAAAGAATGGAAAAAGGCATTTCATGCAAATGGAAATTATAAAAAGCTGGGGTAGCAATACTTATATGAGACAAAATGGACTTAAAAACAAAGGCTATAGTAAGAGACAAAGAAAGACATTACATAATGATAAAGGATCAATCTAACAAGAGGATATAACCCTAGTAATCATAATGCACACAACACAGGAGCACCTAAATGTATAAAGCAAATATTGACCAACATAAAGGGAGAGATCAACAGTAATGCAATCATAGTAGGGGTCTGCTACCACCACATTGACATCAATGGACAGATCTTCCAGACAGAAAATCAACAAGGAAACAGTGGCCTTAAATGACACACCAGACCAGATGGATTTAGTTGACATTTTTAGAGCATTTCGTCACAAAGCAGCAGACTATACATTCTTCTTAAGTGCACACGGAACATGTGCCAAGACAGACCACATGTAAGGCCTCAAAACAAGTCTCAGTAAATTTAAGAAGACTGAGATCATATCAAGCCTCTTCTCCAACCACAATGGTATAAAACTAGAATTCAATTACAAAACCAAACCAAACCAAACCCAAAAACAAAACTGAAAAACACACAAATGCATCAAGGTAAAATAACATGCTACTAAACAACGAATGAGTTAACAATGAGATCAAGGGAGGAATCAAAAGATACCTTAAGGCAAATGAAAATGAAAACACAATGATCCAAAATTTATGGGACACAGTAAAAGCAGCCATAAGAGGGAAATTTATAGCAATACAGGCCTACCTCAAGAAATAAACAAACAAACAAAAATCTCAAATAAACAATCTAACTTTACACTTAAAGGAACTCGAAAAAGAACAGTAAACAAAGCCCAAAGTGAGTAGAAGAAAGGAAATAATAATGATCAGAGTGGAAAGAAATAGAGCCTACAAAAAAAAACAATACTAAAGATCAATGAAACCAAGAGCAGGTTCTTTGAAAAGATAAACAAAATTGATTAATCTTTAACCAGACTCACCAAGAAAAAAGGGGGACCCAAATAAATAAAATCAGATGAAAGAGAAGTAACAAATGACTCTACAGAAATACAAAAGATTATAAGAAAATACTACAGCAATCATATGCCAACAAATTGAACAATCTAGAAGAAATGGATACATTCCTAGAAACATAATCTTCTGAGTCAAGAAGAAACAGAAGATCTGAACTGACCAATTACCACTAATGAAATCCAGTCAGTAATCAAAAAACTCCCAACAAAAAAAAAAGTCCTGGACTGAAAGGCCTCACAGGTGAATTTTACCAAAGATTCAAAGAATAACACCTATTCTTCTTAAACTATTCCAAAAACTTCCAAGAAAAGGGAAGGCTCCCAAGCTCATTTTATGAGGTCACCATTACTTGCTTCTAAAACTAGACATTACTAAAAAAAAAAAAAATTACTGGCTGATATCCCTGATAAATAGATACAAAAATCCTCAACAAAATATTAGGAAATCGAATTCAGCAAGAATTTAAAAAAATCATACATCATGATCGAGCTGGATTTATTTCTGGGAATACAAAGTTAGTTCAATATTCACGAATGAATTAATGTGATATGCCACATTAACAAACTGAAAGATAAAAATCATATGATCATATCAATAGATGAGAAAAAGCTTTTGACAAATCCAGCATCCATTTATGATGAAGACTCTCGGCAAAATGGGAATAGAGGAAATATACTTCAATATTATAAAGACCATATATGACAAACCCAAAGCTAACATTGTACTCAACGAGGAAAAGCTAAAAGCATTTTCCTTAAGATGATAAACGAGACAAGGATGTCCACTTTTACACTTTTATTCAACATAGTATTGGAGGTCCCAGCCACAACAATCAGATAAGAAAAAAATAAAAAGCATCCAAAGTGGAAAGGAAGAAGTAAAACTGTCATTATTTGTATATAATGATACTATAGAGAACTCTAACGATTCCACAAAAAAAATTAGAATTGATAAATGAATTCAGTAAAATAGCAGGATATAAAATTAATATTCAGAAATCAGCTTCATTTTTACACACCAATAATGAACTATCAGAAAGAAAAATTAAGAAACCAATCCCATTTGCAACTGCATCAAAAACAATAAAATACCTATGAATAAATTTAATCAAGGAAGTAAAAGACCTATACTCGGAAAATTATAAGACACTGAAGACAATACAAACAAATGGAAGCGTATATATACTGTGCTCACGGGTAGGCAAAATTAACATCATTAAAATGTCTGTATTACCCCAAAGCAATCTATGGATTCAATGCAACCCTTATCAAAATTCCAATGGCATTTTTCACAGAACTAGAACAAATAACCCTAAAATTTATATGGAACCATAAAAGACGCTAAATAGCTACGGCAACCTTGAGCAAGAAGAACAAAGTTGGAGGTACCAGGCTACCTGATATCAAAGTATAAAACACTAAAAAAAAATCAAAACAGCATGGTACTGGCATGAAAACAGACACATGGATGAACAGAACAGAGTACCTAGAAATAAACCCACACTTATATGGCTATTTAATCTATGACAAAAGAGGGAAGAATACACAATGAAGTAGAGGTAGTCTATTCAATAAATGGTGTCAGGAAAACTGGACAGATATATATATTAAAAAATAACACTGGACCACCTTCTTAAACCATATACAAGAATAAAGTCAAAATGAATTAAAGACTTAAATGTAAGACCCGAAACCATAAAACTCCCTGAAGAAATCGTAGGCAGTAAACTCTCTGACATTGTTGTTAGTAATGTTTTTTCTGATGTATCTTCTCAGGCAAAGGAAACAAAAGAAAAAATAAACAAATGGCACTACATCAAACTAAAATGTGTTTGCATAGCAAAGGAAACCATCAACAAAATGGAAAGATAACCTACTGAATGGGAGAAGATATTTGCCAATGCTACATCTAAAGGGTTAGTATCCAAAGTTTATGAAAAACTCATACAACTCAATGCCAAAACAAACAAACAATCCAATTAAAAAATGGGCAGAGATTTGTGACAACATGGATAGATCTTGAGATTATCGCACTAAGCAAAATAAGTCAGAAAAAGTTGAGAACCATATGATTTCATTTATATGTGAGATAGAAACAGGAAAACGACAAACGAACAGACAAACAGAAAAGACTCATAAACATGGACAACAGTTTAGTGGGTACCAGAGGAAAGGAGGGTAGGAGGGAAGGTAGAAAAGGGTAAAGAGGGTCAAATATATGGTGACAGAAAAAACTTAACTTTAGGTGGTGAACACACAATGCAATATACAGATGACATATTATAGAATTATACACTCAAAACCTGTATATTGTTTATTAACCAATGTCACTCCAATACATTTCATTAACATAAATAAACAAATAAATAAATAAATGATGGACAGAGGATCTAAATAAATATTTCTCCAAAGAGAACATACAGCTGGCCTAGAGACATACGAAAAGATGTTCAACATCGCTAATCATCAGAGAAATGCAAATTAAAACCACAGTGAGATATCGCCTCACACCTGAAAGAACAGCTACCACCAATAAATCAAAAACAAGTTATTGGCGAGGATGTGGAGAAAAGGGAACCCTCCTGGACTTTTGGCGGAATTGCAAATTAGTACAGCCACTATGGAAAACATTTTGCAGGTTCCTCAGAAAATTAAAAATAGAATTACTTTATGACTCAGCAATTCCACTTCTGGGTATTTATATGAAGAAACTCAAAACATTAATCTGAAAAGATATATGCACCTCTATGTTCACTGCAGTGCTATTTACAACAGCCAAGATATGGAAGCAACCTAAGTGCCCATCAACAGAGACTGGTTAAAGAAGACGGGATACATATATACAGCCTTAAAAAAAATATGAAATCTTACCATTTGCAACAAAATGGATGGACCTAGAAGGTATTGTGCTAAGTGAAATAAGTCAGAGAAACAAAACACTATATGATTTCACTTATATGTGGAATCTAAAGAACAAAATAAACAAAACAGGAACAGACTCATAGATACAGAGAACAAACTGGTGATTGTCAGAGATGGGAGGGAGGTTGGGGACCTGGGTGAGAAAGGGGAAGGAAATAAGAAGTACAAATTAGTAGTCAGAAAATAGTCACAGGGATATAAAGTACAGCACAGGGAATATTGTCAATACAGTAATAACTATGTATAGTGTCAGGTGGGTATTAGACTAATCGGGGGGATCACTTCATAATTACATAAATGTCTAACCACTATGCTGTACACCTGAAACTAATATTGAACATCAACTCAAACTGAAAAATAAAAGTTAAAAAAAGTAAAGACTGAAAATTAATAAGCTAAATAAGTTTTCATCTTAAAATTTTAGAAAACAGCTAAATAAACACTCTCCCAAAAGTAGAAGGAAATAAAAATATTTGCAAATACTAACAAGAAGCAACAAAACCAAATGGGTAAACCCATTGCTAGACTAACTTAGGAAAAAAAGAGATGGCCCAAATAGTCCAGGTCATTTTAAACTCTACAGATACTTTTTAGATTAAGTAATAAAGAACTTTTTGCCAATAAATTTTTTAATTTAGATGAAATAAATTTCCCAAAATTACAACTTACAAAAGTTAAACACGACAAAAACCCAAAAATGTTAAATAGCTCTTTATCATTAAAAACAATAAATGCATAATTATAATCCTTGGAAAACAATACTAAAGATCAATGAAACCCACTACCTTAAACACACAGGTTTACCAGAGAATCCCATCAAACACTTAGGATAAAATAATGCCCTCCATATCTGTGGGTTTTACATCCACAGATTCAACCGACCTCAGATTAAAAACAGTATTTTCCATCCTTGGATGCAGAGGGCCAACTGTATGTATTGTATTATGCCATATCACATAAGGGACTTGAGCATTCTCAGATTTTGGGTTCTAGAACCAATCCCCCGGGATACTGAGGAATGACTGTTTCTCCTTTACAGATTTCTTTTTTTTAAAGAACAAACTATTATCAAGATAGGAATAGAATGTAATTTCTTTAATCTGTTAAAGTATAGTTACCCAGAAAATAAATAAACAAAAAAACAAAGAAACAAAAACTGTGGCTATCTATATTACTAACGGTAAAATGCTTAACAAAAGCCCTGTGAAGCAGAGAATAAGTCTGCTTTCACCACTTCTATTCAGTGATGTGCTGTGAGTCCTGGCCAATGCAGTAAGATAAAAAATAGGGGCATATAAATTTATTTTTACTGTGATTAAAAAAAAAAAAACACATAACAGAAAACCCACTACCTTAACCATCTTTAAGTGTACAGTTCACTCCAGAGTTTGCTATACATCCTCTTCTTTATTCTTTTCCATAATACATAACATACTATTTATTTTACTTACCTATCTCATTTACTAACCATCTTTCCTTGCCATACTGTTAAGTCCTACAGGCACAGACTTTTGGTCTGTTTTGTTCATTGCTATATCTAGAACACTGCCTGCATATAGGAGGCACACAATAAAGGTACTGATGAAAGAATGTCAATTTTCCCTAAGCTAATCTATAAATTTAAGACAAACATCAAAAAAATACCAAAAGTACTTTTAAAAATTAAACAACCTGATAGCATCATCAGTAATATCAAGTGGACCTTTTGTGCCCCAATATGTGATAACGAGAGGACTTAACCTTTCCAGTATTCTTTGCCGAAACTCATAAACCCAATCTAACCAGGAGGAAAACATCGGACAAACCCAAATTCAACAGGTAACTAACTGGTCAGTACTCCTCAAGATTGTCAAGGTCATGAAAAACAAGAAAAGACTAAAACTGTTACAGACCACAGGAGACCAGAGACATGACAACTAAATGCAAAAGGTTGTTAATAGAAATATTGGACAATTTTTTTTAAAGTATATAGAGTTCAGTTAATTATAATGTACCAATATCAGTTTCTTAATTTTGATAGCTGTACCACATTAATGTAAAAAAAAGTTAATAATGGGAGAAACTGAGTAAAGGGTATACAGGAGCTCTGTACTATCTTTGTAATTTTCCTGTAAATCTAAAGTTATACTAAAATAAAAAGTTAATTAAAACAAATTAAAAGTTTCTAAAGAAAAATTAAACAAGTAGAGGTAAGACCACCACTAGTACTTAAAAAATTTTTTTTTAATTAAAAAAGGAGGACAAGAGTTTATGGCCATGCTACCTTGAACAAGCCCGATCCTGCCTGATCTTGGAAGCTCAGCTGAGTCGGGCCTGGTTAGTACTTGGATGTGAGACCACCTAAGAAGACCAGGTGCTGTATGCATAAAGAATTTTTTAAAAACAGGGTTCTTGCAACCTGTGAGGTCAACCAAGGGTTGCTTTGCCTGAAAAAACAAAACAAAACAAAAAAAAACCACAAAACCAAAAAAAGGACAAGAGGATGGGAAAGGGAGAGGAGGAAAACAGTAATGAAGAAGGACTATCTCTACAAGACATAAAACTTAATTAAAACAGTATGGTACTAGGCCATGAAAAGACGTCACTGAACAGAATAAAAATTCCAAAAATAAAGCCAAATCACATGTGAATTTAGTATACAAAAAGTGTCATTTGAAATCAACAGGGAAAAATGGATTATTCAAAATAGGTATTTGGAACAAAGGGACAGTCATCTAGAAGAAAAATAAATAGCTCCATACCTCATATCCTATGTTAAAATAAATTCTGGATGGATCAATAACTTAAATATTTTTTAAAGCCACATAATAGAAGAAACTTTATGAAAATTTTAAAATAATATTGATGTAGAAATAGTTGTAAGTATGCTACAAAATCAGGAAAATACTTTTAAAATTAATCAACATGATTACATAAATATTAAGGTTTTTTTCTGTATGGCCAAAAGCAAAATCAAAACATAACCATCTGTGATGAAAAAATTCTTCAGTTCCTACCACAAAGGACTAATTTCCCTAATACATCAAGAACTCTTATATAATAACCCAAGAATGTGCCCTGTGAAATGTCCAAAGCAGAAAATGAGGTAAGAATATGAATGAATATTTCACATAAAAGAAATATAAACAGATTTTAAGCATATGAAAAGTTATTCAACTTTTCTCATAATGAGAAATGCAAAGTAAGGCTACCTCGACATATTTTGCACCTACCAGACTGGAAAATTTACAGATTCTTAATACTGATGGATGGAAAGGGTTAAAAGCTTGAACTCTGAATCTCTCCTTCAGGCTCTTAAGGAAAATATCTGATAGTTCAGCTTCTTGCAACATCAACCCTGAAAACAGATGAGGAACCTGTAGGGTCTGCAAAGTATTAATAACTTATCTAAGGATGCTCTTTAGCCTGCTGTACTTGGCTATCAGGAGTTCGCACTGTATGATTTATCATTCATGGTCTACAGCTACATTAAAATAGAAAAGCTAGTCACTTACAAACACAGAGGCTATGTGGCTAGTAGGCATTTTTGAGCTGAGAGTCCCCAAACCTGGCAGCTTCTCTGTGCCCATGTGACATAAACTCACATTATGTTCTTGTCAACCTTACAACCAAAATGCTAGAAACATCAAATCTGCCTCACAATATTACCAAGGCCTCGGTAATAATGCAACTGAATATGCTTTTCCTTTATAACTATATTTGATGTTGAATAAACCAATTGTGACTTGTGAGTTGACTGATGACCCAAAACTGAAACCCACTAAGGTGGTCATGCAACTGTGCTGAGGAAAGTATAATGAAAACCGGCTCTTCCAATGTACGTGAATAAAGTGTGAATTAGTACAATCTCAATAGAGGGAAATTTGGCTGAAATTACAATGCAAATCCACTGAAATTACAGACACACACACCCTCTGACATAGCAATTCCACTTCTAGGAATTTTGGCCAGAGCTAATCACCCCACATGTCTATGATTACATTGTACATGGTTATTCACTATTTTAAAAAAAAGTCTAATAATAACTAAACGTCCATCAATACAAGACTGGTTAAATAAATTATGGTTCATTTATACAATTAAATATGCAGATGTATATGAAAGAAAGAAAGAATTCCTTATAATCTCTGTGGAATAATCTCCAAGATAAAACATTATATCCTACATTTGTGTAAAAGAGTATTTATATATGCAGAAAATAACTCTGGATAGATATCAAGAATATGGTAGCCTCCCAGGAAGGAAAACTACATGACAGGAAGTCAGGAATGGTAAGAGCAAAAAGCTGGTATTATATCCAACTTCCTACTGACATATACATTACTCAGCTATCTCATCACAATCTTAAATTCAACACATAAAAAGTGCATCTCAACATTCTTTATACTCCTAAATAACTCTCTATCCAACATTCTCTAACTCAGGTTAAGACCATCTACATTCAGCTGTCCACACAGAAATCTCTCATCTCAGCCCACATCCATTATGTCATATAATACTACTGTAGATATCTATGATTTAAGTATGTTCAGTATCCATTCCCTCTTCTTGTTAGAACATCACTCTTGAAAAGACTATTAATTTCTGGTTCTAGTCACTCCAAAATGCTAGCTGGTCTACTTTTCGTTTATGTCTGTGAGTTATGTCATATCCTCCCATATGTTCTTTTTGCTTAAGTTATCCAAAATCTATTTCTGTTGCCGGCAACCAAATAATACACTAGTATTTTGAAAACTGATAAAGGTTAAAACTGAAGCAGGTAGAGTGATGTTAGCTGCAAAGACCTGTGCTGTCACAGAAACACTGGAAACTGGAGCAGAAAAATGTCAAAATCAACTTTGTCAGAATTCTGGAAAATAGTCAAAAATTCACACAACCAAGTAAAGGCTCAATAAAGAGGGAGGCAAGTTAAAAAGAGCAAGAGTTTTGTTGCCCTTGCACTCGCTCCATCCTCCTCAGCTTGGCCATGATCTTGAAGACAGCACCCCGTGTTCCCAGTGTCAAACTCTGGTCCCTGGTTCCAGAAAGGGTAGAGCAGAGCTTGTTCTCAAAAAAATGTGTTTTTAAGTTTTGACTTAACTGGGGGAAGGGGTATGAGAGAAACTGAAGAACTAAATCAAAAGAATTTGCCTTTATTTCTCTAACTTGGGTCTTTCTCGGATGTTATAAATTATAGAGGATAATTGTAATCCCCAGGACAACTATTAAAAAATATATATGGAAAATAAAATAAGAATCAAAATCTGCTACAAGGGATAAAGGAGAGTATTATGTATTTAAAAACAGGTCAAAACATCAAAAAGATATAACAATTATAAAGATATATATACCAAATATCAGAACTCCAAAATACATGAACAGAATTGAAGGGAGAAAAAGACAATTCTTCAGTAATAGTTGAAAACTTCAATACTCAAATTCCAACAATGGACAGAACTTAGAAAATCAGTAAGGTAATAGAGGAATCAATTAACACTACAAAGCATCTAGATCTAAGAAATACATAAAGAACATGGCACTAAAACCAGCAAAATACACATTCTTGTCAAATATACATGAACGTTCTCCAAGATAGAGCATAGGGTTATGCCACAAAATAAATGTCAATAAATTTTAAAAGATCTGAAATCAGATCTTATCTAACAACAACAAAATAAAAAAAGAAATCAACAACAGAAGAAAAACTGGAAAATTCACAAATAGGTGGAAACTAAACAACATATTCTTAAATAACCAATAAGTCAAAGAAGAAATCACAATGGAACTGGAAAATACTTCAAGATAAGTGAAAACACACACGCACACAACATACCAAATCTCATGTGATACACAGAAAGAAGCACTCAGAGGTAAATTCATAACTGTAAACACCTATGTTGGAAAAAATGCTTGGGTGGGATGAGGTGAGGTAGGGTGGACTGAAGAGATTGATAGTTTAAAAATACAGGGTTTCTTTCTGAAGTGATCAAAATGTTCTAAAATTGACAGTGGTGGTTGCACATATTTGTAAATATGAAAAAACAAATTGTATACTTTAAATGAGTGAAATATATGGTATACAAACTATATGCCAATAAAGGTATTTTTAAAAAAAAATCAATAAACTACCTATATACTGACCTTAAGGAGCTAGAAAAAGAGCACATTAAACCCAAAGCCAGAAGGAAGGAAAGATTTAAGATTAGAGTGGTAATAAAATAGAGAGTAGAAAAATAGAGACAATCAAAACCAAAAGTTCTTTGAAAAGAGCAACAGTACTGACAAACTTTTAGATTGACTAAGAAAAAAAAACTCAAATTACTAAAATCAGAAATTAAACTGGGGACATTAGCACTGACCTTACAAAAATAAAAAGAATTATAAGAGAATAGTGTGAACAATTGTGTGCCAACAAATTAGATAACCTATATGAAATGGACAAATTCCTAGAAACACATTAACTAACAAAACTGACTCAAAAAGAAAAAGAAAATCTGAACAGACCTACAAAAGACTGAATCAATCAGTAGGCAAAAACCTCCCAACAAAGAAAAGCCTTGGACCAGATGCCTTCCTTCACAAGTGAACTGTACCAAACATTTAAAGAAGTACTAACACAAACCCTTCTCAAACTCTTCCAAAAAACTGGAGAGAACAGTTCCTAAATCATTCTGAGTCCAGCATGATATCAAATGCCCCCTAAGCAAGGCAAAACATAAAACAAAATTACAGACTAATATCCTTTATGAATATCAATGCAAAAATTCTCAACAAAATACTAGTGGTTAGTATCCCACAGAAGCCATAAAAATTACAACAATTACGGTAGCTTAAGAAAACAGGAATTTATTCTGACAGTCTGAGGCCTGAAGTCCAAAATCAATATGCTTCTCTCCTAACTTCTGGTAGCTCTAGCAATCCTTGGTGTTTTCTTGATTTATAGCTATATAACTCCTATTTCCACCTTAGTCTTCATGTGAGTTTTCACATGGCCATCTCTCCATTCTCCCTGTCTTCTATGGTCTGTTATAAGGACATCTGTCATTGGCTTTACGGTCCACACTAGGTCAGGATGATCTCATTTGAGATCTTTACCTTAATTATATCTGCAATTACAAAATGGTCAAACTGTGGAGGCTCTGAATGGACAAACCTTTTGGGGGACAATATTCAACCTACTGCAACTATCAAACCAAATACAGCAGCCTATTAAAGGATTACACACCATGATCAAAGGAATTTACGCCAGAAATGCAACGGGGGTTCAACATAAGAAAATCAATCAATGTAATACACTACACTAATAGAACAAAGGACAAAAACCACATGACCATCTCAATATATACAGAAAAAGCATTTGACAAAAATCAAAACCTTCTCTTGATTTAAAAAATAACACTCAACAAGGTAGGGAAAAAAGGAAACTTCCTTAACATAATAAAGAGCATTTATTTAAAACAAAGGATGTATGGAAGGAAGGAAGGAAGGAAGGAAGGAAGGAAGGAAGGAAGGAAGGAAGGAAGGAAGGAAGGAAGGAAGGAAAGGAGGGAGGGAGGGAGGAAGGGAGGGAGGGATGAAGGAAGGAAGAAGGAAGGAAGGAAAAGGAAGGAAGGAAAAGGAAGGAAGGAAGGAAAAAGAAAAAAGAAAAAAGAAAAAAGAAAAAGACCAGCAACATCTAACTCAATGATGAAAGACAAAGTTTTCCCCCTAACATCAAGAAGAAAACAACGATGCCTACTACTGCCTCTTCTACTCAACATTGTACTAGAAAATTTAGCTAAAGCAATTAGGCAAGAAAAATAAATAAAAGGCATCCAAATTGGAAAGGATGAAGTAAAACTATCATTATTCAGAGATGACATGACCTTATATATGGAAACCCCTAAAGAACACACAAAAAATTATTCAAATAAATGAATTCAGCCAAGTTGCAAGGTTCAAGATCAATGCACAGAAATCAGTTGTATTTCTATACATTAGCAATAAACAACACACGTAGGAAATTAAGAAAACAATCCATTTGTGCCTCAAAGAGTAAAATACACAGGAGAAATTTAACCAAGGTGAAAGACTTCTACACCGAAAATTTCAGAACAGTGCTGAAAAAAATTAAAAACATAAATAAATGTTAAGAGATCCTGTGTTCATGCAATGGAAGGCTTAATATTGTTGAGATGTCAATACTATCCCATGCAATCTACAGATTCAATGAAGCCCCCTATCCAAATTCCACTGGCCTTTTCTGCCATCTGCAAATTCCATATTTTGCAATAAAACCTGAATAGCCAAAGCAATATTGAAAAATAAAATAAAATTAGAACCCTCACACTTCCCAATTTCAAAACTTGAAATGAGAATGTAATTAAGGTAAAGTGTGCTCTGGCATAAGAACAGACATAAAGACCAATGGAATAGAGTCCAGAAATAAACCACTCATTTATGACAAAATGACCTGCAACATGGGTACCAAGACCATTCATTGGGGAAAGAAGTCTCTTCAACAAATGGTGCTGGGACATCTGGATATCCCATGCAAAAAAAAAAAAAGTTGGACCCCTAACTCATATTACATACAAAAGTTAACTTGAAATGGATCAACAACCTAAAAGGAGCTGAAAACATAAAACTCTTAGAAGGAAACACAGATATACATCTGTATGACCATGGATAGCAATGGACTCTTAGATATGACACCAAAAGCATGAGCAGCAAAATTAAATAAATTGGACCTCATCATATTAAAAACTACTGGCATCAAAGAACATTATCAAGAAAATGAAAGGCAACCTATAGAGTGGGAGAAAATATTTGCAAATCATTTATCTGATAGGTGCCTAGCAGCCAGAAGATTTAAAGAACTCTTACAGCTCAAAAAAAAGAAAAACCAAATTACAAAATGGACAAAATAAATGAACAGACATTTCTCCAAAGAAGATTTACAAATGGCCAACAAGCACATGAAAAAAATAGTCAACATCATTCATTATTAGGGAAATGCAAATCAAAACCACAATGAGGTACCATTTCATACCAATGGATGGTTATAAATCAGAAAATTCAGAAAATATTGAGTGTTGGTGAGAATGAGAACTAATCGGGTCCTTCGTACACTGCTTGTGGGAATGTAAAAATAGTGCAGCCCCTGTGGAAAACAGTTTAGTGGTTCCTCAATGCTATTCTTCACATACACCCTCCCCTGAAAAAAGAAAAGTGGGACTAAAACAGATAGCTGTACTTTTCACAATAGCCAAAAGGTAGCAGCACTATTTACCACAACCCAAATGTTTTTCAACAAATGAAAGGATAAACAAAATGTGATTTACATACACAATGGAATATTATACAGCTATAAAGAGAAACGAAGTACTAATACAGGCTGCAATACTGATGAAACTGGAAAACATTATGCTAAGTGAAGGAAGATCACATGCTATATGATTATAGTTATGTAAAGTATACAAAACAGGTAAATTCACAGAGACAAAAAGCACCACTGGTGGTTGCCAAGGGCTGAAGGAGGAAGGGTAGAATGTGGAGTTTCTGCTTAAGAAAAGGTGTTTTTCTTTCGGGTAACAAAAACATTTTTTTTTTTGGAAATTGACAGAATTACACAACATTGTGAAAATAGTAAATGCCACCAAACTGTATATAGATACTCCTCGACTTCCAATGAGGTTACATGCCTATGAATTCATCAACTGAAAATTTTATCATAAATCAAAAATGCATTTAATATATCTAACCTAGTGAACATCATTATCTTAGCCTAGACTACCTTAAACATACTCAGAACACTTACATTAGCCTGTAGCTGAACAAAATCACCTAGCAAAATGAATAAACTGTAGAATATCAGTTATTTACCTTCATGACTGAGTAACTAACTGATTGGAAGCTACAGCCCGCTGCTGCTGCCCCAGCATCATGAGAGCATCGTACCACGTATCACTAGCCCAAAGAGAAGACCAAAATGTGAAGTACTGTTTCTACTGAATATGTACAGCTTTCGCTTCATTAAGTCAAACAACTGGAAGTCAGGGACCACTTGTACCTAAAAATGGTTAATTTTATACTATGTGAATTTTACCTCAGTTTTAAGAAAAAGAATCTTTATCCTGTCTTTCTTCGTAAACTGCACTTTAGGGTAACAAAATAGTTAATAAGGAAAATGTTCTCTTTATAAAAGTAAACCTGCTAATACATTAATGATAGAATGTCACAATTTATTCGACCTCTACTTAATAAAATAATGGATCCAGGTACTGATCAACAGCTGCTAATGTCACACACACACACACACACTAAAATACCATATGCCTCCTGAAGGAAGTACACAACACTATGAAGTATTCTTCCCTGTCCCACAATAAACTGAATATGATCGAGCTTCTGAATACATCTAACTACTACTGTATAGAACATACATGGAACAAAGTTAACATGATAAAACACACACACACACATACACACCATCTAAGATACAATCAACAAAATGTACTGTGGGAAACTCTACAGGGCAAATGATCCAGGTTCTTTCATAAGTAAACTGACAAGAAAAAAAAAGGAGGTGATTACAAAGAGCTCTAAGAGATACATCAAGCAATTGCAAATTTTTTAGGTATGATCATATCTTGTACATTTTTTAAATATCTATTTATGTTAAAGATACTCACAGAACTCAAAATAATCAAAAGAATGGGGTAGGAAAGTATACAAATGAAAGAAGACTGGCCATGACTGGATCAAATTGTTAAAGGCAGGTACATGGGGATTCTCTTTATTATTATGTATGCCTGAAATTAAAGTATGCTATAAAAGCATACTTTAAAAATATACCTGTAAAATTTTACCACTCTAATATCTCTGATGTTCATGCCCTCATTTTTATCTCTCCTACTTCTGTCTTCAACCAGTTCTTATCATCTCTCCCTTGGACTTAACTGCAATAAAGCAGAGTCTTATCTTTGTGGAGTTTAGATGCTAACATCAGAGCACAAAGTAAAAAAGAAGCATAATCAAAACTATCCTTAAAAAGTCCCTTAAAATTCCAATAGAAAAAGTACATTATGTTGTACATTGTTATAAAACCCACTGGATTTTAAAAGTTCTAACTTTTTTGACAAGTAGCGTGTATCAACAGTCCTCAATTCATTTTAAAATTTATTCTTCAAGAATGTAAGTAAACCATCACACCACCTCTTGCCTGCCCCCCTCAATAATACATTTTACATCTCTGTCAATGATTAAAGTTCACAAGGGATTTCCATATAGGTTTCCCTACAGCATATGCTCAGTGAGTACAATGGCAGACTAAATTACCTCTATAATTTAAATTATTTCTTTTTTCTATATCTCCTCCTACTCCCCCAGCCATTCCAAGTGTGTTAAATGCACTTATGATCCAGCTCTAATTTTCTTTTTATAGTTGGTCTGGTCTCATACCCTTCCAATCTATGCACCTCAATGCCATCAGAGTGATCTTCCTAAAATAGAAACCTTATGTTATTCCTCAGATGCAATGGCTCCCCACAGTCAACAGGATCAAGTCCTTAGTATGAGAAAAAAGGGAGGGTAGGGACAAAGGCACGGAAAGCAAAGACAAGGGCAAGAGAGAGAAAGGAAAGAAAACCTCGTCCATATCATCAGCTTCACCTCTCAGAAGGCCTACCATGCAAACATTACAGTCCAATTTTCAATTCCCTCATATACCTGTGTCTTTAACATTTGCTTCTCACTTTGCCTATAATACCCCACTTTTCACACACCAAGCTCTGTGAAAACACTTACCTTTAACAACTAAGAACTATAGAGAGGTTGAGATCAAAGAAAATTAAAAGTTGAACTGAGAAACTCCTAATCTTAATTGCCAGGAAAAGAAAACATGAACTAAAACTGGAAACGTATATTCCAGAATCACAAATAGGTATTAGATATTAGAAAATAGTATTATCAATATTGTACATCAAGTACATTGTGGAGTTTTGTTAACTAGTCCAGAAATATAATTAGCATTTCTTAAGGAAAATGTATTTCAGGTCCCCAAATAACTTACAAATCAATTTTGTAACATAATTTAGTTAGAATTTTTTAAATACACACAAAATTTAGACTATAGCAAAGATGGCATTTCAAATCAGTGAGGAAAAGATGAACTGTTCAATAAATGGTGATGGGACAAATGGCAGCATGTTAGCATCTAGGAAAAAATTAAGTTGGATCCATACCTCACATTGTATTACCTGGATACATTCCAAATGTATCAAAGATTAAACTGTAAAAAAAAAAGAAACCATAAAAATACTACAGGAAAACATAAAAGAATTCTTTTATAACCTTGGGTTAGACCTGTCTAACTAATCGTTCAAAATGCAGAAGCCACGAAAGGCAAGATTAATAAATACAACTGAGAAACAACCAAAAACTTCTGCACAGGAAAAAGCCCCATAAGCAAAGACTAACAACTGGGCAAAAACTAGTTCAACTACTATCAACATAAGCCTACTAATATGTGAGGGGCTCCTATGAAAGCTCCAACAAATCAAAAAGATCACAAACCAAACAGAAAAAGCCTATGAGTAGACCACAAAAGAGATAATACAAATTGAACTGCTCTTAAAAATATAAAAAGATGCTCACCTTCACTCACAATAAATATAAAATAACTGCTCAGAGATACCAATTTCCACCTACTGGATTATCAAGAGTATGAAGAATAGCTTTGTATTCGTTGTTGCTAGAAACATAAACTGGTAAAACCGCTAGGGAGAACAATTTAGGAATATCTCCCAAAATCAACCGCAAAATCCTTTTGACCCAACAGTTCCGCTTCTGGGAATTAATAATCCTACAGATGTACGTGCATACAAGCAAAATGACATATGGATAAGCATCAATCATAAAAGCAGATTAGAAAGTCCCTCAACAGGTGACTGATTACATAATATGGTAAAAAAAAAAAAAAAAGAAAGCTCTATACTGATAATAGAGATAAACTGTGAAAAAAGATCCCAGAATATGTATATTCATCCATTTGTATAAATATTAAAGAAAATGTTTGTCTATTTATACTTATTTACATATGCAGAAAACTAGAAAGATATGCAAAAATGTAATAACAGAAATTATGTTAGCAGCAGGCAAGTTGTTGAGAAACTAGGCAGACAGTAAGCAGGCAAGTTGTTGAGAAACTAGGCAGACAGAAAGGGTTGTTAATATTTTTAAAAGCTTCAGACAATGTGACTGTATAATAGTCTAAACATTAAATTAAAATACATAAACATATATATCGCCAAAACCATTGTTTTTTTTCGTTTTTTACTCATGCCATTATTGAATACTATCCCAAAAATACTTTAGAGTTGGCTGCCCCAAATGGACACGTATACCAACAATAATTACACCTCTACTTTTTTCGAGTTTTTTCATCAGTAATTTAAGTTTCACAGTATGCTATGGTTTAATAAATGCATGTCTATATATTTAAGAATGGTACTGAACTATAAAGAAACAGATTTCTCTGAGAGAGGTAACTAAAAATGGAGATGAAAATGAGAAATACACAAGGATCCTCAGGAAAGTATGCCAAAATTTAAACAAAAGCATTTCTTTTTATCAAGCAAAAAAAATCCTCAAGGGTACTAAAAATAACATTCACTAGAAACATCATCTGTCCAGCAATATACAAAGAGAAAAAATAATCTAAAACAACAGATTTTAACTGTAACCAAAAAAAAGGCTTATTTTTTCAAAAATAATTTCTAATATAATAAATTGTATCCATTAAAAAAAAAATCAAGATTTTAATGAAAGTATGTGGATCATTCTGCATTAAAACAATGCTTAATTCTGTCCACAAAGTACAAAAGCTATTAAAAATATTTGAGCAGTAAACACTATTTAATTTGACATAATAATAACGAACTACCAGATATCTTAAAATACCTCCCCCACTCCAGTTTTCAATAAAAATTTTTTTCAAAAATCTCTGCACTTACCCCCATTATCTGTTCTTTTTAAAGCTCCATCCTTATGAGGACACAGTTCACATCTCTATTAAAAAAAAAGAAGAAAGGAAACAGAGATTTTTCAGATTACAAAAGTATAACATCTTCCCTGAAACTTCAAAACTATTAAAAATGTGGGAGCGGCTTATGTTCTAGCTGCCACCAAAAGTAACATTTCAGAACATTCCTCGAAACATAATTCTCCTTGATATGGGATCTTCCTCAGAGCACCAGATAACCACTTTTAAAAAGTAAATTTTGCTTAACTTTTAAATTCCTGCCACAATTTTTTTAGCATTACATTAATAAAGACAAAAAGATTCTGTCAACAGACAACTGGAGTAATTTTTACCATTTGCCTCTATCTCTTTACTTCCTACCTATTATCAGCTAGGATTATTCTAGTCAATTAGGTCTGATTTCTCCTAAAATAAAGAGCCAAACTCAAAAATTTAGAATTTTGATTTAAGTGGGAAGGCATGATCTCACATGTGCTGACCTGCCTTTTGGAAGAAAGGAACTGATCTAATTACTAAAGTTACTTTTATTCACACACAATGGTACTCAGAAGTTATTACGGATTCCACTCACTACCATCACCCCCCAATTTAAAACCAGAAATAAACACAGAGCCAGTACTACCATGTCTTTTTGCTACTGACAAGACAATAGATTATAATTACGAAAATAATACAGTTTCAATGACATTGTCTTACTATAAAGACTATGTTCCTGGAGATCACACTTGAGATTTTTTTCACACTTGAGTATTTATTATTTGTACCTTACCTTGCTCCCCAAGGAGCTTTTGCAGCATATAATAATATAAATAAATTACAAAAGGAAATAAGAACAGCAAATTAAGATCAAATAGTGAATTAAGTACACAAAACATAGGCCACAAGATCCTGTATTTCTTGTCATCCAGTATTTCACTCTGCTGATTTTCCTCTTACCTCCTCGGCAGCCAGTACCTTTCTGATAACTTTATCCAACCTTTAAATGTGGTAGGTCCTCAGGGCTCTGGCTTAAGATGCCTTCTTATTTCATGTTAAACGCTAGGCAATCTCATTCATTTTCTATACGTCTGTTACCAATTAAATTATTAGGACATGCCAGTGACTCCCAAATTTTACCTCCTATTCAGATCTGTCCTTGGATCCACATGTAAAACCTCCTATGATATATAGGGACTTTAAGCTCTGTCCAAAACTTATGACAACATTTGCTCTTCCTTCAAGGTAGAGTACAAATTATAAATAAATCTAAGAAATTAAAAACTTCTTTAAAACAAAAACATTAGAATAAACCATTAAAATTTTTTTAATATTTTTAAGAAAAGTAGATGCAACAAATATATGAAAAAACATTCAGCCTCATTTATATCCAAATAAATGAATATAAAAATCACACAGAACAGAACAGGCATTTCTGTCCACTAAATTAAAGTTTTTCTTAAAAGATAATCCCCTAATGTTCAGAGTGCAGAGAACATTTATTTTCATATACTGTTGATTGCACCATAATCCAATTCTTTTGGAGAGCAATTTAGCTATATGATTTCAAGAAAAATACTGATCCCATTACTTCTCTTAAATAAAGAAATGATGATGGTAAATGTTTTATCCTACAGATACTTTTTTATGCCACAAATACATTTTTTAAATGAGGAAGATCAAAGTTAGCCAAAGTAAATAATATGTTGGAACTAGCGTTTATTAAGTACTGTGCCATTTTTATATCATTTATATACTATAATTTCAAGACATAAAAAGAATGTTTACAAAAATGTTTTACATGGGTGTTTATAACTATAAAAATTTTGTAAAAAGACTAACTGTAAAACATGAGGGAATTAATGCTATATTCAAAGACTTTAACTGAGTTAAAAACTCTAGAAGAAAATATACAAAATATATTAACAGGACTGTGATGAGAATGGTAAGATTATGAATAATTCTTATTCCAAAATACTTCATTTGTGTGATAATTTAAATCTTTATAGATACATTACTATATGTGAAGTAAAATACTATGACTGTGTCTTCTCACTAAAGATAAAAACAGATTATCTAGAAGACTTGAGAGAAAAAAATGATTCAAGAAACGAAAAGAAGGTTACATTATAGTTAGAAGACTGCACCCTAAACTCAAGAAGAAAGGATCTGGTATGAGGTCCCCTGGACAACAGAGATCCTACAGAAAACCAATCCAAGCTGAAAAGTTTTACAGGGCAGCCTGCAGCTACACATGTTACTATTAGAATTCCACAGATCCATCTTATTTTATTAAGTGAGAGACAGCATTAAAAGGCATTAAAAAATCCTATAAAAGGGTGTACGGATTATAAGGAGACCCTAAAAAAAGCATATATTAAAGCGTCTCATCACATTTTACCAAGAAAAAATAGCCTTTAATTGCAATGGTCCAAACAAGTAGAAGTTACACAAAGTGGTTCTTTCTTTTCTGTATCATGTAGTACAGTAGGAAAGCATGCAACTATTTTCCATCTTTGTAATGTAGGCAACAATTTCCAAATACATTTTCTACTTTATACTGAATTCTTTTGCCAAAGGATAAAACTCATTATACTAAGTCAAATCAAGCTCACTCGAAACACTGACCTTGAGGAGGCTATGGCTATGTAACAATCCATTCAGCTACACTGGTTTACCCAGACTATGCTCATCATTATATTACAAAAAGCAACAAGATAATAATTGAAAACAGTACTATAGATTAATAAGGAGGAGGATAAATTCAAGCTTTAAGTTTGATTTTCCTCATAAAAAAGATGTATTTGTGACACAGAAAAGTATCTATAAGATAAAACATTTACCATCATTTCTTTATTTAAGCAAAAGAAAAAAATAAATCCAAATCTATTTGGTGTTTTAGAAAGAACCATGACTACCACAGTAGAAATGAGCGCCCCTACTGCCCAGGCTGTGGTCTCCAAACATTTCCCAAAGGAAGCAGGACTCCTAGAAAAAGTGATGACTCCTGGTCTTGGTCAAACAAGCCCAGAATACCCTGTTCTATCAGACAGCAAGAAAGGTATAAGAGACTACTTTAGTCATGTCAAAAGGACTTGTGAGCCAACCTAAAGAAGGTCCCGCTGCCCAAAGATGAAATCACTTAAGGCCAATGAAGACAATAATTGCAACAAACTGAAACGCCCCAAATATTTTTAAGTCCAGGATAAAATGAACTACTTCCAAAACAGCTAAGTAAGCTCGTAAGAGACAAACCCTTACACAGATAAGCAGACGGATTCTGGTTTCCCACCAAAGTCAAAACCTGGATGCTTTTAGCCTGAAGACGAGCTTGGACAGCCCATAGTGGCTGCTGTAGTCAATACCAGGAAAAAAAAGAAGATTAAAGCTCACAGCAACCAGGAAAGTGAGGTCTGAATACATGAGGAACCAGGGGAAGCTCCCAAATTTTTATGTACAGAATATGCCCAAATCTTTCACTGACGTTCCATTCATGCACAAAACAGGCTAGAGAGGTTAAGGAAAAAAAGAAATAAAGTGAAATTTAAGCAACTGCTCAAAATATAATAGGCAGTTTGAATCCAATATAATCAACTGCTGATAAAAAGAGAATCAATTTCTTCAAAGGAATATAATAGACTCCAGAATTCCCACACGTAACATTCACAGTGTCTAGTTAACAATCCAAATTACCTAATCTATGAAGAAACACGAAAATATTAATCATGCTCAAGATAAAACACAATCAGTGAAGGTCAACCTTAAGTTGACCTAGACACTGGAATTAGGCTTTAAAATAGCTATTATAAGTAAGTTCTATGAGTAAATGAAAACATACTTAGATCAAATGAAATTGAAAATCTTAAAAACGAAAAAAGAAACTATAAAAAGAACTAAATAAAAATTCTAAAAACTTAAAAACACAACATGTAAAGTAAAAAAATTCACTGAACAGGCTTAACAATGGAATCAAGATGACATGAAAAAGGAAACAGCCAGTAAGCTCAAAGCTACATTAATAGATAAGATCTAATCTGAAAAAGACAAAACAGTGAAAAAAATGAAAAGGGTTTCAGAGACTTACTGAACAGTATCAAGAAGTCTAACATGTATAACTGAAGGCCAGGAAGGGGTGTGGGGACATGAATATGAAAATACAATAGGAAAGAAAATTTTGAAGACATAATAAATGAAAACTTCTTCAATTTGAAGACCGACTAATTTATGGATTCAAGAAGCTCAGTGTATCCCAAGTAGCCAAACTGCTTCCTAAAAAGCAAACAATGGGAAAAGTCTTGAAGCAGCTAAGAGAAAATGACACATCAGATACAGGAGAACAGTGACTGGATATGGCTGATTTCTCATCATAAACCATAGAAGCCAAAAGAGAATAAAAGAACATCTTTAAAGTGTTTGAAGAATAAAAGACTGTCAACCAAGTCTTCTATATCCAACTAATACATCCTTTAAAAATTAAGGTCAAATAGGTATTTTCAGATAAAAGAGAGTAAACAGAATTCATTACCAGCAGACATGGACTACAATTAAGTCTACAATAAGTCTTCAAAAAGAAGGAAAATGGTACTAGATGAAAATGCACATCTTTAAGAAGCAAAGAAGAGCACCAGAAATGGTAAATATCTGGGTAAATACAAAAAAACTTTTAGTTCTTATTCTTAAAAATAGATATTGTTGAAAGCAAAAATTATAATATTGTCTTCCAGGGTTTATAATACATGTAGATCTAATACATATGACAACAGCATAATTGACAGCAGACAGAGGTAATGTAAAAGAATCTTTTAAGGCTGCAAGATTTCTACACTTTACAAAAAGTGGTACGGTATTAACTATAAGTGGTACACTATATGAATAGACTATAAAAAGGTAAAGAAATGTATTAAAATTGCTAGAGGAATGCTAAGAAACTAATGCAAAGAGAAATATCTTTACAAACATGATAAATTAAAAATTCTTGTCTCTATGCAAAAAAATTAAGTTGGACCCCTTATTCATATTGTATAAAAGTAACTCAAAATGGATCATATACTTAAATGTAAAAGCTAACACTATAAAATTCTTAGAATGAAAGAGAAGTAAATCTGCATGACCTAGGGTAAACAATGGTTTCTTAGATACACCAAAAGCAGAGGCAACAAAAGAAATAATAAATTAGAATTTACCAAATCAAAAATCTTTCGTGCTACAAATAAGACAATCCACTGAATGGAAGAAATATTTACAAGTCACATGTCTGATAAGGGACTTATATCCAGAATATATAAAGAGCCCTATAACACAATAACAAAAAGATATATAACCCAATTGAAAATTTTGCCAAGAATCTAAATAGATATTTCTCGAAAGAAAATATAAATGACCAAAAAAGCACGTGAAAGGAAGTCTAACATCATTAGTTATAAAGGAAATACAAATCAACACCATAATGATATACCACTAGGATAGCTAAAATCAAAAAGAAAAACAATATAATATTCTATTGGCAAGGATATGCAGAAATTAGAAGCCTCATATATTGCCGAAGGAATGCGAAATGGTGTAGCTTCTTTGGCAGTTCTTCAAATGGTTAAAAACAGAGTTATCACATGGCTCAAAAATTCCATACTCCCCAAAAATGAAAATGCTACACAAAAATTTGTACACGAATGTTCATAACAGCATTATTCATAATAACCAAAATGTAAATATAAACCTAATATCCATAAACTAATGAATGAGACATAAAGCTCTAATGTACTACAACGTTAAGTGAACCTTAAACACATTATGCTAAAAGTAACAAGCCACTCACAAAATACCTCATATATTGCATAATTCCATTTCTATGAAATGTCCAGAATAGAGAAAGTAGATTAATCGTTTCCAGGGACTAGAGAGGTTGGGTAATGGGTAGTGATTGCTAATGGGCACAGAGCTTTTTTTGAGGTATGAAAATGTTCTAAAATTGATTATGGTGATAGCTGTACAATTCTGTGACTATATTAAAAACCACTGAATCGTATACTTTACGTGGCTGAACTATAAGATGTGTGAATTTTATCATTAAAGTTGTTTTTTAAATATTAATTTTTAAATATATTAAAAGAAAAAAATGAGACAAACAGAAAATGGTAGACTTAAATCCAATCATATAATAACATTAAATGTTGAGACTAAACTTAAGAGACTTATAATAATAAGCCTTAAATAAAGACATAAGTCATAAATGTGCACCTAGTACCAATTCTTCAAAATGAGGCAAAACTATCATAAGGGATAAATACACAATTCTATAAACAGTAAGATATTTTAACATCTGTCTCGGTAACTGACAAAACTAGACCAAAAAAAAAAAATCAATGAATACATGGATAATTTAAGCATTACCACAATTACTATACACATTCCTGTCAGGTGAACATGGTACAACATTCACTATGAAAGACTACACATACACCAAACAAGACACAATGAATTTAAAAGGGCTGAAATCTTACAGAGTATGTTCCCTGACCACACTATAAAAAAATAAAGGTATAAAGTTAATGACCTAAGATTCCACCTAAAGAACCTATAAAGGTGCTAAGTAAGCACAAAGTAAAGGAAATAATAAAGATGAGAGCAGAAAAAAATGAAATAAAAAAGAAACAGTAGACAAAATTTGAAGTCAAAGCTGGTCCTTAGGAAAGATCAACAAAGTTGATAAACCTCTAGCTAAATTGATTTTAAAAGCACACACAAATTACTAGTACCAGGAATAAAGAAGGAATATCACTGTAGAACCCACAGATATTAAAAGGACAAAAGATTATTAATAACTTTATGCTAACCAATTCAACAACTTGGATGAAATGAAAAACTTTCTTGAAAAATACAACTTACCAAAATTGACAAGATGAAACAAAATTTAGAAAAACTCTAAACTGAATTCATTATCAAAATCCTTCCCCAAAACAGAACTCTAGACTCAGAACTTTCCACAGGTAAATTTCTTCAAATCACCAAGCTTTCTAGCATCAATCTCACACAAACACTTTCAAAAAACAGACAATACTTCCAAAATCATTTTCAAGTTCAGCATAAGTAGTATTAATCATGAACATACCAATATTAAAACCTGAAAAGAAACTACAAAAAAATTAAGACTGGGGGTGGCTCCATCATGTAGTGGTTAGCAAGTCTGCTTTACGTGCAGAAGGTCCTGCGTTCACACCCCAGGTGGAGCCACGGACCATACCCTGGGTGTGCCAGGCCCCAGATGCACACTGCAAGCGTGTGGGAGGAGACGCCCCGCCTTCAGAGATCCATTTCTTAAGGGGAAATGGCAACATCCGAAGTTCAGGGGTGGAAGTGGCAGGGAGGAGAGGGGTTAAAGAGGGGGGAAAAAATATTAGACTAACATCCTCATGTACATATATACAAAATATTTAATAAATTATTAGCAATTTAAATCCAGCAATATATTAAAAGGACAATAAACCATGACCAAATGAAGTTTACCCAGAAAGACTAAGTTTATATAACACTTCAAAATAAAACAATGAAATTCACCATAGTAATTTTTAATATATCATATAATCATCTCAACAGATGCATAAAAAGCACTTGACAAAAAAAATCCATTCATGCTATAAGCTGCCAGAAAACTAAGAATAGAAAAGATCTTAGTCAATCTGTATATTAATCATATCTTTCATTCTGATTTTTTATACTTTGAAGGCTTGCTGACCCTAGAGGGACTGACCAATTCCTGGAGACAGCAAACAACTCTCCAGATAGTTTTCATATGCAAATCACCCAATCCAGAGCCCATACCTCCAACCATCTTTTACACTCCAGCCACTGCATTCCCCTGCCCTAATCACCCCAGGGCCAGGTACCAGACAACTAGGGAAAGCTCTTATGCCACCCCTATGCCACAGAACCCTTGAAATTACTGAAACTAGACAACCCTAAACCTAATTACCACTCCTTGCCTACTCCTCCCACGGAAACCAAAATAAAGGCTTCTGCCTTTACTTTTTCTCTTTTGCTCCCTCTGCCTCCTAAGTGACCGTAGTGCGGGCCCATGTGTCCACCTGTGTCTTCGTGAACCTTTCCTCTCCTGATCTATTAGTCTTGCCTGACATATTTAAATAATAATAAAACCAATATTTTAAAACAACCTGATAACAGTTATCAATAAAAAGCCTACCACTGACATAATTAATGGTATAAAACTGAATGCTTTCTCCAATGAATAGGAACAAGATTTAAGAATATGCAATAAAGGAAGAAAATAAAAAGAATATAAATTAGAAAGAGGTAAAGTTTTGTCATGATCAACTACTAGAAAATTCTAAATTATCTACCAAAAACCTTGTAGAATTAATGTGTTAAGACACAGTCAATATATATGTCGATTCTACTTCCATATACTAAGAACAAATAATTAAAAACTGAATTCTTTAAAATACCACTCACGATAGCATAAAATATTGAAAAATAAAAACAATTTTAAAAACAGAAGACATGCAAGACTGAAGACTGAAAACAAAACACTGCTCAGAAAAAAAATAAAGATGACCTAAATAAATGGAGAGCTATACCATGCTAATGAATAGGCAGACTTGACATTGCTAACATGTCAATTCTCCTCAAACTGATTTACAGATTCAAAGCAATTGCAATTATAAATGCATTAGCCTTTTTGGAGAAATCGAAAAACTAATATTAAAATTTATATGGAAGCGCAAAAGATTTAGAATATGCAAAATAATCTTTATAAAGATAAAAAAGGTTTGAAAGACTTGCAAATCTAATTTCAAGACTTCCTATATAGTTACAAATAATCAATATAGTATAGTGAATGATATAAAGATAGACGAATAGATCAATGGAACAGAATTAAGATTCCTAAAATAGAGTTCACTTATGCAGCCATGTGATGTTTCACCAAAGCAATCCAGTGAGGAAAGAAGACTCTTTTCAACAAAAAGTGCAGAAACAACTAGATATCCATATGCAAGAAATAAAACCTACAAAACTTAATTTGAGATGCATCGCAGACCTAAACATAAATTAGCAAAACCAAAAAGTTTTAGAGGAAACAAAGGAAATTACCTTCATGACTTCAGGGTTAGGCAAAAGTGTCTTAGCTCACAGTAAGCAATAACTACAAAAGAAGAAACTGATAAATTAGACTTCATCAGACAAATATTTCTGCTCATCAAAAGGCACAGTTAAAAAAAAAAAAAGGCACAGTTAAGAAAATAAATAGGAAACCACAGACTTGGAGAAAAATACTTACAACATATTTATCTAACAAAGAACAGGTATATCCAGGACATATAAGGACCTTCTCTAATTCAAAAGAAATAGACAAACGAAGAAGAAAGAAAGCAAAAAACAAGGAAGGGAAAAAAGGAAAAGGACTAAAGGTTTGAACAAACTCTTCATAAGAGAAAACACACGAATGATCAATAAGCAAATTAAAATGTGCTCAACATTACTAGTCATTATGGAAATGCAAAATAAAACCACAATGGTATTACCACCTCCAGTCAAAACAGAGTAAAAGGGACCAGATTTACCTTCTGCATGAAATAATAAAAACCTAATAAAATGTATGAAACAACAGCATTAAAGATTTTGGACAACAAGTAATGAAAAGACAGTGATCCCTGGGAGACAAACAAATGACATGAGCCATACATTTGCCCAGCTTACTGCCTTGAGAGTTTCCAGGCCGTGGAACAGGGAGAAGGAACCCAGGCAGAGCCTGTCTCCCAAAGTTGAGGAAATGGAGCTGCGAGTCCAAGGAACCCAAGGTGGCTAGAGCTCACAAGGAAGACCAGCACTGAGTAGAGAGCTGGGGAGAGAGAGAAAAATGAAGAGATCTACAGAGGCTTACCCTAGAATATATTGAATAACTAATTAGTATTTTCATGTAAGAGAACTATTCAAGGTCAAGGAGAGAACCACCAAAAGATTTAGATGTAACAGCACCTAGAATTCATACAAAGATCCAAATAATATCTGTTCCCAAAAGCCAGAATGGAAAACTTAATAATTCATATCATATCAGAATACTAAGAAAGGTAATGCCTCAGGAGGGAAAAATTAATACTAAACATAGCTCTGGTCTGTCCAAACAAAAGATAAAAACAAAACCCAAAAGGAACAAACTGTTTTCTAGTAACTTAACCATTTCGCAAAACGAAGTCCAAAAATATCTTTAGGCATATTAAAAGAGAGAACCTAACAAGATAAAATTCACATTGACTAAAAGTCAATAAAAACTTACAAGACATACAGAGATGCAGGAAATTACAACCATAATGAAACAAAAATCAGTCAGTCAAACCAATCTTGAAATGACATAGATAATAATTATTACCAAAGTCCTTTAAAACAATTATTATGAATACATTCCATATGTTCAACAAGCTAGAGAAAACATTAAACATGTTATGTAGAAATATCAAAAATAAAAAATTTTGAACATTTAGAGAAAATTACAAGGTCTAAGATGAAAAACATACTATATAAGATTTATAACACATGAAACCAAGTTAATAGTTACTAACCTAAATGAAACACAGAGAAAAAATACTTTAAAAAATGAACAAAGAGTAAGTTAGCTTTGAAATAACTTCAAGAGGCCAAAATAGTTTTAATTAGAGCCACAGAAGAGATAAATACAGAAAAAAATCTGAATGTCGACAATTTGCCATATTTGATCATTATAAACACGTAAAACAAAGTACTCTTCAAATAAACACCAAGCAATGGAAACATGAAGAATGTAAACCAAAACATATGATCAAATTGCCTAAAACCAGAGATACAGAAAAAAAAAATCTTTAAAAGCAGCTAGGGAAAAAAGTCATACTACATACTACAAAATCAAAAGAAAATTAAAATGGCTATATTAATAGCATATAAAGATTTGAAAATCAACATTATTGGAAAAAAGAGGATCATTTCACAAAAATAAAGGGTTTAATTCATAAAGAAGATACAAATATCGTAAACGTTTATGAATGGACCTCTAGATAATCATGCTAAGCGAAATAAGCCAAACAGAAAAAATTGAAACTCACATGATACCATTTATATGTGGGATATAAACCAAAAAGCAGCAAAAGAACAGGACAGAGACTCACGGTCATGGACAATAGACTAGTGGTTACCAGGGAGTAGGGGATGGAAGGAAGCGGAGAGGTAGACAGGGTAAAGGGGGTCAAATATGTGGTGACAGAAAGAAATCTAACTACGGAAAGTGAACACAGTATAAACATATACATGCCTTATTGTTAAAGTGTACAGCTGAAACTTATTGGATTTCATTAACCAATGTCACCATAAAACAATAAATAAATAAAAATGTTTAAAAAACCCTAAACATTTATTTACCTAATAACTTCAAACTACATAAAGTAAAAATACCAACCACAAGAAGAAATTTAAAAATCCACAATTACTCTGGAGATTTCAACAAACTTCTCTAAATAACTGACAGAACCAATAGCTAGAAAATCAGCAAGAATACAGAAGTCTGAATAATATCGAACAGAATGATAACCAAATTGACATTAAGTGACATTTACAGAACACTTTACACAAACTAGTACCACATACACTCTGTTCAAAGACATATAGAACATTCACCAAGACAGGTCATACTTAGGCCATGAAACAACTTTTAATAAATTTAAAAGTTTCAGTTCATACAAAGAATTTTCTCTGACCATGCCAATTTATAAATCAATATAAAATCCCCAAATATTTAGAATCTAAATATACTTCTAAAGTAACCGACAAGTCAAAGAAGAAATAATAGAAAATAGAAAGTATTTTTAAAAAAATGAAAATGAAAACAAAACCTACCAAAATTTGTGGAAGTTAAAACAGTAATTGAGGGAGAAATTTATAAGCACTACATGCCTATATTAGAAAAGAAACAACTCAAATCAATGGCTTCAGGACCTTGTACTTTAAACAATTAGAAGATAAAAAAATAAAAATAAATAAAAATCAGAGCAGAAATCAATGAAATATAAAACAGAAAAACAGAGCAAAGGCAACTAAATCAAAGGCTAGACTTCATTTCTGAGAGTATGGAGCAAATGTGCATTTCTCTATTCCTGCTAAGTATGAAACAAAAACCATGAACATTACAAATAAAAAAATATATACTCTAAAAGGTTAAGGGAAGAAGGCAAATTAGCTAGGGACCACAGGACCCAAGGAACAGCATAGCAGTGATGTCCCTGAGTTTTTGCCTAACATATCTCATTCCTGGAATGGAAGAAGTCAGAAACCTGAAAGCACCAACAAGCACAGACCAAAAAAAAAAAAAAGCCCCAACAAAAGGCTTCTCTCTCTAGACAAAGGACTGAGAAGGGTGCATATTAACTAGAAAGAAAACTTTTTAGACAGTAGCTGTTGTTCTCTAGCACAGAAGAAAACTGGCCTGACCTATTCTTGCAATGCTCAAGTAGGGAACCTAGGTATCTACCCTCACGGGACTATGAGTCATTCTAAGACTCCCACTGGGGTAGTGCAAGCACAAGTCAAATAGGGAATCGGAACTTTCATTTTCACCAGCTAGTAATGAGAACCTCCCCCCACATGTCAATGGACACAACGTGGAAAACCTAGACTTCTATCTCCATCTGGCAGAAGAGGGAATCCACCCTGCCCACACTAGGGTGATATCAGAAAGGTCTAGCAGAGTCAGGATTCTCACCAACACAAAGCGGTAAATGAGGCCACATCCTCTGAGATCAGGCAGGGAGCCAAAACTCCCAACTCTGCTTGGCAATAACAAACATTTGCCTTCAAATGTCAACAGAGGTTAAGTGGGGAACTTGAACTTCAACCCCTACCTGGCATAAGAAGATGGTACCCACACTCTTCCTTTGTTAGACAAGCGTCAGAGAAAGCCAGCTACAACAGCTTTACCTAAGGTGCAAAGTCGCAAAAAATGTTCAGGTTTCAATTAAAAATCATCGTTCACATCAAGAAACAGGAAGATCTCAAACTGATTGAAAAAAGCCAAACAGATGCCAACACTGAGATATTTGTAATTTTAACATCTGACAGAGATGTTAGAATTATCTGATGAAGATTTTAAAGCAGCCATGATAAAAATGATTCATCGAGCAATTATGAGCACAGAAATGAAAAGAGAAAGCCTCAGCAAAAAAATTGAAAACACAAAGCAGAATCGAATGGAAATTTCAGAACTGAAAAGTACAATAAGCATAATAAATAACTCAATGAATGACCTCAACAGCAGAATGAAGGAAAGAGAGGGAAAGGATCAGTGAACTAGAAGATATAACAATAACAATTACCTAATGTAAACAACAGAAAGAAAACAGACTGGGAAAAAAAATAAACAAACAAACAGAGCCTCAGGGATCTTTGGGACTATAACAGAAAAGTAGCCTTTTTTTTTTTTTTTGTCATTAGAGGACCAGAAAGGAAAAAGAAATAAAGCAGGACTGAAAAAGTACTCAAATAAATAATGGCTGAAGAATTCCCCAAATTGGCAAGACATAAAACTACAGGTATTCAAGAATCTGAGCAAATCTCAAACAAGATAATTCCAGAGACAACTACTTCTAAATACATTTTGTCTTTGAAATCTAAAGACAAAAAAAATATCTTGAACACATCTAAAGAAAAACAACACTTTATAGGGGAAAAATAATTTGAATGAGGGTAAATTTCTCATCAAAAACCAGAGAAGACTAAGAAGTGGCACAAAAATAAATGAGGAAGCCTTAAGGAAAATGAAAAAAAATATATTCAACTGAATGAAAATAAAAATACAACATATCAAAATTTGTGGGACAGAGCTAAACCAATGATGAGGGAAATTTATAAAAATGCATAGAAAAGAAGAAAAGTCTCAAATCAATAACCTAAACTTCCACCTCAGGAGCCAAAAAAAAAAAAGAAATAAAAGCAAAAAAGCAAGGGGAAGGAAAAAATAAATGTAAGTGGAGAAGTCAATGAAATTTAAAATAAAAAGTCAACAAAACAAGGAGCTGATTCTTTGAAAAGATCAATAAAATTGATAAGCTTCTAGCAACACTGACAAAGAAAAAAAAGAAGACAAATTACCAGTGTAAGGAGTAAAATAGAGGATTCAGTACAGATCCTACAGACATCAGAAGGATACTAAGGAAATGCTACCAACAATTTCACACACACAAATTTGACAACTTAGATAAAATGGATCCCTTCCTCAAAAAAATTTAAAAAACCACTCCAACTCATCAATTATGAAACTGATCATTTGAATAGCTCTAAAACTGTTTTAAAATTTTAATGTGTACTACCAAAAACTACCAAAACAGAAATATGAATGCCCAGTTTCACTGGAGAACTGTACCAAACATTTAGAGAATTAACACCAATTCTATGCAATCAAGTCCAGAAAACAGAAAAGGAGCATTTCTCAATTTACTTTATGAAGCTAATATTACTCCAATACCAAAACCAGACAAATTGAGTATGAAAAGAGAAAACTACAGACCCATATCCCTCCTGAATAGACAGAAAAATCCTCAACAAAATATAAACAGGATCTCACGATATATAAAGAGAATTGTTTTCCATAATCAAATAGTGCTTATTCCAAAGCAGATTAAATACTCAAAATCAATTAATGTAATCTACCATCTTGACAGGCTAAAGAAAAAAATTACATATATTGATGTAGAAAAAATACTTGACAAAATTCATCATTCAAGATAATAAAAAAAAAGCTAAGAAAAATAGGAACAAAATACAAGTAAATACTCTCAAGTTCATAGAGAACATCAACAAAACCCAACAGCTGACATCCTGTTTAATGTTCTCATCACTGAGTAAATGTTTTCCCCCTAAGGTCAGAAACAAGACATGTTCACTCTCACCGATCTTAAGATGGTGCAGAACTTCTAGCGAGAGCTATTAGGTAAGCATAAAAGGTAGACAAATTGAGAAGAAATAAAAATAACCTGATTTGCGGATGACACAATTATCTACCAAAAATCCCAAGGACTCTGTAACAAGACTCTAGAACTAATAAGTGAATTCAACAAGGTCGCAAGATGCAAGGTAAATATAAGAATCAATTGTTACTTCCATATACTACCAATAAATATATGGGCACAAAAATTAAACATACAATACTTACTGTATGTCAACTGTAATCGAAAGTTTTCTTAATTATTAAAAAAGAAAAAACATAAAGCACTATTTATAATTGCTTCCCCCAAAACTAAATACTTAGGTATAAACTCATAAAACATGTACAGTACTTGTAGGCTGAAAACTACACAAAACTGACAAAAGAAAGCAAAGAAAATCTAAATAAATGGAAACACATAGCATGTTCATAGATAAGGAAACTCAACATAATAAAGATGTCAATTCACCACAAACTGATAGATATTCAGGTTTAATGGTATTCCTATCAAAAGCCTAGTAAGATTTTTGGATGGATACAGACAAGTTATTCTAAAATATATGTATTTTTAAAAACCAATAACAAAACTCGATAACTTATAATTCTGAAAAAGAATAAAGTGGAAAGAATCATCTATCTAATTTCAAAGAGTTATATTATGCAGCTACAGTAATTAAGACAGTGTGGTACTGCCAGACAGACACATAGGTCAATGTAACAGACAGAAAACCCAGACATACACTCGAAGATGCCCAGCTGTACCAAGGTATAAGAGCAATTTTTCAACAAATGGCACTGGAGCATTTGGATACCCATAGGCAAAAAACAAACGAACAAAAAAACCTTCACCTGAGTCTCACATCTTACATAAAAATTATCTTAAAATGGATCATAAATTTAAATGTGAAGCATAAGACTATAAAACTTTTAAAAGAAAACAAAATTTGGGGGGATTTAGGGTTTAGGTAAAGAGTTATTAGATTTTACAACAAAAGTATGGTCTATATTGGGAAAAATTCATACACTGGACTTCAACAAAATTAGAAACTGCATAAAAAAGCCCATTATGAGGATGAAAACACAAGCTCCAGCATGGGAGAAAAAAAGCAAATCACATACTTAACAAAGCTCTTATATTTAGACTATATAAGAAGTGCCAAGCTCTATAATAATAATAATAAAAACCTAAGCAAATGATGTAAAAATTACTATTTAGATAATAATGAGGTAAGTAAGGAACCACTGATGCTCCAGAAGACTGAGGGAGGAAGAAGGCACAGAAGGCAGTGAGCACAGCAAAGACAGAGGCTTCCTTCTCCACCCCAGGCCTGATGGAGAGAAGGCGTATGTTTGTCAGGCTCCCAACTATATGCTGCTTTGAATGTTACCAACAAAATAGGAATCATCTAACATAAACTAAGTCCAGCTGACTAATGACAGACAGACAAACAGACAAATAGATAAGCAAACAAATTAGAAAATAGGCTAACGTCATGGACATTTGACTGAAAGAGAATATACAGACAGCAAATAAGGGCATGAATAAGCACATCATCAGCCATCAGGTAAATGCAAATTAAAATCAAATTAGATTATCACTACACGCCTATAAAAATTACTAAAAAAAAACAATGCCTCATGCTGGCAAGAATGTTTAAAGACTGGATTACTCACAAACTTCTGGTAGAAATGTAAAATGGTAGAGTCACTCTGGAAAAAAGTTTGGCAATTTCTTTAAAAAAAACTGAACATGTAGTTATCCATACAACTCAGCAATTGTACAACTAGACATTCATCCCAGAGAAATGAAGACCTATGTTCATGAAAAATTCTGTACATGAATATTTACAACAGCTTTATTCATAATAACCCCCAACTGGAAGTACCTGAGGTATTCTTCAGCAGATGAATGGTTAAACAAACTGTGGTATACTCATAACATAGAATACTAAGCACTAAAAAGGAACAAACCACTGATACATTCATGACCTGGATGAATTGCCAGAGAATTATGCTGAGTGAAAAAAAAAAAAACAACCCAATCCCAGAAAGTTATATGTTCTATGATTCCATTTATATAACATCCTTAAAGTAATAAAATTACAGAACTGGAGAACGCATTTGTAGTTACCAGGGATTAAGCCTGAGGGCAGTAAAGAATCAAGTGTGGCTATAAAAAAGGGTACCATGAAGGATCCTTCTGGTGATGGAATTATTCTGTTTGTTATCTGTATCAATTTCAATATCCTGGTGGCAATATCGTCCTATAGTTCTTCAAGATGTTAGCATTGGGGAAACTGGGTAAATGGTATGCAAGATTTCTTTGTATTATTTCTTACACCTTCATGTAACTCTACATTTGACTTAAATAAAAGATTTAATTAAAAATAACTGTAAATGAATAAACCAAAAAAAAATTAAGAAAACAAATGCATTTATAATAACATAAAAAATTTTAGAAATAAGCCTATCCAAGGAGACAAAGAACTTATACAATGAAAACTACAAAATGTTGCTGAAAGAAATTATAGACAACACAAATAAATATAAAGACATCAGTATGCATGGATTGGAAGACAATGCTGTTAGGATGTCATTACTATCCAAAGTGATCTACAGATTCAATGCCATCCCTACCAAAAATCCCAACAACAGTTTATGCAGAAATAGAAAAATGCATTTCTAAAATCCTTGCAGGACATTTGGTCCTGTCAAAAATGACCATGGAGATATTTGGTCCCGAACCAAAACATCTATGGAAACGTCTTGCCCACAACAACCCATCTTCCTAACCATATGTGCCATCACCGTCTATGCTGAAGGAAGAAAAATTACTATTGGCAATACAGACACAGGACCAATAAAACATAACAGTATTTTTTATGAATTAATCCTGTAAACCAAAAGTATCAATAAACATCATCAGCTATTTGAACCCAGGGACATTTTCTAAGCATGGATATTTTAGACAGGCCCAAATAGCAAGGACCATTTGGCATGGACCAAATACGCTAATGGATTCTTTGGACAGGACCAAATTTCAAGGACCTTTTCTGACAAGGACCAAATGTCTTCATGGACATTTTGGACAAGATCGAATGTCCACTAATCTCCCAAAATTCATTTGGAATCTTATGGGACTCTGAATAACAAAAACAAAGAACCAAGTTGGAGGCCTCACACTTTCTGATTTCAAAACTTATTAAAAAGTACATTAATCAAAATGGTGTGGTAACTGGAATAAAAACAGACTCAGAGAACAATGTAGAGAACACAGAAATAAATCCTCATATATATGGTCAACTGATTTTTGACAAAGGAGTCAAAGCATTCAATAGGGAAAGGACTGTCTTTTCAACAAATGGTGCTGAGAAAACTGGATATCCGCATGCAAAACAATGAAGGTGAAGTTGGACCCTTACCTTATTTACACTATATACACAAAAATTAACTAAAAAATCATCCACTCATGATTTTTTAAAGTGTTTTAATTTCTTTAAAAAAATTAACTCGAAATGGATCAAAGACCTAGACATAAGAGCTAAAACCTAAGGAATGCTTTTAAAACATTAGGGAAATCTTTGTGACCCTGGGTTTGGCACTGAGATTTTGGACATGACACCAAAAGCTCAGGCAACAAAAAACAAAAATTAAACTGAACTTCATCGAAATTAAAACTTTATGTATCTGAGAGTGAAAAAACCAGCCACGAATACAAGAAAACATTTGCAAGTCATATATCTGCTAAGAGTCCAGATCCAGAACCAGATACTAGTCTTAGTATCTAGAATTAGATAAAGAACTCTTATAATTCAACAACAAAAAGACAAACAACCCACTTACAAAATGGGCAAATGACTGAACAGGCATTTCTCCAAAGATTTACAAATAGCCAAAAAGCACATGAAAAGATGCTCAGCATCACCAATCATTAGGGAAATACAAATCAAAACCACAAGGAAATAAATACCACTTCACATCACCGGCATGGCTATTATTAAAAAAAAAGGAAATAAATACCACTTCACATCACCGGCATGGCTATTATTAAAAAAACCCAAAAAGTTGGAGGAGGTGTAGAGAAATTGAAACCCTCATCCACTGCTGGTGGGAATGTAAAACAGTGCAGCCTCTGTGAAAAACATTTTGGCCATTCCTCAAAAAGTTGAACACAGAATAACCATATGATTCAGCCAATTTCACTCCTACTATATACCCTAAAAATTTGAAAAGAGAGACTCAAATAGATACGTGCACACTAATGTTCATTAGCAACATTATTTGCAATAGTCAAAAGGGAGAAACAGCCAAACATCCATCAACAGATGAATGGATAAACAAAATGTGGTATATACATACAGTGGAATATTTTTCAGCCATAAAAAGGCAGTCAATTTTAACACACCTACAACGGTATATTAAAAGATGAACATCAAAAACATTAAACTAAGTGAAATAAGCTAGATACTAAGGATAAATATTGTACAATCTCACTTACATAGATATCTATAGTAGACAGTCAGAGAGATAAAAAGTTGGGAGCATGAAAAGAGGATGAAGAGAGTAAAGAGGGTCAATATGTGGTGACAGAAGGAGACTAGATTCTGAGTGATGAGTACACAATGAAATATATAGATGATGTATTATGGAACTGTATATTTGAAACTTACATAATGTTATTAACCATTGTTACCCCAGTAAATTTAATTTTAAAAAAGACATGAAATAGGATAAAAGCAAGCTGAGAATAAGGTAGAATGAGGAGTTATTGTTTAACAGGTACGGAATCTCTGTCTGAAATGATAAAAAAGTTGTAGATAATATGTCCAATAAAGGATTGATACCCAAAATATATAAAAAACTCACGATACAATTCAACATCAAAAAAACAATATTAAAAAATGAGCAGAGGACCTAAACAAACATTTCTTCAATGAGGACATACAGAGGGCCAACAGACTTAAGAAAAGATGCTCAACATCACTAGTCATCAGGGAAATGCAAATCAAAACCACAATGAAATATCAACTTGCACCTGTCAGAATGGCTATTATCAAAAAGACAACAAAGAATAAGTGGCAAGGATGTGGAAAAAAAGGAACCCTCATGCACTGCTGGTGGGTTTGTAAACTGGTGCAGCCACTATAAAAACTAGTATGGAGATTCTGAAAAAATTAAAAGTAGAAATACTACATGACCTAGCAATCCCACTTCTGGGTACTTTTCTGAGAAATCAAAAATGCTAATTCAAAAGATTTACACACCCCTATACTCACTGCAGCATTATTTACAATAGCCAAGATATGGAAACAACCTAGATGTCCATCAACAGACAAATGGAAGAAGATGATGTGGTGTATATATATATATACAATGGAACATTACTCAGCCATTAAAAGAATGAAATCTTGTCATCTGCAATGAATGATGTGAAATAAGTCAGAAGCTAAGTGAAATAAGCCAGATATACAAAAACACCTAATGATTTCTCTTACATGTAGATTCTAAAAAAAATAAATGAATGAAACAAAAATAAATTCATAGATACAGAGAACAAACTGATGGTTGCCAGATGGGGGTGTTAGGTGGGACCGGCAAAATGAAGGGGACTAAGTACAAACTGCCAGTTATAAAATTAGTCACGGGGATGTAAAGTACTGCATAAGAAGTATTGTCAATAGTATTGTAATAATTATGTATGGTATCAGATGGGTACTAGACTTAGGGTGATCATTTCATAAGGTATAGAAATGTCTAATCACTGTTGTACACCTGAAACTAATATAATATTGTATGTTAACTTCATTTTTGAAATATATTTTTTTTAAAGTTCTAGATATAGGTCCTGGTGATGGTTATATATCATTGCAAATATACTTAATGCCACTGAACTGCATACTCAAAAATGGTTAAAATATAAATTTTATGTTGTGTAGATTTTATCAGAAAAAAGAAAACCTAATAATTGGAGATTACTGTTTATAGAAGCAATGCAAAGCCAATCAAAATGCTACAGTTTTTTTGTAGAATGATTCGAAATGGTTATCAAATGCAAAGAGCAATAGGCAAGATATTAAATCTTAAAAAATAAAGAGAAATACAAGAAGGAAGGGCTAATTTGTTATTTCATGTCTAGACTTACAAGCTAGAGTCATTTTTTTTAATTAATTTTTTCATGGTGACATTGGTTAATGAAATCCGGTAAGTTTGAGCTGTACATTTTAACAATAAGGCATATACATATTTACATTGTGTTCACCTTCCATAGTTAGATTTCCTTCTGTTATCACTTATTTGAGCCCCTTTACCCTGTCTACCTCCCCCCATGCCCCTACCCTCTTGTAACCACTAACTAGTTTATTGTCCATGTCCATGAGTCTCTGTTTGTTTGTCCTGTTTGTTTATTGCTTTTAGGTTTATATCCCACATATAAGTGATATCATGTGGTTTTCAACTTTTTCTGTCTGGTTTATTTTGTTTAGTATGATTATCTCAGGGTCCATCCATGTATTTCATCTCTTCTAATGGCTCAGTAATATGCCATTGTATATATGTACCACAGCTTCTAAAAGCCAATCATCTATCACCTGGGCCACTGTGAATAATGCTGCCATGAATACTGCAAATATCTTTTCGGGCATATGTTTTCAAGTCTTTGGGGTAAATACCCAGTAGAGGGATTGTTAGATCATATGGTAGATCAATTCTTAGTTTTTTGAAGAACCTTCATACTGTTTTCATAGAGGCTATACCAATTTGCAATCCCACCAGCAGTGTATGAGGGTTACTTTTTCTCCGCATACTCTCCGACATTTGTTATTACTTGTCCTGTTATTAAAAGCTATTCTAACAGGTGTGAGATGGTATCTCATTGTGGTTTTGATTTGCATTTCCCTAATAGCTAGAGATGTTGAGCATCTTTTCATATATTTGTTGGCCATCTCTATGTTCTCTAGGGAGAAGTGTCTATTCAGGCCCTCTGCCCATTTTATGACTGGATCGTTTGTTTTTTTTGTTGTTATTGAGTTGTATGAGTTCTGTGTATATTTTGGATATTAGGCCTTTATCGGAGGCGTTGCTTGGAAATACATTTTCCCATTCAGATGGTCAAGCTATAGTCATTTTAAACTGCAGTGTTGGCACAAAGATAAGACGAATCAAAAGAATAGAACAGAACATCCAGAAACAAATCCACACATACAGGAACTGCTCATTTATGATATAATACCACTGTACAGCAGAAGAGGAAAGAATGGTGTTAAAAAAACTGAATGTTCCTATTGAATTAATATGTAACACATATTACATATAATAAGTATGAAATATATAAATGTTAATATGTAAAATAAATATATGTTTTCCTCCCTATTTTACTCTGTACACGAAATCAAATCAGATGGGTTGATTATAGACTTAAAAGTGAAAAGCAGGGAAAAAAATTATTTTAGAAGATTATACAGGACCTTAAGTTAGGAAAAATTTAATAGGTCACAATAAAGCACTAACCACAAAATAAAAAGAACTGAAAATTTTGACTACATTGAAATTAAGAACTTTTCATTAAATAAAAAAAGTGAACCACTAACATAGAGAAGCTATCTCCAAGTCACAAGTGAGAAAATCCGAATGGCCTATAAATACATGAAAAGGGGTTTACCATCATTAATAACCAGAGAATTGCAAAATGAAAACCACAAGAACATATAACCACACAACTATCAAAATGACTAAAGTTAAAAAGATTGACATATTAAACATATAGAGCAGAGAAGACATTCATTGGTGGGAAAATAAAGTGAAATAATCACTTCTGAAAATGGACTGGTCTTCCTGACAACCTAGTAACTCCACTTCTAAGTATCTACCCTAGAGTTGTGTCACTCAAACTTCTTTGACCACGAACCACTCTAAAAAATGTCTTACGCTTCAACTGTGTATACATACAGAGGATACTGAAAAACCTTTTCTCCTGTTCTATTTCATTTTCTAATGCTGGTTGCTCTCCACTAAATCAATTTTATGACCCTTTTTGTCGCATGCCCAGCAGTTTGAAGAACAATAAGCTAGAGAAATTCTTGCATATGTATAAGAATGTTCACAACAGTAACTATTCATGTTTGCAAAACACTGACAAAAATCTACATGTTCCTCAACAGTGGACTAGACAGTGGTGTAATCGGCATGCTGAAATATTATACAATAAAAATGTTATCAACTGTAGCTACATGCATCAAATAATGCTCAAAAATATACTGCGAATCAAATAAATAGAGCATAATCCACTTACATGAAGTTCAATACAACTACAACTAAATAATATATTGTTTAGAAATAAAACTGAAGAGAATCAAGAACAATTAATAGGATTCAGAAAACTGTTTCCTTCAGGGGAAGAAGGGAACACAATCAGAGAGAGGCACAACAGCGGTCAAAGGCATGAACAATGCTCTATCTTTTAAGCTCGGTTGTTAAGTATGTGGATATTCACTTTATTTTCTTTTAATTGTCCATATACTGGGCATACCATTTTTTCTCTGAATCATATATCTAATAATTAAAAATAAGAAAATCCTACATATAACAAAGACGACCAAAAATTGGAGTGTTTGGGAAAGAAAATTCAGCACTACCCAAAAAAATCAGTCACCAAAAGCAGTCAAACATCCATAAATATTATCACATGTTGCCAAGGAAGATTAAAAGAAGTGTTTTTCCAGAAAGTCTAAGTAAAACGAAACTTTCCTGAACAGAGATCCAGCTCATCTAAACGTCTCCATCCTAACTTTAAAGACAGAAGGAATAAAGCAAGAAAAAGGGGGTTAAAACACACATGAAGGAATAGTGCCCTTAAAACTGATGATCTATTACTTCCTAATCTCAAATTTATGCAATTTTCATTTTTCTATTCTAAAACAGCATCAAGATGAAGATATTTACATACGCATGTCTTAACATTTCTGGTTATTTGCTTAACTTTAACCTGAAGAATAGCATAGCACTTAACAGCATAATCTTTGGGGAACAGCATGTAGAAAGTCATTCTTTTGGGGTTATTAGTCTACTCATAGCTACGTAGAAGATGGAGTGGGGAAAGTGAAAATAGAAGGGATAGAGAAGAGAGATGGAAAAAGGAGAGTTTACATCGTGTTAGGGTAGCTGTCATTCCTATTTGGCTCTAGAACAATACCACTATAAACTTCTGACCCTACTAGAACTAGAATTTTTAGTGTCCAGGGTGGAGGTGGAGGGCTGTTACCCAGTCATGCTCTGTGCAAAAATTAAATGTGTGAAATATACTTTTAGTGAAAATATGTGGACCAGAAAAAATTATTCCCTTCACCAATAGTTAAGAACCACTATAGGAATAAAGTTGTGGTGCGTATATACAATAGAATATTAGCCATAAAAAAGAATTAAATCTTTATCATCTATGACAACATGGATGGACCTAGAGGGTATTATGCTAAGTGAAATTAAGTCAGACAGAGAAAGACAAATACTACACGATTTCACTTATATGTGTAATCTAAAGAACAAAATAAAGGAACAAACAAAACAGAAACAGGCTCATAGATACAGAGGACAAACTGATATTTGCCAGATAAGAGGGGGCAGGAGGGCTGGATGAAAAAGGTAAAGAGATTAAGAAGTACAAATTGGTAGCTACAAAATAGTCATGGGGATATAAAGTACAGCATAGGGAATATAGTCAATAATACTGTAATAATCAGTGCCAGGTGGGTCCTAGACTTATCAGGGGATCGCTTCATAAATTATATAAATGTCTAACAACTATGCTGTACACCTGAAACTAATATAAAATAATACTCAAAGTCAACTGTAACTGAAAAAAAATTTTTAAAGAATAAATAGGATTACAGAAAAAAGGAAAATTTTATTTCTGTGCAGAAGCAAAAAAAAAGAAACATTACATAAAATTAGGGAATGACAATTATATTTGCTTTGTAGGAGATAATCTACTATACTGAAAAGAACTATACTGAAAATGGGAGAAGATAAGAAAGACATTCACTGTGAAGTATGAATAATATGCTACCTTTCTGTAGAAAAGAAAAACGAGTCTATACATGTATGAAGCATGTACATATATAAAGAATCTAGGAAAATGAATGAAAAACAAATAGCAATGGGAAGTTGGGAAACAAAACTAGGCAAGTAAGAGATTCACAAGGAATAACTTTCACTATATATCTTTTTATATTTTTTGCACCATATCAATATATCATCACCTTACTGAAAATTAAATAAGCAATTTCAACTGTTGCAATAATCTAGACAAAAAAAATAGAGCTTAGATTATGTGACTAGAGAAGTAGAGAAATTAATTTAAGATGCCTAGGATATCTAAATAGAGATATCCAAAAGGCAACTGCAAATATGGATCTGAAGGCTAGAAAAAATTGTTCAGGTGATATTGATCCCTAGAGGCATCTATGAGCATGTATAAGTTTACTTCAGGTGAGGTAATCAAATAAACAGGCCAGAAAAGCAATCGTGTAACTTCAATTTTAGAGAAGGAAGTAATACCAAACAGGAATCCAAAAGACAGGTAGGAGAAGAAAGTAGCTTCCCAGAAGTCATGAGGAGAGAGAACTGCAAGAAAGATGGAGTGATCACAGTTTTAAATGCTAAAAGTAGTTCAAGTAGAATGAAAACTGGTAAGCAAATTTTGGACATGGCTATTTGAGGTTAGCAAAATCAACAGAGTGGCAGACTTAAGAGCCAAATGTAATGGTAGTAAGGGTGAATGAAAAGGTGTTTGTGATATTTTATATACTTATTTACAACTAAAATTTTTTCAGAAAAAGATTTGAGACAGCCTACAAATAAATACAGGACCTGCATTATAACAATAAAAAATAGGAACATGAACATTGAAAGCCAGTATGAGGGACATCCCCCTGATTTAGGGAAACTCTCTTACCCCTGACTCCAACTATGTAGTTCTAGTGAGGGTTGCCATTCATAGTGCCCTCCCCACTCCAGCCACAGGGATGGTGGGTACATGATCCAAGACAGGTCAATCAGAGTCCTTCTCAGGATTCTTCAAGAGAGCCCCTTCTTCTGGTAGAAGGGGATGGGAAGATGAGAGCCAAGAGCTGCCAGCAGTCATGGTTCCAGCCTCATGAAGTAGAGAGTCTGTAGTATGAGAGAATGAAATCAACACGCAGAGAAACAGAGATAAGAGGTGAAGTTCTAAACCCCACCAGAGGAGGAGGAGGAAACAAATATACTAATAATCAGATTAATATAACTGATGTAACTAAACACCAGATTTGGTTCTGGACTGCCTGGTAGCCAGAACAAAAAGGGAAATAGAATGTGTGTCATAGAGCTATTAAAAAGGAGGAAATATACCAGAGCTTCAAGGGAGACAATTTTCCTGATGCTAAATTGTTAAAAGAACTTCTTGTACACGGATCTTTATATAATGATCATGAAAGACAAAATGGACAGTGTCCATGATGAAAGTGTTATAGTAAATGCAGATTTTTATATGCCATTATTTAAAATAAAAACTAAGTTATATTTCAATCATCAAACACAACTAAGAGGCTATACTACATACAGCAGGCAGTTGAAGCAGAGAAACCAACTATAGTTTTATTCTTCCAGGAAGCAAAAGAGGAAAGACAAAAAGGTGAAAACTGTAAAGAAAACGTAGAATCCAAGGGAATTCTACAAAAATGTCTGTAATCTAAGCGGAGAGAAAAATCAAGTAAAAAAGACAGGCTAAAAGATAAACCAAGATCAGGGAGAAATGAGAAAAGACTACATCACAAGCACAGGTACTTAATTCTACTTAAAAAGTAACTCCTTTCTTCCTAAAATTCCATTAAATGAGATAAAAGGACATAAAGCCACAGGACAAAGAGAATATAAGGGAAGACAACTACAAAGTTTTGGAAGCTAGAAAGGAAACAAGTAGTAAATGACTTAAATAGCAGTCCTCAACCTTTTTGGCACCAGGGACCGGTGCTCCTAAGAGAATCTAATGCCTGATGATCTGAGGTGGAGCTGAGGTGGTGATGCTCACGCTGGGGAGCGGCTGCAGATACAGATGAAGCTTCAGCTAGCTTGCCCGCCCTGCTGCTCACCACCTGCTGTGCAGCCCGGTTCCCAGACAGGAGTTGGGAACCCATTACTTAACAGATCAGAAAAGGTTGCTGCAGTAAAACAAGCCCAAAAGCAGTAAAACAAGCCCAAAAACAAGCCCACATAGCATCAGAAACTGAAGAACTTTAGGTACCAGGTATTCGGGGTAGGGAGTTGTACATGTACAGTGGTGTATGTATCTAGGAGGGATGGGTTCCGGTGAAGCTAAAAACAGGAGGGATTGAATATAATCTAAAAACAATCAACACTCCCCTCCCAATTTCCTTCTTCACTATGAACTACTGGGTACCTGTCTCTCCCTCACCCTAGAAAACTGCAAAAAGGGTAAACAATGAAATTTGGACTTGGGGACACAAGGCACATCTGAGGAAAGGGGTATCATACTGAAGGGAAAAAAAAAAAGAATTATTGAAAATCTAATTCTAAATAGTGAAATTCCAGCAACTACCTGGCTCAAAAAATATTGGTAACCTGGCTGGTCAATCCCAAACAAATGACTGAAAGATTTTTCTCTGAATAAACTAATCAGTTGGTGGTCTCCTAATAAAAGAACCCAGCTAGATGGCCTATAATGAAGCCAATCAGCCAACAATCCCTGCCCACACACAGAGCTTCCAATCAACTCATTAGGAGCTTGATAGCTAGGAGTCGCCAGATTTTAAAGCAAAGTCTTTAACAAGACAGGCCAAAACAAACTGTACAAAGAAACTAAGGAAAAAAGTCCCAGAAGCAGAAGAAACTGAATTAAACAAAAACAACCCTCTGATGCATATCCTCATAGTTAAGATATTGCATCAAAGAAAGAAAAACATAAGATAAAAAATGAAGAGCATTCAGAGAGCATAAAAGCCTTTGGAAATTAAAAATGTAATGGAATTTAGAAATATAAGAGTTGGAAAATAAAGTAAGGCAATGCCTCAAAAAGCAGAAAATGAACAAAGACAAAATGTAAAAAATCAGAAGATTAGTTCAAAAGGTCCAACATCTAAATAAACATACGGAAAAAAAAACAATGTCAACAGAACTGAGGAAATTATCAAAGAAATAATATAAAAAAATTTCCTTTAGCTAAACTCATGTTCTCCTCCATGATTTACCAAATCAAAAGGGCCACTTGTGTGCTCAGTACAATGAGTGAAAGAAAGCACACTACCATGTAAAATATCAGAAATAAGCTGGATAAAGAAAAAATACTAAATCCAGAGAGAACAATCACATACAAAGAATCAGAAATCAGAACTTCATGGGGCTTCCTTCTCAGAAACACTGCAAGCTAAAAAGCAATGGAGAAATAGCTTCAAAATTCTGAAGGAAAATGACCACCAAACACAAATTCTATTCAGCCAAACTATCAATCAAGTAAGATGGTAAAGCTAATTTTATCAAAAGCATAAAATCTTTAAAAATTTACTTCTCACACACCTTTTTCCTATGACGCTGCTAGAATACGTGCCCACCAAAACAAGGAAATAAACCACTAAAGATGAAGAAATAGGGTTGTGAGGGGTTAAAAAACAGGGAACCCAAAATAAGCGAGAAGTAAAAAAACTCCTAAGATAATAGTGAAGGGAAGTTCCAGGCCTAAAGAGAAACCAGTCTTGATGGGAACAGGGAGATAGTATCCAGAAGAAGGTCCAACGGTTTAAAAAGGAGGAAGAGGGAAAGGTGGAAGAGGAGAGAAATGAGGAGGCAGAATAGGGAGAAGAGAAGAGAGGGAGAAGAGAGGAGGCAAGAGAGAAGGGAAAGAAAAAGGGGAGAGAGGAAGGAGCGGGAGAGGAAGAGAAAGAGGGAGAAGGAAAAAGAAGAGACTGAGAGGGAGAGAAAAAGAAGGTAAAGAGAAGAAAAGGAAAACTGAATTTACAGACTACCTGATTCATTAACCAAATGCAAGATTAGATAAAGAAGCAACTAGAGGGTATATAAAAATATAGCCTTATAATAAAGAATACAAGAAACATGAAAGTACAAGACAATTATTAATCTCAAGGAAAAATACAAAAAAAAAGAATATACTTGGCTCAGAAATTAACCAAATAGTCATAATAATGTAAATCTTACTATTTAACATTACTGATTTAACCAAAATTTGTCATACACTGAAAAGCAAACATCTAAAAATGATGTCAAAAATAGCTTATACATTCCTTTTAGAAATACAGAAGTAAATACCAGAAAGAACAGCCAAAAGGGGTTTCCTCTAGGTCATGAGATGAGGGTTCTAGAGTCAAGTAGCAAAGTACTGCTTTGTGTCTGAGAGAAGACTCTGGTACTACCTGACTTTGACTATGTGCATTTATCACATGGATACCAACATAAAAATTAAATCTTAATGAAAAATGGAATAAACAGGTACTATATGCTAGGGAATGTATCTAGGTACCTTTATGTTTTCATTTTTCTTACTAGTTATACAGACTGGTTAGGAAAGGATACAAACAGGTATTAAACACTTAAGTTATGCCAAGCTTTTCTCATAATAAAAGAAAGTGGAAATCAAGAAGAGAGACTAGGGAAGTTGGCTACTTGCTGTTTTACCTATGGTGGGAAGCACGAAATCTATTAACTTGTTAAAATCTCCTCTTTCAAAGTTATAAGGAACTTAGAATGCTATACTGAATTTTTAAAAAGCAAGTATTAGATACAAAATCAGTAGTAAGAAAAAATGTTAGCAAATGTTTAACTTTGAAGGCATTCCACTTAACATATATAGGCTAAAAAGCTTGTACAGAAATAAAAAGAAAAAAAGTTATATATATAAGATAAATCTAAAAATAATTTTAATTATGTAGATAAAGGTAAATCTCCAGGTGGCAGAAATTAAAAACAGAGTACTTAAAAGCTAAAAGAATGTACATTAGTTGAAGCTAAGGCAGTCGATGACAATATCAGATCTACTATAAACCCTAGAGGCTGGGGTTTACTATGACTCTAGCATAGATCTTAAATGTGCACAAGAGCTCTAAATGGGCTCCCTGCATAAGGACAGGAGCTGGTAAGGGCCTATCCAACCACCAAAGGGGAATCTATCCTAGAAAAACACTAAGACTAGAGAAGCTGCACTGAAGTGAGACACATGTTCTGGACATGAGTAGAAGAGTCACCCTAGAAAAACAGGAAACTCAAGCTTATGCTGAGAGAGAGTGTGAGGCTCAAAATCCATTATATAAAGGGGCTGGAATCCAGTCCAAGAAACACTGGGTAAAAACTGGTCTGCAGGAATGAACCCCTCTGGGCAAAGTGTGACAGTCTACAGGTTACAAACCCCAAATTCATTTTCTCCTTCCTGTCTACTAAGAGAATTCCAATTTTATTCAGTTCATCAATGAGCCCATATTTTGTGGTCTCTCTAACAATTAAGAGCCAGTAAAAGTAAACATAAATTGTCAAGCGGGGCTTCCAGGAAAGCTTGTTTAAGAGGATAATTCAGCTGGAAAGAGAACCACTTTTTAACCTTACCCTCCCCCTTCTTTCTGCCTGGAACTTCCTTCTGCAGTGGTAAGGACTACAGTTCCAGCTGCCATACTGTGACAGTGGGACAACCCTGAAAACGAAAACCATGTGTTAAGGTTTATACAGTCAGAAGACAGAAAAAGTCTGATCCCTAATGACTTCACAGAACTGTCATGAAAGCTTTAAAATGCCTTTCTGAACTTTTTTTAAAGAAAAGAATTTGTAAATTTGTAAATTCCTAATTTGTAGGAATTTAATCTGGCCTTTTTTTTACTAGCAGCCAAAGGCAATTCTTAACAATAACAGAAGAAATGCAAAAACTCCCCATAGTAACATCTTCGCAAACTTAGGTTAGAGGAAAATGATTCTTAAGGAAGACAACAACTCCAGATGATTAGCTCGTAGTCAAAAATTTCAAAGTATATGAAGATATCTGCCACCAGAGTAACAAACAAAACAAAGAATTCAAAATCTGAGTTTTAAAATAATTTTAAATAAAGGAAAAAATGTAATCCTTAAGGCAATAATATCAAGATACTATAAAAAAAAAGAAGTAAATTGAAAAATAAAAATAGAAATTCTACATGATTCACCCAGAAAAGAAATTCACTAATTGGGTTGATAAGCATAAATTTGAAGGCAGAGTCAAAGAGATTATGTGTAATGCAGAGATAAGGCAGAAAATATAAAAAAGAAATTAAAAGCTATGAAGAAAAAGATGGGAATCCCAAACATACACTTAAGTAACAGTTTTAGAAGAAAATATAATGCGAAGGTGATAATATCTGAAAACAGAAAATTTTCCAAAATGGGAAAAAAGCAGTGAGTCGTCCAAATGAAAAAGCACATGAACTCTCAAGAAGGATAAAACGGCTGTCAATAAATTTCCTATTCGCAGAAATAAGCACCAGAAAACAAGCTAGAATAATTTTTCAGTTACAAGAAAATAACAATTATCCTAGAATTCAAACTAGCATACAAGAGAACAAAATTATATTTAGACATAAAAAGAATATATAGCTTTCTTAGCCACAGACTCTGAAAATTTTTCTTTTCAGAATTTTTTAAAGCAGCAAGGAAAACATAAAGTAGCAAGGAAAATGAAAAACTGGGTTGAGCAAAAACATGAGTAGTGTTAAACCTAAATTATAGATGATTATTTAAAAAAATATTAATTTGGGAGATTAAAAATACAGTTGAATTAAAATATAGACAACAACGAAGATTTTGAAAGGGAAAGAGTAAAAGGCATCCTAAGATACTTGGATTTGTTTAAAAGGAGTATAGAAATTAGTTTTTTAAAAAATATAAAGTATGCGTCTAATCTCAGAAGCTAAGCAGGGTCGGACCTGTTTAGCACTTAGATGGGAAACCACCTAGGAAGACCAGGTGCTGTAGGTGTAAAAAATAAGGAAAAAAATATATATAAAGTATGAATATTAAAATTCTAAGGGCAAACACTAAAAAGAAATAGAACATATAATCTCCAGATCGGTATAGGATTTTTTTTAAGGAATAAAGAACACTCAATCACCCAACTGAAGAAAAAGAGGGGAGAGAAAAGTATGGTAAATAAGTAACGTAAAATTCTGGAAATAAGCCCAAATGTATCAATCATTACTATAATATAAATAAATTAAACTTGCCTATTAATACAGATTCTCAGACTATATTTTTTTAAATATCAAGCTTCAATATTTGTAAGGATGTTCAGTGCAGCACTATTTGTGATTATGAAAAATTGAAAACCTAAATGACAATAAGAGAATTAAATTGCGGTATATTCTGTGACAAAATACTAAAAAGCAAATGATAATGAACTATATCAGTATATATCAATGTAGCTATATTATAAGTTGCAGAACGCACATACAATATGGTACCATTTCTGTAAAATAATACAATACTAGATGGTATGTATGGATCCTGACACATAAGTATTAAAACATAGATGGTGATATGTACAGATATATATATAAAAAATACACACAGGAATATTATTCTGCCATAAAAAAAGAAGGAAATCCTGTCATTTGTGACAATACAGATGGACCTTGAGGGCATTATGCTAAGTGAAACAAGTAAGAAAGAGAAAGACAAATGCTGTATGAACTCACTTCTGGAATCTAAAGAAACCAAACTCTTAGAGAAAAGACTGGTGATTGCCACAGGCAGCAGGTATAGGCGGGGGAAATGGGTGAAGGCAGCCAAAGATAAAAACGTCCAGTTATATAAGTCAAGACCTGGGGATGTAATATACAGCAGATTTACTGTAATTAACAATACTGTATTGTTTTGTGTATTTGAAAGTTGCTCACAGTAAAAACAGTAAATCTTAAAAGTTCTCATCAAAAAAAAATCCTCATCAAAAGAAAAAATATTTGCAACTATATGAAGTAAAAGATGTTAACCAAACTTATTGTGGTAATCATTTTTCTATATATATACATATACCATAATGTTTTACACCTTAAACTAATATATCTCAACTATGTCTCACTAAAACTGGAAAGAATATATAGAAGGGCCTGACACTAAAGGATAATTAGTTGACTCAGACTGAGGAGAGTACAGAAAGTACTTCAATTTAATCTTTTATTATTCTAAGAAGGGACTATTTGAAGCAAATATGAAAAGGTAACATTTGTTCGTTCTAGGTAGAGAATACATATGTACTTATTTTACATTCTATATTGTTCAGAACTATTTGTAATAATTAAATACATATTAATATAATTAAAATTAAATATAAATATATAATTAATATAATCGAGTATATAATTTACATAGTTTTACAGATTTATAGTGACTTGTTTGCATTATGCATCTTCCTTAAACAAAAATTAAAATGGTACAACCTGAGATCAACCCCTAAAACCTCGCTTTTGATTTCACCCAGCAGTTCCTCCTGTCAGAAACCAGGAAGAACTGCAATAAAAAAAGGCAGAGCAGTAGGAAAAATTAAGGCTCACCTCCTGTAGGGAAAGAATAGTCTTTCATTTAGAACTTGAATAGCAATACCTAAATAACGCAAATTCTTAATGGGCTTTTGGCCATTTTATTTTTTGCACGATCCACTTTCAACACGTTTTCAAAGAATACTTAAAATATAAAATATTCTCTCTGTATCTCATTAATATCAAATAAGCAGATGAAATTTCTCACAAATCTCTTCAGCCTGTGGTAATTAAGAAATAAATACACATTAAATACAAAAATAGTTATAAGAATTTTGAAGTTCAACCACTATGATGATTAGTAAATAGTCTAAGTCTAATCAAAATTTTTCAGTAAAAATATGTATTCATACCTGAGGTGAATAAAGCAATTCAAGTACTTTCTCGGAAAAATGAATGCCTATCTACAAAGAGCTTCCCTTAAAAACCAAACTTGCCCTCAATCTCTGTCTACTTTTATTTTCCTCTTTCCTTACTTTTTCAACGTTCAATCTAATCCTACAATCCCTACTCTTCAATGCCCTACACAATGAGCATTCTGCCCAAACCAGAAAAATACAATTGCTGTCTTGAAAACTTTTCTTAGTCCAGCATCCTTAGCAGCAATGTCACTATCATTCTCTCCTGAAAAACCAACTGTCCATGCTGCTACTGTACTGTATCAATTATTCTCTCCTGAAAAACCAACTGTCCATGTTCCCGATTGTCCATTATCCATCCTTGGTAACCTGTTCTCTTATTCTCCCATTTGTGGGTATTCACCACAGCTCTTCATTACTTCTCTCTAACAAAAAATATCATTTGGTTCCCAGTCTTCTACATAGCTCCAACTTTAACTTGACTCCATTATTTTAGTCCTAAATTTCCAAATTCTATTACTATTTATGTAATAGTATCGCCATTCCAGAATGATCAACCTTGACATCTCAGAATCATCTTTGATTATTTCCTTTCCGTTACCCAACATTCATTTCATCCTTCAAAATGATCCCTCCCTTCTGTTCTACTCCCTCCATTTCTACTCACATTTTTACAGTGATAGCATCCTAAGTCTTTCCGTTTCCAACCTCGTCTTTCAAATCCATTCTATATACTACCAAACTACAAGTAGTTTGGTAGTATACTAAAGTATTGCTTTACTATTCTGGAATTTTACTCTTTAGTATCTGTCAAGGTACCACCAGCTCATAAATCCCTCTTCTCTGAAAAATGAGCTATCCCAAACCCACAGAGATCTCCCTGTGTCTGAACAATTCAACCCTACTGTCTAGCCATGCTAACTGGTCTAGAGCTGGGCAACTCATCCAAGACAAGCCACAGGTTTTGCTTTTGTCTTTTTTTCTCTCAAAGGATCATGAGAGCCAAATTGAGACTTAGTCTCTTGAGATAGGAGATAGAAAATATGAGGAGCTGAAACGTGGCCATCTTTTACTACATGAGGCAACATATAACACAGTAGTTGAGAGATTAATCACAGCCCAGACTCCAACTAGATATGTATTTCTCTTAAAACTATGATGTCCTTATCCATAAAATGAGAACAGAATATCTACCTCATAGATGTGATAGGACAATTAAAAGAGATGATGGGTATTGAACATTAGCACAGTATCTGACATTGTAAACAGTCAAAAAAAAGTCAGTGATTAATTGTTGAAGGAGCAGAGAAAATCGGCAGAAAAGAAAAGAACAAAGCAGACACGGAGAAAAACAGAAGTAAGATTAAGACTAATTCGATTCCCTTTCTAAGACATGCATACATTTCCATGTTTGAGTTCTTAGCTCCTATATCCTTATAATAAAATGCCCTTGTCTTTGCTTACTTAAGCTGGAGTTTTGTTTCTTACAAAGGATCTTACCTTCTATATTTATACTCTACAGGAATTCAGAAAAGGTGTAGCTCTTTAAAACTTTTAATTGCCCCACATCCCACCAAAGAAAGCTAAAATAAAATGTGTTCTTCTATATATTTTTTTCTCCTATATACTTTTTAAGATAACTACACTGTTCACCTAGATATCTTGACCATGCCCTCGGAGAGGATAAAAGAATAAAACAGGCAACAAGTGGCATTTGAGGCAAATAATGCTGGTAATTCTACCACTTCCCATTCATGTCTTTATCACTCCCTCTCTTGATACTCACTTTCTAATCTTTCTCTGGCCCGGAATCTACTGTGACACCCATCGGAAGAGCCTTACATTAACTGTCAGTGTTTACTAATAAATGAAAGCAGACCTTTCGTTGCTTGGAGACCCATCAACTACAAATGATAACATGTTACAAAAAGGCAAAAAAATAAAGAGTAGACCTATACATACCTCATTGAGTCCTAAAATTTTTATGATTGATTTCACCCTCCATTTGCTAATTCCCATTATTCTAATGCTAGAATAACTATAATTCTGCTACAGTGCATCCTCACAAACAGAACATATCAATACTGCTCTGAGTTTCACTCAACCACTTGCCCAAGCAAAAATAAAATATTCCATTTTTATTATACATATAGAGAAGTTAAAATGTTTGTTTTTTACCTTGTCAAATTCTCTAGTCAAAACCAAAAGGAACTATCACATTGCAAATGATAATGCTTTTATGATTAATGAAGATTAAATCTATTTCTCCCTGATAGTTTCATCTGTTCAACTGGAAAAATCCTTTGGTCACAAAAAATAAACATATCTCTCTCATTCTTACAGAGGGTTTACAAAAGTGTTCAGAAAGAAGGTAGCTAGCCAAGTTAAAAAAGAAAGATCTTTATGTTGCTTTGCCAAAGGGGCTGAATATCTGAAAATACTGAGCGTTCAAAGTTAAACTACACATGTGTAGATGTACTAAAATTATGAATTGTTAAATTCTTGTTTCTTAATTCAGTAAACAGAACTTGGCAGAATTATCAGTGTAACTTCCTTATGTTCTAGTGCCATTATATTCTAACTCTGGCCAATTTAACCTTCAAACCATTAAGCAGGGCTAATAAAGCCCAAATACAACTTCATATTTCATCTGCTCAAAGTATCAATCAACATATACTTATGTGCTTCAATTTGTTTTTCAGATTTTATAAAATCGGTTTAAAACTGCAAGTCAATATTTGGCCCAAATTCAATATTTGAACAAAAGACTGACAACCCTTCAAAGGGAAACATGAGTGTGTAGCATCCTAAGCTCAGTAAAGTATTTTAATGTTTTTGATAAACAGTCCTTACCACTCTGGCTGCTCTCTCCTGAGATTCACATTTCCTGCAAAACCATGGTCCAGTGGGTACTTGAACAATGCCATAGCAAGCTGTTGGAAAATAAAATGTTTTAAAATATGTTCAGATTAAAAAATTATGGAAAATCAAGTGCCCTTTCAAAGCCCAATTATCTCTTAAATTATAAATGTGAACCGCCTGCTTTGTAAAGAATTAAAATATTTTGTATTTATACTTATCACATATATTACGTAGTTGAATTGTATGATATAATAAAAATGTTAAAATGCCAATCTTTCGTTTCGTTTAAGTATAAACACTACAAATCTTAATTATTCTTTTATGATGGAAAGAATATTAGGTAAAATTTAACACATAATTAGATTTTTACATAGGCTTAGAAATTCATTAATTCATTCCTTTATCCTGCAGTTTTAACAGTAAGCATTTTAGATAAGTCTAATGAAAATATTTCCAAATCATGAGCAACAGATATTGCAGAAAATGGAATGTAAAAGTGAAATGCTTCTATATATCTAAAATATCCAGAATAGGCAGATCTATAGACACAGTAAGTAGATGAGTGGTTGCTTGGGGAGTTGGGGAGCAATGGGGAGTAAAGGTTAAAGAGTCCAAGGTTTCTTGTTAGGGTAATGAAAATGTTCTAAAATTGATTGTGGTAATGGATGCAAAACTCTGTGAGTACACTAAAAACCCATGAATTTTATACTTTAAATGGGTAAATTGTATGGTATGTGAATTACATCTCAATAAAGTGTTACCAAAATAAGTGCATATTTCTAAATATATAATGTGAATGTTCCAACAAGTGGTCTGAGTATATATCACATATCTAAGTCAAATTGTTTGAAACTTTGTTAATATTTATTAATATTATATTTATTAATAAAATAATTAATACTTTTCATTAATATTTGTTAATATTTTACATTACTATTAACCCAAATTGAAGTTTTCCCCAAAACCTAAAAACACGAATATCCAATTGACATTCTCAAATGACCTTGCTCGGAGGAAACTTCAAAGTATCTTAAATATTGGAGAGCACTTAATATAAAATCAGCAGAAATTCTGAAAATTCCAAAAGCTAACCTTCTAATCCCTTTTAAAACTTGTAAAGATGTCAGAGTAAAAATATTCCGAGAAACGAAGCATCAGTGTCCAAAATCTTATATTTTAATTCAGAAGTATTTCTAGAGAAGAAAAACTTAAGATTTAAATGAACATTTCCTATATCGAGAAATGAGATTACTTATCAAAACTTGATAATTCATAAGACATTCCTCGACAAATGCCAATGAACACTGTAATGGAAAACTATATACCAGTTTTCTAAGACCTTAAAATCAGTGTCTAGTTTCAACACACATTGTTTTTACTTCTTAAAAACATAGGTGTGCAAAATTCCTCTTCTTTAAAAGACAATGAGAATGACTGCATTCTCAAGTTAATTCACTACTTCCGAAGTCTCCCTTTCCAGTTCTGAGCTTCCATCCTATAAAGAGTGCACTTTAGCCCCTTACATCCACTACTCAACGCCAGATTCAGAAATGGGAAGGGGGCAGGTTGGTGAATAACAGGGAGTATAACAGCCAACAAAAAATGATCAAGGTTGTTTCAGCCTCAATTCCTTACCACATGAAATGGAAAAGGTGAGAAATTTCAATGTCCAGAAAACTTTATTAGTGTCCTCGGCTTTTAGTATATCCAAAAAACTCACCGAGCAGAAACACCCAGAACTAAACTAAGATGCTGCCCAAGTCACTGGCGGCACCACCACCTTCTCTTCTCTTCAGTCACTAAAGCTGAGGAAGTGGCCTGACGCGGCCACTGAACAGCCTCATCCAGCAGCGCAGGGCAGCTCAGCCAAGCTACTCCTGCAGCAGCGCGACTGCGGCGGCGACCTTTCGCCGTCTTCACCGCAGGAAGCTCCCCGTCCACAGCAGCAGCAGCGTCTCCGCCAGAAAGCTTGGGGTGTAGCAGCGGCGCCCCCCTCCCTAATCTAAAGCGGCAAGGCGACCCCCTTGCCCCCTCCCCCGCCCGGCCCTAAAGCAGCGAGTGGCGTTCGGAGCCTGATTCCATGCCACAGGAAGTCCCCAGACACACTGCGGCAGAAGGGAGCGGGCACGAAGGGGGAGGGGTCTCCACGTGCCAAAACCCACACCTACAGTCACCGTGACACGACCGAGGGGCGCACGCCCAGCCCCCCCGCTCCCTACCCCGAGGCCCCGCACCCACTTTTCTCCAACCACCGCCTCAGAAAGTCTCCGGACCCACGGCTCCCGGCGCAGGCGGCGGCCAAATGACACTTGAGAGAGTGAGCGCTGAATCACATGACAGTCCAGGCCACACGCACTTTCTCCCACATGCACAGCCCACACCCCCCGCGCCTCGCCGCGGACCCTCCGAGTCCACCCCGGGCCGCGGAACGGGGCGGGGCGGGGGGAGGGGCGGCAGGGAACTGGCAGTTGCTGCCAAGGTGGGGGAAGCGGTGACGGTTGGGAGCAGGCCGGGTTCGGCCCGGCGGACGGTTGGGTGTTTACCTTGATGCACCGCGACGCTGCAGCCGTGCCCGTCGCAATAAACCAGCGGGTTCTCGGCCCAGCCTCTCTCGTCTGAGCAAACGCAACAGCCTCCAATCATCTCCTTCATACTATGGGAGACCTCGTCCTCCAGTGACACGGGCCGGTCGCTAGAGACCATCTAAGAGGGAGTTGGGGGGACCATTAAAAAACACATGCAAGCCAATTAGTGCTGCCCCCAACACAGCCACCCGCGACCCAGCTCCCTCCCGGTGCCCCAGGCCCCCGCCCGCCGCTCGGCCGCTCGCTCACTCGGGCTTTGCCGCTCAGTCACTCACGTTCCGCACAGGAGTCAGGAGCCATGTCCTTGCTGACTCCCCCCACCTCCCCTCCACCGCCTCCTCCGCCTCCTCCTGGTCTTCTCCCTCCCCACCTCCACCCGGCCGCTAACGCTGGAGCCCGGAGAGGGCACACATAATCAAGTAGGCCTCCGCACAGGCGCACTGGGGGGGCTCCCGCTGGGCCGGGGGCAGCGAGGGCGGGGACGCGGGCTGCGCTTCCTCCTCCGAGCGTCACTCGGCGTGCGCGCCCGCCCTGCGGCCGGCGTGAGGGAAAAGCCAGGAGGAGGCGAGGCCTGCGTGCGCGCCGCCGCGTCCGACGGGCAGCCCTAGCCTACCTCCTGGCGTTGCCCCTTGCCGGCGCCTCTCGCCGCCGCCGAGGTGTGCTGGGGGGTGGGGACGAGTGGAGCCGGCGCCGCGCCGAGACTTGAACGAGCCAACGGGAGGGCGCGGGGACGCGCACGCGGGGGCGGGGACGTTGGGTCTGCAGCGCCGGTCGCGCGGCGGCGTGTGCACGCCTTGAAGAGGCCTCAGTGGGAGGGAGGGGAGGAGGATGCTGAGGGCCGGGGGCAGGGCGTTCCTGTCAGAGTAGCTGGAGGGGACTCCCGGGGGCACCTCCCCGCCCTGGGAACCTACATACCGGCCTTTTCCTCCAGAACTGGCCCGTGGGTAACAAGGCTGTGGCAAGTATGGCAGCTTCCATGAAGAGTGCAATGAAGCATGGCTTCCTGCAGTTGGCCCTGCTAACTTCACTGTACTGCCGCAACCTCTCCACGCATTAAATTCACCTCCTGGAGTCGACCCAAAGTTCAGCCAGTGGAAGGGCGACCAAATCTGCCGCCCATTTACACACCACGTTGGCACCAGTAACAACTGGAAGTGCATCAGAGACAAGGTCAAAAGCCTGGACTCGGTTTATACGCGGAAAGGGAACCCTAAGGCTCCCCTCACCTTGCCTTGTAGGAGTACAAATGCTTGTTAATCAGGAATTAGCAATACTATGTGATTATCTGGAAAATGCAGTTGAACAATACTATAGGAAGAAGGAACCCAAGGTCTCCTAGTCAGTCACCAAATGATAACACCATGAAACGAGTCTAAATTTCATTGAGGATTTCTTTGACCTGGCTCTGTCCTAAAAAATTACTCTTGAAAATTTAAGGTCTCTATTTTTTTAAGGTAATTTAAATGTCAGAAAGATGGGGGCTTACTCCTCACATACAAATAGAAAATGGATTAGGCCTGTCTGAATAGATTAATTAACTGGGTACTGAGCAGTTTTGAGTTGTAAAATTTTCCATTGTTGTCCTATCCCCAAATGTATCCTTTCAAGGCCAATATTGACTTTAGGCAAAAAGTGTCTAATTGTAAAAGTTTAGCATAGAAATATAAATACATTGTTTACATGACAAGCATAGTTAAAAGGCAAATTCATGACTTTGGTTAATACCTTGCAGGTACAAAATGGTTTATCAGGAATTAGAAATAGAAAGTGAAAATCTGGAAAATGAGGTTATAAAATGCCAAAGGATGAAGGAACCCAAGTTTTCCTGGACAGTCACCAAAAGAGAATGATTTAAACTTTAAAAGCATTACAAATGTTCTGATAAAGAAAAAAAATGGTAGCATGGCTGTTTTTTCTATAACAAATTGATTCCAGGAAATCTGTTTAAGAATTAGATATAATACAATGCAAGCATATATTCACAAATATATTCAACTATTCTAAAACTAAGTGAGAAATCTACAATAACATAAATCTACTAAAAGTATAAGACAGGGAAAATAAGTATAATAAAGAGACATAAAAATTAGAATTCTCTTTTAGCTCAGTGCATTTAGAAAACGTGACTACAAGATTAGATACTTATAAAATGCAAATTCTTTTTGGAGAAATGGCAACAATAAATTTCTGAACATATAATAATTATGTTCTTAAAATGTCATGTTATAAAACCTCCTTCAAAAAAAACATCGTTTTGTGTATCTTAACTGTATGTTTTCTTTACCCTTTTATAAGGGATACTAGTTTAACATCCAATCCCTGTTCAGGCTCAAGACTCCTAATGAAGAGTAACTCTGAGTTAAAATCAGCGCGAAACTTCCCTTCCCAAACACTGCAGTCAAACCTTAATATACTAAATTATTTAAAAATACATTCATTTTATTTTTAATGCACCAGAGCTTAGTTCTTGTGATGGAATTAATTTGTATGTAAAGAAGGATGGGTAGTTTACCTTATCCTTTAATACTTAATAAAAGAAATGTAGGTAAACACTTGCTATTTCCAAAACAAAACAAAAAAATCATTTATAAGAGACTTGAGATTTAGAAAAACAGTAAATACACTTTCATAAGAACAGGCCTATATATAAGTAGAATCTGATGCAAAAATTCTATCAAAGATGTACATATGTTGACCAAATGGGTAAAATTATTTAAAACTGATATTTAACACAGTAAATATTCAGTTATGAAAATCATAAGAAAAACAATAGGTATAAATGGGTCATTCTAATTTTGACTCATGTACCAAGTATAGAATTTTTTCTTGTTATATATCAGAAATGTAATATTTAATATATTTCTATAAAATATTAAGTGAAAAGGAATGACAAATATAAAATAGTTCAGCTATATGATTAATTATTTACTCATTCAGTAAACATTTATTGAACATTTACTGTGAGCCAGGTACTCCTGGATACAGGAAACATAGCAGTGAGCAAGTTATATTTATCCTTTGTGTGATATGTATACACATACATATATATGACAGTTGACTAAGTATGCTAATTCTTATACCTCAGAATGGATAAAACTTATAATTAAATTGCCACGATTGTTAAATTTGAAGTAAGTTTTTAAAATACATGGTAATGTTAAAAAAAAAAAAGCCATGGGATTTATAGAATAACTTCACAGAAATGGACAATTTCAATCTTAAAATAATGTTATCCCTTAAATCTGATTTTGCATTCTCAAAATATCTTTTGAAAAAGTATATCTAGTACCTGTAAAATAAAACAAAAGCCTGTTGTCTACGGTATTCTTTACATAACAGCAGCTAACTCAGTACTGGCTCATCTATTTCTTTGAACTAATCATCTGAGGCAAACCACAAAAAACTCAAGTAAAGTATTTTATAATGTAACCTCTAACCCTACTATAATAGAAAACTTTTTTTTTTCCCTGTGGGTATATATCTTCTTATAATTTTCTTTATTCCTCATCCTAGGCATCAAATTTTTGGATTTGCTTTTCCATAATCACATAAGAAGATACTATGAAAGAATTAATTAAACTCAAATTTGGTTCATAGGTTAGTATTGCTTATATATTTTTTTTAAACTAAAGTTTTATTTGCCTTCTGTTTGTGTATATTATAGTCAATCTATATTTCCATTGTTGAGGTATATTTCTATAATGAGGAATAGAAATTGAGATATATTCCCTACAATGTTAAGACTAGATGCACTTTCCTAAACTCAGGTTCTTGACTTCCATATAGTGTTTAAAATTCTGTAGTGATGCTGATACTAAGATTTTTTTAATAAAAAGCAATTATTAGAATTCATTCATCTACTGAATCTCATCAAGAAACTATAATCTCGTTTCTAAATAAGTGAGTTGGAAAACACAAAAAGGCAATTTCTTATGATTTATACAAACTTTCAGACATATCCTCTTTTACATAAAGGAATCTCTGAATAAAATTTTGTTTTGTTCATTGGGTACCCAAGGTTTACATGAAAAGTTTATTAGTAACTGTATATTTATACCAGTATGATTAAAATATTGAGGTATTTCTGCAACTACTTTTGTTATTTGTCTCACAGTAAGTTGAATACTGTCTTTATAGATACAGACGCACATGTGGCACCTATATATAATGGAGTACTATTAGAAATTTCATTAAAAGGTATTTGTTTCAATTATGTTTTCAATTGATATTTCGTTAATGGCTTTTGGGAAATTTCATTTAATGAAGTGCATTAATCTTACTAGGTGATTTTCTTTTACTCACCATACTACCTAGCAAGTGTTTTACACGTAGTAGGCCCACAATAAATATTTGTTAATGTACAATATTGGTGGTGTTTAAAAGCTTATTGAAGATTGAGCTTTAGTCTTCGGAGTAAAGCAAGACTTATTTTGTATATACAACTGAACTAAAATTTCTAAGTAATGATTAACAGAAATTTTTAGATAAATTGATTTATTTAAAGGTTTTCAATAGTTGAAATTAATATAGGTGAATTTTTATTTGCCAGGTAGTTTAGAATTGTATTTAAATGCTCTCAAATGTTAACCATCTTTTCGTGAAAATGTCATCATTTTCTTACCAAAAAAACTCTAACTGGAAATCGATTATAATTAATATTATTGTTAGATACTCTTAATTGTTGAAAAGTTGAGTTAGGCAATTCTGTAATTTAAATTATGTGTAATCTAAATTTTAAATCTTTTTAACAATCAAAGCTTAATATTTACTTTAAAGGGTTTGGTTTGGTTAATCTTGGGTTTGGCTTCAGAGTTACTTCTTCAGAGCTATAAAATTGATATATATTGGCTTTGTTTACATTTTTTGGTAAAACATCATGTAATTACCAGTAAAAAAAATTAATATCTAAAAGACGCCTTTAGATCTTTTAGGCATTACATAAACCTCAATAACATTTCAGAGTTGGACTATTGTTTTTTCCATGATGCAACAATACTTAAAGGTGTCACACTTTGACTTTTCAGAGTATCATCAATATAAACAGTAGGAGTCTAAGGTCCATGTTCCCATTTTTTTACTGACACTGAAGATTTGCATTTCTGTTATAATTGAGGTGTGATTAAAGTAACATGTAGGTGTTTATAGGGTACGTATGGTTATCTAAGTGAAAAGATTCTGGACATGGAAAAGAGGAAAATCAGTTTTTGAAATGGAAGAGAACCTTAAAAGAAATGAAACATATCTTAGATAAAAAAAAAAAAAGAAGATATTAAACTGAATTGCTAAATACTATTTGGACCAAAAAAAAGGTCACTTTTAAAAATTTAAATGTTTTTCTCTCTGAAAGGGGCCACTGCTTACCAAATCCAGAAACAAGCCCAAGAATATGTTAATTAACTGCATCGTGTCTCAGAAAGAATGAGGTTGACAAATTCATTTTTTTATTCCTTCAATTAATAAACTATTTGCCTTGTACATTTTAGATTTTTAAAAACTAAAATGTGTATATTTACCTTGTGAAATTGTACAGTAACTGTGCCAAGAACCAACGTGGACCCATAGGATGAATCTTATGAAGCTTAACATTCCTGGCAAATTAAACACACAAGCCCCCCATCACTTTTTGTCAGTCTCACTTTACTGTGGTGCTTAAGAGCTAGAATGTAGGTGATTTTTATATGGTGGCACTTTACCCCAATTAAAAAAAGCCATGATCTTTGATGCAAGCAAAAGTTGAAAATATAATGGCATAAAATTAAAGAAAGGTATTTCAAACACTGACCAGGAATACTACATATCCCTCTCCATCCCCACCCCCATTCATGTCCTTTTTTCCGCCCATTTGTTGTTTTTCTCGCAAGTATATCATGACTTGTAACGTTAAACGAAACCAAAAAAACGCCTTAAACACTAGAAGGTGTGAAAAGATGCATCTTCTACAACCAACTACGTAGCAAATAAACCTATAAAGCTATTCTAAATATTCAAAGACTTGAAAATACAAAATGTAAATTGAATCCAAGTAGTTAGGGAGGGGGGACTATGGGAGGATGAGTGTGTAAGGAATGAACAGATTGAGAATACTTAATTTTCAACACCAATTTTTTTCTGTTCAAACCTTTCCATAGTTACACGTCAAATGATTTCTTATAAGAATTTCTCCCTCTACCTTGAAATAACTGAATGATTTCCATGAGGAAATGCAAGTTTAGGAGGAAGATCCGCAAAATGAAAGTGTTAAAATGCAAAACCACTTCTATAGCATTTCAAATGCAAAATCACAGCCACCACTACCTTTAACTGACTCTTAAGGGTTCTCTGTAAACAGACGCTACTTATGAACATCATCTGTTAACTTCTTTCTTGTAATTCAAAACTCTTGTCAAATGATGTTTTCATGATGACGTGTGAATATAATATTCCATTAGAGATCAATTCTAATTGGTTTTTAAAAATCCACCTTGGGAAACAGTGCTGCATAATACACAGACTAGTAATGGGCATTTTAGAAGGAATTTCCGCAAAGTCTATTATAAATCTAAGTGTAAATTAGTCTCCTGCCCTAGTAAGGTTTGGGCCAAAGGATTGAAATGATTTCTTTATGAGTTTTCACGCCCGATGACTTTGGTCTTGTCTTCAAGACCCGCGATCACTTGTTGGAAATCTTCATTTTTTAGAACTGTGACGTTTGCCAGAAATATTTTTTCCACATACCTCACAAAAGGAAAAGAGGCAGTTTCGTACATGGGTTGCAATTGTTTGTTTCCAAAACAGAGTTTCAAAGTAAATTACACGTTTTTCCCTTTTGAATTTCAGTTATTTTGAAAACGCATTTCACGTTAAGAAATCAAGCCTGTTTTTGCTAGGGGTAGCTCAGCCCTTTTTAAATTAGACTTCTTGCACACAACAAAGAGCTGAATAATAACAAATAGAGACAGCGAAACGTGCTTTTCCGAACTCCTTTGAACCCCGACATTCATTTTCGAATCCATACATCTAAAGCTATTTAAAATATGATCGAATCTGCTCTAACTCTCCGGGTCCAGAAAAAAATTGCCCACATTTTCTTTATCTAGTTAGCACTTTATAAGCACATCTAGGCTGCTTTCCCTCTTAATGTATGAGTTGCAGGCTTGCCCAGCTTCCTCCAATTTAGCGGCACGTTGTAAAGTCTCCTCGCTCCATGCTCTGGAGTTGGGAAGCCCTTGCTGGCCGAGTCTGATGATAAAACTTGCCGCGCCGACCCGGCCCGGCCGGAGCGTCGGAGTTCGGGGAGGCGGGAATGGGGGGGGGTCGCTTTGGGCCACAGGACCCCTCCCTCGGGAAGGGCGAGCCGGGCGAACGGCGGCGCGAGGGCCGAACAATGGGGACGACCGGGCAACCG
>NW_011888877.1:3689705-3699381 GCF_000151845.1 Pteropus vampyrus | reverse complement strand
CTCCCGCTTCCTCTGCGGCCGCCTTCCCGTTATTTCGTTCATATATTTTTTTAATTTCTCTTTTATTTTCGGAAGTGGTTTAGATGTCTCACTTCCACCTTAATTTTAATTTGCCACTTCCCGCCGGAAAAATATTCCTCAGGAAACCCCGAATCTAGAAGGAAATACAGCATATCCAATAAAACCTTTAACTTTAAACATATCTTTTTTTTTTTTTTTTAATTTAACGCCCCATGTCATCCAAACTGCCAAAATAACTCTCCCCTGTTTTTATTTAAATAGTTATTTTAAACTCTCCGGCAAATGCATTTTGACGAGAATGTGTCCGGCAGCACGCAGCAAATCAGAGGTTTTATCTTACGCCTCCTGGGACGGGAAAAAAGTGGAAGGTGGACGAGGGAGCTTCTGGGGAAGAAAAGCAACACAATTCGCTGGGGACGCGGTCGGGCCGGGCGGGGGGAGGCGTGGCGGGGGCGCCGAGGACCCTCGGGCTCCGCGCGGGGGAGCAGGTCTGGGGAGGAGAGCAGGATTTAAATAGCCGGGCCGGGAGGGCACTGGGCCCGCGCGTGACGGTACTTTATGAGCTAGGATGGGGCAGCGGAGGAGATCACTTTGCCTTCTCATCCCCCAAGAAAAAAACAAAGTTGGAGGGAGGCGGAGAGAACAGCCAGCCTCATTTCCTCCCCTGGTTTCCGCGGAAGGACTGAGGCCAAGGCGGGCAGGGAGAGGGCGCGGGACGCAGCGGACCAATAGCAGTCAACAGGTCCAGGCCTCCGCCGGGCCGCGGGGCCGGGCCACCGGGGCCCCCTCCCCTTTGTCCCCTCCCCCGCGGGCCCGGCCCGGCAGGGGAGGCCGGCGTTGCACTCCCCGCCCCGCCGGCCTCCCCGCGGTCGCCTGGGCCCAGGCTCTGGGACTGGGGGTGGGGCGGGGGTTCCCTGCCGGAGAATCCTCCCGCGGGGCTGGCGGCGGGGGGGAGGGGATGGAAATCGGGGAATGGAGGATTAAGAAGGACTCGAGCTCGGCACGAGCACGGCCCGCGCGAGGGATCCTGGGTAAAAAGTGGCCGCGCGGCACCGGGAGAGCGCGGAGAGGAGCCGGGGTCAGAGGTCAGGGCCCTGGAGCCCCGCGTGCAGAGCCCCCCCACGTGAACGCAGCGAGCAGGAGGAACCTTTTTGTTTTCGATCGCGCCAGCATGCTCCCCTATTGACCGAGCTGCTTTCCTGGGCCGTTCCATCCCGGATCTCCTAACCCCACCCCACCCCCGCCACCACCAACACACAGCCCAACTCTACCCTTCCTCTCAACTCACTTCCCAGCACCCCCGTACCGGCTTGCAATAACGCAGTAAATTTGCTTTAACAACAAGTGGGGGTGGTTGCATTTACTCCTCCCTCTTCTTTCTCCTCCCCCTCCTCTCGCTGCGGCTCTTGACACTACTACAAACCAGGACTATAAACATAAACATGTGTCACTGTAACTGGGCAGGTAATATACGGATTCGGGGATGGTGTGGAAGGAGGCTAGGTTGTCGCTTGGGGGGCAGTAAAAAATGTCTTTCACGCGCTGGCCGGCTTTGGGGGCTCCCCACACACACTGATCCTTTTATATAATGCCGAAGGCAGTCGGTCACTCATTCAGCCACACAGACCCACAAAGGCAGACATGCCGATAACCACCGTACCCCAAAGCAAATAAATTTAAAAATGAATCTCCTTGCCCGGCCACCGCTGCCATTTCTTCATATCAGCAAAAAGTAACGTCAATACTTGAATCCCCCTTTCCTTTTTAAAAATTCTTTTCCAGATAGCAATAGAGAACATTTTCGACCTAAATAGTACACAACTCTATTCCCGTAGACAGTACCTACGCGTTTTATGTGCAGAAATCCTTTCAGACGGCAAGAAAGGTGATTTAAACGCCGGAGTTCGGAATATGGGATGTAAAGGTTATTTCTTGGGCTTCCCCTTCAAGATCTAGCAACTTCTGCTGTAAGTTGCTGCGATCGGCGCTGTGGAGAGTCGCCACAGCAAGCCTTTATTATTATTATTTAGTCTATATTTACACTGCCGCTCAACTTTTTCCTTATTCTTAGTTCAACAAGCCTAGCAACAACTACTTAAGGCAGAGTTAAGCGAATCTCCTCGCAAGCTTTTTGTCTTGAAACGGAGGGAGATAGAGAAAATGTTCAGATGGAGAAGTGGTTCCCTTTGTTCTTTCATTGTTTCTCTATGAACTGGTGAATACAAGGACAAACACTTACCTTCTCTTCTTTTTGCTCCAAAAACCAGACGTTCCCATCAGCCTTAAAATACACAATCCACCTTGAAAGTAACTACGAATGTCGGGAGAGTTTGTATTCCATTCTTTTTTGCTCTCTGCCCTCTTTTAGCGTAGGATTAGGTTGCCGAGCACGTTGCTGCAAGCTGTAGCCCCCCGCCTTAGTGAATCGGTCACGTTTAGGACCCTCTAAGTCCATCCTAATTCTGCCTGTAGAATTGAGGGTATTGGAGCTCTAAACTTTCAAAAGGACAGGGGCCTGCAACTACCCAGCAAATGTACGAATACCTAGAAAATTTTTAGCACTGCATTTTTGTGCCACTTCACCAAATGGAATTTACCAAGAAATATTAGATATTTCTTTGAGGAAAGTTTTTTTTTTTTTTTAAGCGTATACTTAGCAACGTGCTACTTAGACAGATGGAGTAAAAAAAAAGGCAGGTTTGTATGGGCGTTTAACGGAACGAGTGCGTTTTCCATAATGTTTGCTATGGCATGTGTTTTTTAAAAACACAAACAAAACATTACTAGAACTGGGAAACGAAGAAAATAGAAGTTTGAATTAGAATGTTGAGAAATGACTTAAAGAGAGGAGTTTGTTTGAAATTTATGATGGTAAAAATTGGCCTCAAAAGCGAAAAGTAAGCTTTTCAAAGTTAAAGACTTACTTTTCACTCTATGATTCCAAAATTTAAAAAGTGACTTTTCTGCTTAGTGTGTGATACTTCTCAATGTGTAGTGCCCATCATGGTGGGCATTACTGCCCAAACCTTGTTTATATCTGATTATGATGTGATTTGTTGAAGCCATGAATATGAAATGATCCTTGTGTATCCATAAATGTGAACTTGGGATTTTTTGATCTCCCGCTTTTTTGTGTGCGCCCAGTAGCTGCAGCAGTGGAAGACAGTGATTGGCTCCAGTGCTCCTAGAAGGATTTGGGTTGAAGCCAGGGAAACAGAACCAGAGGATTCCCATTACAGAGGCCATCAGGCCCCACATGTCTTATCTTTCCCCTCTCCCCTCATGGGTGCTCGGAATTTCAGTGTGGCTTCAGCAGCCCATAGGTAGGCCTCAACACTCAGTGTCATCGCTGCAGTTTCTACGAATTTGGTCCTTGAGGAAAATAAACAAAAATTGGGGCAATATAAATAAATCGTGGCTCTCGATATTTGTGTATTACTAATATACCAACGTCAAACTCTACTTTCTCAGATTTTTTTTTTCTACATTCAAGATCAATTGTGAGAGGCCCTGGTGTCTCATAGGAAAATATTGCAACAAAACAAGATAATTGGGGGGAAAGGCGGTTGCAGTAGGGAAAGTGGCTTTTCTTTGATAGCATTTAATTGGAATTAAAAGATTCTTGAGCTGTAAACATTCTTTATTTATTCAGCACACATAAGCAGGCATTGTTTTATCACCATCATAATTATGGTGTCCTTTAAACTGGCTGATAGCAGAAAAGATAAGGGAATGTGCCTGTAGATTCGGATCAAGTCTCCCTCCTTTCTTTCTTTCCCTTCCTCCCTCCCTCCCCTCTCACTCTCTGTTACCCACCCACCCCCTTTCTTCCTCCATCACTAGGGTCCCCCACAGCCCTTGAGATGAGGAGAGCAGGAAGACTGTGGCCTAACCATTTCTTACATCATGAATGTGATTTGTACCACACTCTAATTTGATGCAATCTGTAACCTTCTTGTCTCCCATGTTTATAACTGCTTTGTAGCTTGCAATATGTGTTATTTGAAGAGTTGCCTATTGCTCACCTGTATAAAATCTTGTTCACTAGGGTTTGTTGCTTTACCTTTTTGTCTAATTTAGAAAGCACACTCTTATGGCTTTTCAGAACAAAGCCTCACAAAAACCCCTTTACCTCCAAGGATTTGCAAATTTATAAAGGCTGCATTGAATTCAAGATGGGTCAGGGGGCAAAAAGAGGGTAGAAGGTCACTGCATTTTGATTATGGGTCAGTAGACAACATGGTATATACTCTCTGTCCTAAACTTCTGTTAAAAACAGGATTTTTAAATGCCTAAGAACAGAAGGATGGGCCCTTTTGGAGACTTGCCCTGATTTGTGTGGATGAGACAAGAAGAAAAAAATTAAGGAAAATATACTAAGTTATAATTTAAGTTGTTTCTTAATTTAGCCATTTCCACCTCTTCCATTCTCATTTTCCCCTCCCAAAGAACAGAGAACAAGTGAGATTAGATAAATTTAGGTAAAGAACTGTTGACTATCACACAAGCTTTTATTGTTCTATATCCTCAATTATTTCAGCCATATGAGACTTTAAATTATTACTATTTTAGTCTTAGTTATGTTGTAGGTATTATAGTTACTTTTGGCTAACAGTACAAGGGGCTTCTTTTATTCTTCTAACCAGTATACTTACATTGTTGAGGTCTTTGTGATGTTCCTTGGTCCTTTCTGTCTGAATTCACTTTGAACAAAATGTGCTCAGCAATCACTAAAACAAATGTATATAGTGAAGAGTTAGGCAGTGGGGATGGTGATGGGGGGTGGGGGGAGGCGGTGATCCTCATTTAAATTACGTGTGTATGGATGAAAGCTTGGAAGAAAAGGATTATTTTAATGCTCTTCAATACTTTAATTATATGACAGTTGTAGTGTAGAAATGCAAAAGTACTCTTAGGTTTTCCTTCAGGTTTTCAAAAGAACTTTCCCCATTAGTAAACTACTTCTGCAAATTGCTATTGCATTTCCCAGCTAACCATTTAAAAGACTGTAAATGCCATGTGCATTACTTCGCTCCAGAGGAAAGAGGTCAGACTGAATTGCAATGGTATTTAAACATAAAATATGGTGAAAATAAATCAAAATAGAACATCTGAAGGTAAATTTAGTACATTCACACAGGATAAGTAAAGACAAATATGTTCATATCTTCATAGCCCATCACTTTAAAAACTGAAAGTGCTGATTTTTTACAATAAATGCAGAAGTAAGTGGACATTAAGAATGTATTTCTATCTGTATTTGCCACAGAGGGTTCCCTTTAGCAAGCCGCTTTGCTTTCAAAGCTAAAATACTTTTTATGATAGTGTGCAGGTTATGCATTCCTCACTGAATAAATAATCACATTTAACTAACAAATTCAATGCATTTCATATATATGCCTAAATTCTCAATAAGTAACTCCCCAGCCCCTCAGAGACGGATATACACATAAATGTTAATTTGGGCATATTCACCAACACATGTATATGCATTTGAGAAACAGAGAAGTTGATATATCTTTTCTCAAAAAAGAATTTGAATACAGTCCATCATCTGAATTGGGTTCATCTTCAATTGTAGAGGCGGCTGACATGGTCAACAAATTTATCAAAGAAACCCCCTGGCTTTTGAAGAATAGTACGTTATACATCTGGATCTGCACATCCAGGCAAAGTAAGTAAATTATTGCATAACTTTAAGCATAATTGATAACAGACACCTTTAATTTTTCATCCCCATTCTTTTGGCCAGCTTTCACATTAATAATCTAAGCCATAAATGTTGGTAGCTATTGATCGAAATCCCCTGTGTGCATGCAAATCCATCTTAAAGTCCCCTGCCTTTCATGTGTGAGCGCTCAGGGGCCTCTGCTAGATCTTTTTATCGGGATCGACCCCCAATGTGCCTGGAGAAGACCCCGGATATGCAACGTGTGCTGATGGCCACAAGAAAGCTGTCTGTCACATTCCCTGTGTGTGTGTGTGTGTGTATACGTGTGAATGCAAGCACTCACGCCTTGAAACACACACAGGATGGGGAAGTTAAAGGAACAAAAGAATGTATTAGACAAGAAGAAAGATGTGTAATAGGAGTATTAAAAATGTATAAGTTTAAAGGTGTCTGAGTGCACATACAGAGATACTCCTATAGATTGTATATATAGACAAATTCCCAAATCCTCTGGCCTTAATTTTTCTCAATTTGACCCAATAGATTGTACCTCTAGTTTAATAAAAATAATATGCTATTAGTTTTAAAAACCGCCTATATTGTCAGTATTTTAAAGGTGGAAAAGAGAGGGAGAGGGAAAGAAGGTAATTTTGAAATGGTTACTAAATCATGTTGCCATGTGCAGGAGGAATAGGAGTGTGAGTGTGTGTGTGTGTGTGTGTGTGTGTGTGTGTCCGCGCGCGCGCGCGCGCGCCCGCGCAAATCTAAATAGGAATCGAGAACAGCTAGAACTACCTGGCCAAAAAAAAAAAAAAAAAAAAGACGCTCTAGCCAACCTTTCGTAATGCCTTCTCAAAGGCTTTTTCTGAGTTTACTATTTCTTGGCTGTTTGACTCTTTGGTTGAAATCTTAAAGCTGGGGGAGGGGAATTGGACGGGGGTGGGGTGGAAGGAAGAGGGCTGGCAGTATATAAGTGCATCAGGAGGAATTTTAAAACGACATTACTGTCGCTGGCAATAGACTGACTCTGGTCATTCTACTTTAAAAAACAAACACCAGCATCTGCTTTTCCTGGAAACTTTGCTTTCTGCTTAAACCTTTTGCATTTTGCCTCCTGTGAAAGTGAAAGAGAAAAACGCGGTGTGATGGATCCAGATGCAAAAGAAAGCCAACTCGGTGGATGGTATTAGCTGTGACGAGGCATTGTTCATTGCTGCCTCTCCGTTACGTTTAAAGCCTGAAATATCACGAGATCCATTCAATGATCCTTCTTTCATTCAAGGGACAAAAATGTAATTTGCTGTAGCTCTGATTTCTTGGATGGAAATGCTAGCCTTAGATTTCAAAGGCAAGAACTAGACATCGCGGTTTGTACACACATTGATTAAGTTGAAGAGCGGCGATTACATCTGTGCTGAGTGCAACAGTAGTCCAGGGCTGACTTTTCAAATCCCAACCTCTGAGTTACAGACTCTCTTAAATAGACTTCTTTCATTTCCGGATGCACGTCTTGAAATTCCCAATTCTCTTCAAAATTCCTGGGAAATTACAAGGGAGTTAAGGGTGGGGGTGGGGAACTATGGCAGAGATTTCATGTAAACTACCTTTTTGTATGTGATTCCTGTTTTAACCTTTTTTTATTTTTTTCTGGAGCCAAACCTGCTTGTGCTTAGCCAGACCAGAGAAGGGGAAGCTGGAACTTTTGGATGCGAAGGAAGAAATCATTGTACAAATTTTTTTTTGCAGGCTCATAAATATCTGTTTATTCTTTTAACCTCACGGATGTATCTATTTGGGGAGAAACAAGGAAACATAAATGCCTGGGTTGCATTTATGCTGTAGTTGCAAACACCAAACAGTTAAGAAGATTTTGCCGAATTGTGCAAAGCAGCCAACCGCCTTGGGATCGTGGTAATGCAACTGGGAAGACCCTTGCTCTCATTTGGCAATATTTTGGATATCCTTGTAATGACACCAAAATATGCCTTAATTTGACTAAGAAGAGGTTAAACAATATTGATAGTCATCCAAAGTGATTTTTTTTTTAAGCAGATGCTTGGCTTTCATGGAAATATATGGGAGTTGTAGAAGATTCATTTAAACTACCAGCCAAAAGCATCATAGCCCACTGAATTGGTCTGCATCGTACATCACACTTTCTTTTCATCGTTATTACGTAAAACCTCTGGTAGCACCTTGGGCGATTTACGTTTTCTTTTCTTTGCTGCAGAAGCAAGCTGCTCCCTGGAATTCTGACCTGCGGTGAACAGGACCCAGGCAAAGGCTATGCTGGGCACTCTAGGACGATCCCGCCTCCAATCCAGTCTGGTTAATTGTGAAAAGTATACACATTTCTAGCTTATCTATGCTTTGTTATGGGTCTGACGTGCAACTACCTCCTCCCCACCCCACCCCTCAGCAGAGAATCCAAATCCAGTTGAATTGTTACAGTGTTTCGGAGCTGGAGACTTGAACTGCTTCCTTGGTCAAATAACTTTGTTTCTGGTTATAAAAACGCATTACAGGAAAAAAAAAAAGAAAGAAAGAAAGAAAGAAAGGAAAGAAAGAAAGAAAGAATAATCGAGAAATTCAAAACGTAAGTCCGTACTGGGGCGGTTCACCGCGAGGGTTTAACTTTGGAGCTCACAGTCGGTCGGTCTCCTTTCCCATTCCCATAAGGGAAATACCAGGCTATTCTGCACATTTTCACTTAAGCTCCATTTTCCAAAGGAAAAGGGGGTGGGGGTGTGTCTATTTAGGCTTGATAATGTTTTTAAAATGCTTTTCTTTGAAATGATAATAGCCGTAGCGGTAAAATGCAAATAAAGCAAAAATAGGCAATATTCCTTTAAAGGCGAATATACAGTTTTTTTTTTTTTTTTTTAAGCGTACACACACTGGTTCAGATGAAGTCTGTGAGTCAGGCTGTTTCTGAGCTCCGATAGTTTAATGGAAAGATTTATATACCGACTGTATTATTTACTTTGGGAGGGGAGGTGGCAGTATAAGGGTATGCTAATTAGTGGGAGATTTTGGGGGGAAGGGGTGGAATATCAATTTTTATTGCATCACCTGTCAGGAGTGTCCAATCAGCGCTGGCTTTAGGGGAATTAATTGATGAAGGTGTCTCCGGACGAGCTCACTTCACTCTGTCATTTTATTTGTAGCTAAAGCAGCGGCGGGAATAGCAGCTGCATTTCTTTTCTCTTTCTCCCTTCACATTCCATTATCATAGTGCTCCAATGGAGAAGGAAGGAATAGAGGGGCCCAGGTACTGATCTGCATCGGGGACTTACACCAACACACTGGCAGATCAGAAGCCGGATGGTTTTTTCCCTCTTTTTCAAAAAAACGAAAACCAAAAAAAAAGCAAGAATCAAGTCAGTGTAATTTCATGGTTTTTTCTTTTTTTTCTTCCCAATAATTTTGCCTAGAGTTTGGCACTCCCTTCGCCGGGAATAACAGTCTTTGTTATTTTATTAGCAGGATGCCTTGAGACACACGCAGCATCTGGTGGAGGATTAACATACATACATGTGTATGTATGCGTCACGTATATATTTGCTGCAAATGGTGGGGATCATTTAGTGCCCGAGATGGGAGACCTGAAGTCAGGTTTTGAAGAGGTGGATGGCGTGAGGCTCGGCTACCTCATCATTAAAGGAAAGCAAATGTTTGCCCTCTCCCAAGTCTTCACGGACCTGCTGAAAAACATCCCGAGGACGACCGTGCACAAGCGCATGGATCATCTGAAAGTGAAGAAGCACCACTGCGACCTGGAGGAGTTGAGGAAACTCAAGGCCATCAACAGCATCGCCTTCCACGCCGCCAAATGCACGCTCATCTCCCGGGAAGACGTGGAAGCGCTCTACACCTCCTGCAAAACCGAGCGGGTCCTCAGGACCAAGCGCAGGAGGGTCGGCCGGGCCCTGGCCACAAAGGCGCCGCCGCCAGAGCGCGCCGCCGCCGCCGCCGCCGCCGCCA
>NW_011888877.1:3680708-3689150 GCF_000151845.1 Pteropus vampyrus | reverse complement strand
ACTTGCCTGGAGAGGTTTCACCTGGTTAACAGCTTCTGCCCGCCTCCCCACCACCACCACCACCATCACCACCACCACCACCACCACCACCGGGCCCAGCCGCCGCCGCACAGTCACCCTCATCACCACCGGCCGCAGCCCCATCTGGGCAGCTTCCCCGAGAGCTGCAGCAGCGACTCGGAGTCCAGCTCCTACTCGGACCACGCAGGCAATGACTCCGACTTTGGCTCCAGTTTGTCCAGCTCCAGCAACTCCGTGTCCTCGGAGGAGGAGGAGGAGGGCGAGGAGGAGGAGGAATGCGAGGAGGAGGAGGAGGAGGAGGGAGAGGAGGAGGGGGGCAGCGGGGCCTCGGAGTCCAGCGAGGTCAGCTCGGAGGAGGAGGACTCCTCGTCGGAGTCGGACTCCAGCTCCGGCTCCAGCCAAGTGTCAGTGCAGAGCATCCGTTTCAGGCGCACCAGCTTCTGCCAGCCGCCCGGCGTGCAGGCGCAGGCCAACTTCCTGTACCATCTGGCCTCCGCCGCCGCCGCCACCAACCCCGCTGCTTTCGAGGGTGCAGGCCGACTTCCCGACCTCAAGAGCAGCTTCAAAGCCGAGTCGCCGGAGGAGTGGACTCTGCAGGGCTGGGCCCCCAAAACGTCTCCGGTGTACTGCCCGGCCGGCCTGGGGAGTTGTTTCACGGAGATAAGGAACGATAGAGTATCTGCGATTACATTCCCACACTCTGAAATCTCCAGTACTGTAAAGAGAACTGACCTGACAATTAACTGCCTGGCGGAGGGGGCCTCTTCACCTAGCCCAAAGACAAACAATGCATTTCCACAACAAAGAATACTCCGAGAAGCTAGGAAATGCCTGCAAGCAACTCCTACTACACACTGTGCCGATAGCAACACAATAGCGGCTAGGTTCTTCCATAACGGTTCTTCACGAGCAGCAGCAAATTCTGAAAAAGATTCCAAAATCCCCCCTTGTACTGAATTTGCTACGGTTTTGCCCCCTTTGCGGACTGATCTTGGGGTGGATGCAGCAGCACCACCGACGAAAGCCGAGAATCCCTGCACTGACACAGGCGACAAGACACTGCCATTTCTGCACAATATTAAAATCAAAGTCGAAGACAGTAGTGCTAATGAAGAATATGAACCTGACCTTATTACAAATAAGCTAAAGTGCGAGTGCAATGATACAAAGGGTGAGTTTTACAGTGTGACTGGAAGTAAAGAGGAGGACGCCTTGCTAACCACAGCCAAGGAAGGGTTTGCATGCCCTGAAAGAGAAACTGCTTCCTTAAATCTACTGGCTCCCAGTCAGGGCCTTTCATGCACTTTAGGTTCTCCCAAACCTGAGGATGGGGAATATAAATTTGGTGCCAGGGTGAGAAAAAATTACCGGACACTAGTCCTGGGAAAGCGACCAGTACTTCAGACACCTCCAGTCAAACCAAATTTGAAATCAGCTAGAAGTCCTCGTCCTACAGGTAAAACTGAGACACATGAAGGAACACTGGATGATTTTACAGTTATAAACAGACGCAAAAAGGTAGCCAGCAATGTAGCATCAGCAGTGAAAAGGCCGTTTAATTTCATGGCAAATTTTCCTTGTCCACCATCACTCATTATTGGGAAGGATGGGGATTTGTGGCCGGCGTATTCCTTAAACACCACTAAGGATTCCCAACCTCCTCATAAGGCCCATCCTATCTGGAAATGGCAACTGGGCGGTTCTGCAATACCTCTTCCACCTAGTCACAAATTCAGGAAATTTAATTCATAAAAGTGTTTTGGAAGATATTTTCTTGAACTGTATTACCTTCCTTTTGTTGTAAACTGCACAGGATGGTTTGTACAAGTCCATTAATGTGTTACACCCCTTTTGGAGTCCTGGTTTATCGCATTTTGAAGACAGAAATCGGATTACTTTTTTTTTCCATTGCGGGTTTTTTTCTTTCTTTCTTTCTTTTTTTTTTTTTGGAGTAGGGTGGGGGCGGGGTGGGAGAATGGTTGGTTTACATTCCACAGACTACTTCAGGCTAAAGACTCAAGTAAAACTCAGTTATTACAGTAGAGCTGGAACACTTTACTGTTTCAATGCTAATAATGCACCCGGTACCTCAATACTGCTTCCTGATATGAATAAGGCCATTGCCTGTTTTTTTTCCTTTCTTTCTTTTTTTTTTTTTTTTGGAGTAGGGTGGGGGCGGGGTGGGAGAATGGTTGGTTTACATTCCACAGACTACTTCAGGCTAAAGACTCAAGTAAAACTCAGTTATTACAGTAGAGCTGGAACACTTTACTGTTTCAATGCTAATAATGCACCCGGTACCTCAATACTGCTTCCTGATATGAATAAGGCCATTGCCTGTTTTTTTTCCTTTCTTTCTTTTTTTTTTTTTTTTGGAGTAGGGTGGGGGCGGGGTGGGAGAATGGTTGGTTTACATTCCACAGACTACTTCAGGCTAAAGACTCAAGTAAAACTCAGTTATTACAGTAGAGCTGGAACACTTTACTGTTTCAATGCTAATAATGCACCCGGTACCTCAATTCAACTGCTACAAATAAATGTCAAAAGGTTGAATAATAAATATTACAATGAGCCATTAAGTTTATGCACTAGATTTCAGACCTGAAAGCGTAACTTCATTCAGTGAAAGTTTGTTAGGTTACATGGTTACACAATGAGGTAGCAAAAAGTTTCTGTGAGCCCAAAATGTTCTTTTCTGGAGCTCTTATTTGTGGGGTTCTTTTTTCTTTTTCTCCCCTCATTCCCTCTCCAAAAGTAGTTGCACTTAATTTTTCTTTTCTTTTCTTTTTTTTTTTTTGGAGTGGAAAGATTGGAGAGTCTTGATCGAATGCTGATAAAAGCTGCCTCATATACTGAGTAAAATAAATATGAGATTGTATTTTTTTTTTAGAAAGGGTGTGATTTTACTTTTACAGCCACTCCTTGCAAATGGAAAAGTCCTTTCTGTGTTCTCATCCAAAGGTTTTAAATAAGGTGACTCTTACTATTGTCCTGCTTACCTTGTGGTCTGAACATGACTCCTCAAATTTGCAGAACAATTAAAATATTTCTCTTAAGAGCAGGATATTTTATGATCTGACTCCTCATAGTGACAAAGCAGTAAATAGACCCAAGACAAGTAAAATGGGTCAGAGTCGTAAGAATACCCCAAATTAAAAATAACCGTTATTTCAGGGCTTTTTGGTATCAGAACTCAGGCACTTGGATTTTATTACATTTTACTTTTTCTGCATCTCTCTAAACTTTTGTTTTCAGACCATCCTGTGTATAGAGCAGGAGAGTTTCTACTGCAAGTGACAATCAGAGGTGACTATCTATATTTGCACTTAAAATCAAAGTAGTTCAACATGCAAATGGCTAGGGTCTAGCCCGTGGTAAGGGCCATGCTGGTGTACTATGTTGTGATGATGGAAGCAGTAAATCAAAATTATGGAAATTTGCACTGTTGAAAAGCATGCTTTAGCTTTATTTTCAATTAAAAACACTGTTTAAAATTCCTGGTTCCATACATTTCTACTTATTCCAGATTGAAGAATGGTTAACAGGAATGAATGGTTTTGTTGACATTTTCACTTGTAATGTTTTTGTCTGAAAGAAATGCATTTATTGGGTGTAGTGTTTTGTTGTAATACCATGTGATGAGGCCAGTCAGGTTCCCTGTAAAACACTGGTGGACTCCTTCCTGAATGACAAGAAAACTTAAAAAGTTGTTACAAATCAAGTGCAAAAAGTTTTGGGTTTAAAAAGATGAAGCAGAAATCAATTGCTATTTTAATGCAAGTTAAATCTAATCATTTTTGGTCCACCTCTCCTAGTCTGACAAATTATGTATCTCAGATCTTTGCCATCTTAAACCTAAGAATTTGCATCTATAGATCATAAATCACAAAACAAAACATCAATGAAATGTTTACTGTGTGAATTTAAGTCCCTATTTCTCATGGAAATTCAGTCTTTTTCCCCCTTAACCTTTTAATTCCTACTCCCTTTGAAAATTTTCTTTTGTCTATAAATGTTTCAGATAGATCTGGATGGTCTCAGCCCTAATTGCTATATATGCTCTGTGGTTTGACTCTTATTGTAAAAGACAGAGGCTGAGCATACCTGCATCCAAATACACTTGGATGGAGTAAACAGATGCTTTGAACTGCCTCCCTTCCTTTCCTTCTTGAATGTTGCCAGATGTAAATGCACTGGATCTTTTTTTATTGGCATGATAGATATGGTCAAAGCAAAAATTGGGGGATGTTATCCTTGAATTCATGTTTGTGTGTATTTCCAAAGACCAGTACAAGTTACATTTAAAGCCCCAGAAAGCTGAACAATTGACTTCTCAGTCTGAGTTCTTTCCTCTCTGGAAGGCGATACAGAATTTGGGTGCAGTGAGTTGTCTTGCAAAATCAATCTATAAAAAGTGTGACATACACACACTGGAAGTCTGTCATTTCTATTCTTTAATTACTGTTAAGTCAAGAAAGTTCAAAGTATGGTGACTACTACATTTAGATTAGTACTTTTCTTGTTGGCAATGGAATCGCTGTTCCTAAATTATAAATTGAGAATATATTTGAAGCCTACAGATCTTGGGCATGGGTGGACCACGAGATGGAGTAAGCACACTTTAAAACAAATATACCTTATGGAATTTCTGACAGAAAATATCGGCCTCCAGCTCTCACACTTGGTTTTCCAGCCCTCAGAGAATCAATAGTTTCAGTTTATAGGAGCTGGAGAATGAGCAGCATGGAGGCCGAGCCATTCCAGAGTGATACCATCAAAAGGAAAGAAATTAAATAGTCAACACAAATTTCGCCCCACAGTGCTCCTACAAGCCAGCCAACCACAGCAAAACCTGAGTTGGGGCTTCTGTAAGGAAAGTATATGAAATAGTATTCAGTAACTTGCAAATACAAGGTATTCTTTCAATTTCTGGTAGCCCTTTAGCTGTTTGCCCTTTCTTCTTGTGGGAATTATTCCCAGAACAGTTTATTTCATTTTGGTCATCTTATGATTAACGACAATATCTAGGTTTCCTAAGATACTATAAATGTCCCATTTGTTCAAAAAAGTTAAGCCTTATTGAGAGAAAAACAGAAGTTACCTCCATTGACAGATTGCATTTCTACATTTAAATGTTTTCAGGTGATAGATTTTTTTTTTTCTTTTAAGGCACTGTATATGGTTCCAGGGTCACTAATTCCTATGTCTAAAGTCCACCATTCACAGACATAAGGAAAATGCTGGAAGGGGCTCTTTCTCAGACTTTTTAGGAGAAACAAGCCTATTTTGGGTCTTCTAGAAAAGTAGTTTCCTGATAAGACTGTGAAATGAAGATTTAATTATTTTTTTAGGTGATGTGTTTACTCTGTCTTCCACAGCCAGGTTATCTGCCTTTTTCATAAATGCAGCTTGCTCTTTTTCAACTATTTACTTTTTAAAGTGGGTGTTCTTTCCTACTGGCTTACTTGATTATAGTAGAGTAATCTCAATAATGGTTGTTTATTTTAAAATCAACAACAAGGAGCCACCACTAAACAGCAATAACACAAACTAAATGGGCTGATGTGTGGATTTTTATCTTATCCGTGTCTGGGTGACTTTCAATGGTCTAGAAATTCCTCAAAATTCCAGCCCCAAGAATTGGAAGTTTCTGCTGCTATGAGAATGACAGTTTTGTTTGCATGCAGGAAGAGATGTAGACTAATTCCTCAAAAGCATTTTTTTCTTTCAAAGAAAGAAAACAAAAATCTTCATGGTAAAAATTAAAAAAATAAAATAAAATAAAGCATTAGCATCGACAAAAGCCATAAAATGTGGTGAGTTTTGCTTCACCTTAAAAATAACTTCCTGTTTAAAAGGATGTGAAAAGGAGAATTTCCAGAGCCAAACTAGGGGTAAAAATTAAAGGCTCCCCATCAACTAACCTCAGGAAATTGGCAAGGAGGAACAGGGCATCCACCTTAGGGAGTCCACCCGGTCACCCCGGTCTTCCCCAGGATTTTCCCCATCCCTGGAAGGAAGAATTATTTTTAATGCTAGCTTTGGTTTTGGTTTGCTCCCTAGGCCAAAGGGCATTTTTGCAAACTAGCCTGGGGGGTGGGGACTTAAGGCAGATCTAGGAGGTGGGGGAGGGCTGCATTTTACCTGTTTGGCAGGCCCTCTTTTGCTATTAAAAAAAAAAAGAAAGAAAGAAAAAAGAAAAAAAGGAAGGGGGGCCCAGCTATCATTCTTTGCCCATGCCCTAGGCCCCCGCTCCTCTCTCGCTCCTTTTCAAACTGTGGCGGCCTCACAAGCTCCTACTTTAAAAGGCCTGAGATGTTTTGCATGAAGCCCTCACAATAGGGGTTGAGGGAATTGACAGTTTCAAAAACAAGGCGTTCAGTCCTTTCCAGCTGCCGGGCCCGCTCTCTCGCACCAACTCTTCGCTCCTCGCTGCTGGTGGCGTCCTCGGAAGCCAGAGGCCTCCCCCACCCGGCCAGCGCGCATTCCGGCCGCCCCACCCCGCCCCCGGGCTGTGTTTGTAAACAGGGGTCAGTGTCCGGGGTCTGCTGGCGCGGGGACGAGAGAGAAGGCAGGGGACGGCCGAGCCGGCGAAGGGTCGGCCCAGGGACCGAGGGGGTTTCGGGGTCCCTTTCCCCCGCGCTGTCTCCCCAGGCGCCGAGCTCTGGCCACCGCGCAAACCCTGGGCAGCCCTCAGCTCTCTGGCCTGGGCCACTAGCTCCAGAAATGTTTAAATGCCGCCATTTTGCATGGTGGCAAACCAATTTCTTTGTGACTTTTTTTCCCCGCCCACATCTTGCTTTCCTCTAAATTTGTGACCCTCTTGCGCCCCGGATAGAAGAGCCCGCACCCCTGTGCGAGGCCCCACTGCTCTGGCGCAGCCTCAAATCCTCGCGGCCTCGTGGCCAGGCCCACCAGGAGCAGGGGCGACAGGGCCCACGGCCGGCCTCAGCACCCCCTCCTCCAGGCTGGCCGTGGGGGACTGGGCCTCCTGCTCTCACTTTGCGCTGTTTTTTTGTGTTCTGGAGTCTTCTCCCACCCCCGCCCACACACGCACGGTCTAGCCCTTTCTCACTTCGGCGCCCAGGCCTCATCTCTCTTTCAAATGGGCCCAGCTTTTTGCACTGGGCAGAGGGCTGGCCAGGGCCTCCCAAATGCGGTTGTGGAATGCGAGTGGCAAAGGGATGGGGCTTCACACTGGGCCAGCCAGCACGGCTGCGAACGCCTCCTGGGAAGTGGCCCAAGACCAGAGGCTGGAGTCAGGGCAGGGCCCACCTGAGTACCCCGGCGGGAGTAATGTGCTGGGCCGAGGCCTGCTCGCGTTGGCGCGGTGGCTTCTGTCCCTTGGAACCTCGCAGTGCATCTGAAAGTGGAATGATGACCTGGAAACGGGAAACGGGAGACAGTGACCTGGAAAAGCAGCCCGGGTTGGGGGGGTTGGAGTGCAGCAACGCAAACAAAGCTGCCCCTGGAAGAAGAGGGGAAACAGAGGTGCACCGCTGCTAGGTCACAGGAAAGTGCAACAAGCTTGTTTTCCCGAGTGTTTAAAATGCAGCCCCAGTTGTAAAGTGTGTGAAATTACGCACTGGTCTCTTAAAGAGTGCCTAATTTATAGTAAATAGCAAGGTCTTTGTAAATGGCTTTATTATGTTGTTTCTTGTTAATTGTTGAGAAAATCTCCATTGTTGAGTGTGAAAGGCTTTATGAGCTAACCTGGGCCAAGGCGCAATCAGAGGGCAGTAAATAGCCGCTCGGCCGCCGAGGCCCGCGCGGAAGCCACGCCGGCCCGGAGCGCGGCGGCGACTCTGCAGACGCGGCCTCGGCCTGGGAGGAAAGTGGCTGGGGCTTCCAGGCTTCCATTAAGGAAGCGGCGTGTTTTGAACTCGCGGGCCCCCAGAGCAGCTGGCCGAGTGCGACAAGGAGAACCGGGAGAGCGGGGGCGACCCCGGCGGCGAGGGCCGCGGGGAGGCGGAGCAGCCCAGCGCCCCTCGCCAGCCCCAGCCTCGTCCACAGGCCGGCGGCCCCGGCCCGGGCTCCAGAGCCCTGGGGTGCAATGGGTTCTTGAGCTTTGTCTCTACTTCTCAGCCTCGTGGAGCTCGGTTCGGCCAAGCCTGCGGAACTCCTGAAAACGCCGGGCGCGGGGGGACAGAAGGGGCGACAGGCCGAGCAGTCCCCTAAGGAGAGCTCTAGACCCCTGCCTGCGCCGCCTCTTCTTTTGTTTAAAGCTTTCTCTCCCTTTCTTTCAAGCGCTCGCTCTCTCTCTCTCTCCATTAGAAACCTGAAATGGACTCAGAAGACAGGAGAAATAAGGGGAAGGGCTTTTGGTTGGTTGGTTGGTTGGTTGGTTGGTTGGTTGGTTGGTGTGTGTGTGTGTGTGTGTGTGTGTGTGTGTGTGTGTGTGTGTGTGTGTGTGTGTGTGTG
>NW_011888877.1:3643958-3680658 GCF_000151845.1 Pteropus vampyrus | reverse complement strand
GTGTGTGTGTGTGTGTGTGTGTGTGTGTGTGTGTGTGTGTGTGTGTGTGTGTGTGTGTCAAGAAAAGGATTTCTTCTTTAGTCTAAGATAAGGCATTTCTATCTCCTTTTCCCATCTCCTCCAGGTCTCTTTCCAGCCAGTTGGGACCCGGGAAGGGTACGGGCAGACCCAGGCAGGCGCTGGGTTCATTAGATTAACTTTGAGGCGAGGACCCGCTGGGTCCTGCAGGCCTGGAGAGGACGAGCTGAGAGCGCCTCCCTGGGCTCGGCCCCGCGGCCTTTCCAGGACTTAAGACCCGGTGGGTCCGGGGGAAAAGCAGCAGCAGCCTCTCCGCAGCCCTGAGCTCTAGCAGTGCAGCTAGAGGAAAGAGAATTTCCTGTGAGCCTACATGGGGGGAAAAACCTGGCTTGGTAGACTGTACGTAAGGGTTTGGACCTTAGCAAATGCAAATCACAAGGAAATGTTAATTTCACTTAGAAAAACCTATATTCAGCTATCTGCCTTCCCTTCTAAGACAGCCCTCTGCATGCGCACTCTCGCTCTCTCACCAAATTAGCTATTACGTGCAATCCCTCTGGGTTTAAAGCACTTGTTTCGCGGATTCGCGTACAACCTATATTAACCATGCACTTTCTGCTATTCCTCTTGTGACTGCCCCTGCCTCTTCCTTCTTTGCAGAGAGTATGATGCATTTTATTTTAGCCCAATCGATGCGTGCAAATACTGGGGTAACACAAACCACACTTCTGCGATGGAGGCTGTTTTCAAAATTGAGTTTAGGGATCAATACTAAGTCGAAATGCTCCAAATTGCACGAATTCACCAAATTTAAGCCTTGGGCTCCCAAAGCCCTTTCCTGGCTGATTAACGTATTCGCCCGCAGTACCCGTGGTTCCATCATCGTTCATGCTTCTCAAAACACGATATTTTTTCATCGTGCGTATTGGGTTTTCCATAAAGATCGGTCCGGTTTGTTTGCAAAAACACGACCCCAAAACGCGTGGAGTTAAACCCCTGTCAACGGCTTCGGTGCAGTGTCCCCCTCGCCCTTGCCTTGCTTGCTGCCATTCCTCTTTCTCTTCGTAGGACCTAACAGCAGCACCTAAAATTGCCATAGTGGGTGCTCAGAAAACGCTTGCCCAGTTCAATATACATTTTACCGGTCAGGGAGCAGACCTCTCCTGGGCCACTACTTGACTCCCGTGACTTTGCCCAGAGCCTGGCTGTGTGGGTTGCAGCACAGCCAGCTCTCTATTTTGTTGCAGCGGCCTAGGCTGCAGGGCAGACTGGTGCCTAACTAGGGGGAGGGCCGTGGTTGACCCCTTGCAAGGGAGGTTAAGGCTAGAGAGGTGGAGGAAGAGGAATTTCAAAAGAGCGTTAAGAGAGCTTGCTGCCCACAGATACCTGTGTGTCCATGTGTCCTCAAAAGAACATCTACTGGAGAAACAGGACAAGTATACCTAGCATAGGATGCTAGGTATCCCTGATTCCTTAGCTCCTGTTGCCTGGAACTTACTTCAGTGGAGAGGACTAGAGCAAGACAGAAAGCGGTGGAGAGAGTGGCAGGCGGCCTACAGGCTCTCCAGTAAGATCCATCTTATCCAGTAAGATTCATCTAATCAGTGTCATCATATATTTGTGTTTGACTCTTTTGGATGGAAAAGGCTTAGCAATCAACAGACGTAGACCCTAAAATATCACTAGTCTAGCTGAGAGTCAACTGCTCACAGGTCTGCAAAGGCCCTCCCCAGCCAGGATGCTCAGAAGGAAGAGAGGAAAACAGAAGGGGAAATGTCTAAGTGACTGCCTGCCCTCTTCTCCAAGCCATCAAAACAAACAAACAAACAAACAAACAGACAGACAGACAGACAAACTCAGTTCTCCTGGAGACTGGGCTATTGGACACACACATGTAAGACACTGAAAGACTGGAATATAGTTTCCATTGTTAGTGCTTCCTCTCTTTAAGATCAGTTTATGTGAGCTCCAGGAACAACACAATCCTTGTGCTAAGTGATGAGCAGTAGAGAGGAAAAACAGTATGGAAGGGAGAACTGCACTATGCCTAGGTAGCAGCCCTCCCTCTTTCCTGTGCAAGTTAGAAATGACACAAATATGTAAGAGATCTCAAGGCTACCACTTGGTCAGTAGGCGAAGGTTTCAGTCTCTGAATGACTGGGAAGGATGTAGATTCTTGGATCTCCCAGAAATAAAGGCACGTTTTACATTCTTTCTCCCTCCTGTCTCTTTCCCTCTCTCTTTTCCCTCCCTCTCAAATGAATACTCTGATTGTCAGTGGTGCAAATGTGGGAGATTAGTTTTCTTTCTTTACATTGGATTCAAATGTGCAGACCAGTGGATGGTTAAGCTTTCAGATGTCTAATTATTATATCCATTCGAAGTAAAACCTGCGTGGTAGAGTAGGAATTGCCATGACCATGTTTATTTACCCTTTCCCCCTTCTACTTTTATCTTCTCTTTTTTCTCCACTCCCACCTTTTCAGCTTTTTCTCTTCCTCTACTCCTTTCTAACTCTTGCACCCAGGTGAAGGGGCAATACCAATAGTTAGTAATACTTTCTCCAGGGGTGGAAAGAAGGTAAGATCTGTACTTAAACCAATGCTGATAGAGGCGGTGTGGCAGCCTGCGGTGACCCTGAGCTTCCTTTGCTGGGGTGAGGGGCCAGGTCTTCCCAGCCTCTTGTCCTGCATGTGCTGAGCTATTCCGGTTAAGCTATAAAAAACAGCATGTCTCAAGACCAGGAGAGCTCAACTCCATAAACACATGGCTATGGCTCTAACATGGAGTACATTGCCAGATGCAAATGCAAAGAGATGCTTTCAATTTTGTTCCAAGTGTTATACATCATGTGGCAAATTGGTCTTCAGAAAGCCAATGTTGATTTCTTTCTGTTAATAATAAAGACTTTTAAAAATCTTAAGCATATATGATTGAGAATTAAAAGGGTGTACGTTGCTACTACTAGAGTATTTCTTATCTAAATTTAAAAAGAGAGGAAGCATTTTTTCCCCTCCTAAATAAGGAAAAATATTAAGTTAGAGGAGCTTGGTTAACATTTGAAATTTTCAGTTGTTTTGCTGCTCATATAATTCTAAGAAAATAAAAATATTTTAATCTTTGTACTTTTCAAAGTATCTTTTTGCATCTTTATGTATGTTAATTTAAAAGTAAACCAGGAAATTGATTATACACTCCTGCCATCTTCTTTAGAAAAACTGACTGCAGAACATCTACTTTACTTAAAACATCAACATTTCATATTATCTTATACATCTCAGTTTGTGGTTTGTAATTTAACATTTCTAAATTAAATAGTAGGAAAAGAGAATTTGTTTTGTATACTTGAAATGGGGGGAAAATATAACTTGTTTTGTAGACTTAGGGAGGTTGCCAGGGTTTCTAAAATCTTGTCCTTTGTATCAATCTCTAGCTGGTTTATCTGAATAGGATACGATCCTACATAACATGTGGGCTCAACTATCATATTCCGACACAATGGAAGGACTTCTAAATGAATCGGAAATATCCCGATTGTAAATTTCCTATGCCTTCCTGTTTTGAACCAATATTTTAGTGTATACTTCCAGGTTGACTTTAAATGTGCTCTCCCTCAAGAAAAAAAAAAGTGCAAAAATGATTATTAAGAAAAAGAAAAGCAGGAAATCTTTTATAAATACTGTTAGGACCATTGATCCCAGTTACCTGCTATAATGTGAATGGTATGATTATGGTTGTTCCATTGACATGGTTTCTTCATTCAGGATCCTGGCCAAAGGAATAGCATGTCAATGTGTAAAATTCTAGCCAAAGATAAGCCATTACAATGGAAATAGCGATGTGCAAAGTCTCATTGAAGCCAATGAAATTGAGTGTAATATCCATACCGCATTCTCATCTGCTTGCCTCAGGATTTAGTATGCGGCTCTGCATTGAAATGAGATTATGCATATAAAATGCCAATATAGAATACAATGCCCAATAAAACATTAGAAAAGCAACTTACAGCTTATATACATGGGCTTTACTTAAATTTTAACTTCACGTGCAAAATAAACCACAGCACCATCAGAACACTAAATCTACAAAATGTCCTCACTCTGGTTTTTCATGCTTCTTGCTGCATGATTCCTCCACACCCCCTCCTATCCAAACACAATTCTTTTAAGGGCACTCTTCAAATCATCTAACAATTCCCAAAGGGTATTCCAGGAGTCTCTTAAAGTGTCTTTCTAAATTAAAAGGCCCCAAACAATTTAAGTGCATTTTTGAACCAAAAAATATCACAAAGTATTTGGACTTGCAAACCTATGGGTGTATAAAAAGAAGAAAGGGACCAAAGAGAAAACGCCCCCACAGTGGATTACAAGGTTATGGGACAGGTCACTAGGAAAGGGAAATAAAACTGAATGTTAGGTTGGGCTTGTAAATTATGCACCTTTCAGGGAAAGCGGTTTTAAGGTCTCTTCACTCAAGGGTTTTTTTTTTTTTTTCCCCCATCCATTTTGCTATTAATTCTTAACTCTTGGTAGGCAGCTCTTTAATGAGGTTGTTTGTGGCAGGTTAATTTTCTCCAATCTACTGAGCTCCTCATTTTCCCTTTTAAGTGCAGTGCTGCCTAGAGCTTTCAGTATTTTCCATACCAGAAAACAAAATAAACGTGAAGTTGCCTGGCTGGGCTGAGAATTAAAGGCGTTATGCGGACAGAAAAACAGTGGGCCTGGACAGATGGGAGTGGGAGGGTAGAAACCCGGCTGAGTTGAGGGCATGAGGGAGAGAATTCAGTCTTAGGAGAGCAATGACCCCGGGAGTGTAATATATTAAATATTGCAGCGATCGATTTCAATACCCCAAGTGGACACGGGAATAAAAATTCACCAACAAGCTGAAGTGATTAGGAATGCTTTGTTGTGAGGGAAAAAAATGTGATTTTCTTCAGATCCTTTCCGTTCAGGTTAGATAGAAGAGGCCTAGATGATCCACGTCAGAGCCCTGACTCCCAGTTTGGGATATAACTCTGAAGGTTAGTCATATCTCAGTGGTGCTTCTGCTGACTGAAACGATGAGCCTTTGTACTAAGGAGGATTAAATATCAACCACAATTATGGGCTGGTCACTCTAGGAGCTTTCCTCCCAAATCAGAGAAGAGTACATTTTGGAAAGGCTGCTCCTTTCCTGTGTACTAGTCTTTGTTTCAGCTCTGGGACAAAGCAGTTGGTTTTGCACAGTCCTTCTTTCATTAAAATCCAGGGGAAAATGCACAATATGGTTTACAGAAGGTTGATTCACAATAGCAGAACTGTAAAGACAGCCTTTGGTGCTATGCAGGGGAGAAATTTTTGAAATGTCATTCTGGGGCTAAAAGTAGGAAACCATCATTTATACAGGCACAAATACCCACTACCACCCATGATTTCATTAGTGATTTCAGAATTGGGTGGGATTTTCTGTTCTTTTTTTCTACCGAACCCAGCTTTTAGATAACATTCATGCTATGAATTCTGTTTCTCTCAGTCCAGGAATCTGTTTAGGGATTTGGGGCGGTCACGGCGGAGGCTGCTTGGGGCAAAGGGATTGTTTTCAGTCACAGCCTAATGGGCAAGGCCTGGGTTCTTCACACTGGGGACACCAAGTCTGCTGCTAGGGACACACTGCTGGATGCCTGCATGCAGCAGCAGCAGCCACCGCAGCTTCCTGCTGCCTCCTCCTTCAGTGTGGTCGCCACAAATCTGGGAAAGACATGCAGCATCATACAAAGGATTTCTTTAATGAGGATGAGTTCCTCAGAGTGACGAGGGGTTGTGGCTGCTGCTTGGGCCTCTCTTTCCCTCTGCCAGATCTTTCCCTACCCATTATAGCCTTCCTCATACACTAGCCTGGGGTTGGAAAGGCAACCCTCACCCCACCTCTGTCGCTCCTTCTGATAACCCAGAGGCTGATGTCTATTTCACTCTGGCAGCTGAGTGAGTGAGGATGGATTGGAAGGTTGGAGGGCTGAGTACTCTGGAATCCAGAGCTGGTCGAAAGCAAACACTATTGTGCCCTCCTCCCGTCTCTGCCATCAGTCCTTCAGGCTTCTTCCACCCTAGCTACCACTGACGATGACTAGCTCCCACTTGGAGCATGGTTCCAGGAACTAGCTACATTTCGGTACTAAGATCTCCTTACCAGGGAATGGTCAAGGCAGGAGAAGGAACCCTAAGTGTTCTCATTTCCATTGAACCTAATTTGTGGTGACCAGGGCTGGGTAAAGGGTGAGGTTGGCTGTTCAACCGAGGAGTTAGGCTCCCGCAGTTTGAAACTCCCAGGCTCTCTGTGGAATGGTGACTGGCTACAGGGAGGCCATTCTGCCCTACAAAGCTGTTTATCTTTCTAAAGCTACATGACTCCTTCTCTTCAGACTGGGGAGAGAGGTAGGTTGGGTCCATTCAGGTTATGGAGCAAAATATCACTCCAAAAAGTTACTTTGGGAAGATATAGTTATTGAAACCAGTTATCTCTCTTCCTGAGTGTGGGAAAGACTGAGCTAGGGGGCAATCTGGGTAGGAAAGGAATTGCTCTGTTTTGCTAAGTTCCCCCTTTGGCCTTCTTTCTCTTCCTCCTCCATCTTCTTCCTCTTCTTCTAAATCATGTCTGGAAGAAGAAGCAGGTCAAAAGCATGGATAACCTCACACTGTGAGGGCCTGCTGAAGCTGAAATGAGGCCTAGCTGCCTTCTGGACAAGAGGTTCAGAGTGTAGAGATTCCTGCGCTTGTGTGACTGGGGGGTAATTTGGAGAAGAGGAATGGACAGGGGATACAGGTGGGGACTCTGTCCTCGATCACTGAGGAACAGAGTCTGTGTCCAGGGTCTCAGCCCTGGGATCCTGAAAGCCTGCTCTGCTGTAGGGGGTAGGGTACCTGTTGCTTGAAACTGCTTAAGAGCCTTTGGGCCCCTGCCCTATTGTAAGTTTCAGGGGTTAGGTCTGGCTTCCCCTGGGGCTGCTGGATTCACCTGTCATTCCGCTCACTGCCCAGGGACCCTGACAAACCTCCACAATGTGGGCCAGAAAAAGGGGGCTTAAGGTTCACTGATCTGTGTGTAGAACTTTGCAAAATTGCAAATAAGCGAGAAAATGTGTCTATTCTCGTGAAGGGAAATACAAGTTTGCACTTAACATGGAAGCACGAGAAAAAGAAGGCGCGCGGGTGGGGGGGGACTTCTCCTGGCCAAAAGCCCCACTGTAATCTCCAGAACAATTTCATTTCCTCCGCAGCACCCTGGCCGAGGCCTCGGAAAGGTCAGGGAGGAGATGGAGCTTAAAAGCGGGGGTGGGGAAAAAGAGAGGTGGCTAGGCTCTGGCAAGGTCGCAGGTGAGGGGCCAGGCCGGGTGGTGCGGAGCGGACTGACAGGATGGAAGGCCGCAGGACGGGGGGAGGGGCAGAGTCACATCTTTTGGAAGGTTTTGGTGTTTTCCAAAGGGGTTTTCTTAGGAATTCGCTCGACCCGCCTCCGGGGCAGCTTGTTGGCGCTCACCCCCCGCCCCTTCTTGCAGAGCAAGTCGCAGGGAGCTCGGGTTTCCGCGAGGCCCGCGCCGCCAGGCCGCCGGCTCTGCCAGCCTCGGCGGACAGGCCTGTCCCGCTTGCTGAGAAAGGGAAAAGCGCGCGCCCGGACTCGTCCGGGCGGGGAGCATGTTTGTGCTGAGGGACAGCGCGGTCTTCGACTGAGCCAAACTGCTCCCTGCCAGCCTCTTCAACCCCGCCTGATTGCGCGGGTGGTCGAGGGTGTCCCCGGGAAGTGGCTGCTGCGATGGACCGCCGACATCTCCGGTTGTCGCGCGGCTTCTGGGAACCCGCGGGCTGCAGAAAGAAGCCTGTCCTCTCACCTCCGAAGGGGAGGTTGGAACTTTTGAACCCTTTAAAGTGATTGATCGTGTCCCACCAGAGAGCGGCTCCACCCCCTGTCCCCACCTCCGCCGCCTTCCCTTGTCACCTCGGCTCTAAGTGTGCGCGGAGACCGCGCGGGGCGCGAGGCTGGTGCGCTTGGCGATGGGCTCTGCGAATGCGAGCGTTTGTGCAAGAATGCGCGTCCAGCACCCCCGGCCCGAGCGGCTGTTGCAATTTGAGGTGAATCTCGATGTGAGAACTCAGAGCGGGAGGATGGGTTTTGCCCCCTTCTCCACAGTCCTCTAGGTGAAAGACGCATGCGACAGCTTTTCCCATGGAACCTCCCCGCACGCCTGCCTCCCTAAGTGGAAGCCCTCGCAGGAGCCGGGCTGCGCACAGGGCGCCTTCAGGGAACTCAGGAGGGAGGCTCAAAGCCTCTGCGAGGGAAGTTGATTATTAATTTGGGCCGCTCCGAGCGAGTGACACACTCAACGCCTTTGGCTTTGGGAATTGTGCCCGAGCTGGGACCGAGGCCCAAGGCTGCGGATGGGAAATGCGAGTTGTGGAGGCTCCCGGACGTGTCTGAGTGGGCTGGATAGCGCTCGGGGGGGGGCAAAGGTTGGCTCTTCCTCGCTCCCAAATAAATTCTTGGTTAACTAGTGTAGACTAAACACATTAGTATTATTAAATGGGGTAAAACAGACGGGGTTGAAAGTGGGGGCATGTCAACTAGACCCAGACCCAGCCATACTTCTCCTCCGGTGACAAGTCAGGGTGCTTCCAACACGAAAATAGAAATGTAACATTCAACTGGACGAATTAATTTTTGACGGATTTATGGTATGATTTTCTTTCAAGCGGTATTCATTGGTTCTTTCCGTCCGTAGTGCGGTCCAAAGACAGAGATATAAACAAGTAGTTTCTGCTTTGCGGAAACCCCTTAACAGTATCTCCCAAAGAAAGATCAAGACACTTTGTGAATTTTCCCCAGATAATGCCTCATATTCCGAATGACTGATCAGAGAACTCGGTATTGTTAAATAAAATGAGAGGAAGGCGAGTGACGTGGCAGTGGAACAATGGCATTTCTGAATCAGTTTGCTTGATTGACATTTGGGAGCTTCATGACCCCAGGGAATAGGACTCATTACGGTGAATACACCAAAATATCAACCAAGATTAGAACTCTAGATCCTATTTTAATCTCATTTCAGTCTAAATTAGAGTGGGAAAATATAAAATCCAGAGAATTATTGCATCATATATTGACCTAAAGTTTTAATTGTTCTGAGGGGGAAATAAGAGTAGAAAACCCATATACTTTTAATCACTTTAGGAATAGCACTGACAATGAACTAAAGTGTGTTTGGTAGAGTAGGTACTAAGAATACTTAGGTAGTATAAAATATTTTATATTTATTTGGGGAGACACACTGGAGAAATACATAGGGAGCTTCTTTCCATGTATGAGAAAAATGTAATCCTCCTCCACTGGATAAAAAGTGAGGGTCATTAGCACATTGATGCTAAGAAATAGATACCTTAAAGGTGGAGTCTAAATTTTCATTTTTATTTGGAAGACTTCTCTGTTTCTTGGGAGGGGATTTTTAAAAAAAATATATCAAAAGTTGGGTTAACATGTAAATTTAACCCAGGAAATTGTTGAGAGCTGATCTTCAATTCATGTTGGAAAAATGGAATGTGTTTGAGCAAAGTCTATTTTTAACCACAGAAAAGTGTGAGATAATGCGGGCTGTGTTAGGTGGGAGTCTAATCTGTGGCAACTTCACTATACAAAAATGTTTGATTCTTCAATGGAATTTATCCTCAAATCTTAGAAACCAGAAAGACTGGAAATCTTAAGTACTATAAATTGAACCAACAGAATACAGAAAGACAAAGGCGGTAAAAGATATTATAGTTATAGTCTCCTGCTTTTTAGTAGGTAAACTGCAGCAAAAGGGAATTAAACAAGGATATAAAAATAGAACAACAGTGTCATAAGAATGGACTAGAAAGGGTTGATGCACAGTATAGTGTCATAACCTTATATTTTGAGGGGGAGCTTTGAATGAGAAGCCTGTGTTGTGCGGGAACTGGGAATCATAAGTATTATTTATGCAGCAAGAAGGAACAAAATTAATTATTAGGAGCTTGGTAATCACCAAATAAACTCTGAGCTTTGAGGTTAAAAATAGACGACTATCTCCATGTTCAATTAGACAGTATCAATTACTAATACAACTGATGTTTCAGCGTCTCAGCGAGACCAGATACCATCTTCTATGGCGATATCTTGGTATTAATTAATGAGTGCTTTATTCTCATTATTCACAAGGAAAAATAGGGGTCGTGTCACATTAAAATTAAGATTATCTTAGTTTATCTGGGCTCTTAAACAAAGATCATTCAAAGTAATTATATTTTGAATTAACAGAGGTAGGCAATTTATCTCGTTATTTTTTTGTTCAAAGACAGAAAATAAAGATTAGAAATACGCAAAGTTTCATTTTGAAGATAGACAGAACCAAATAAACACGTCTTGACTTTTGCGATATTTCCCTTGCTAAAGGGGGAATGAGGGAACTGTAAAAGACGTGACTTTGCAAAGTCAAGTCCTTTTTAAAAGACTCGGATCGAAATTTTTGCTATGCAACAAGGATTCAGGTTTGATTAATTTTCTGCAAGCGACGTGACAGCGGTGTTTTAAAAGATTAATTAAAATTGAAGTGATACAGAGCAGGAATTCGACCTGCAGAGGCGTCCCTGGCGCCTTGGGGGGCTTTGCAAGCGAGTCCCGAGCCCAAACTGCGGGCTTTCCCGAGCCTGGGACGCAACTGCCCGTCTCCTGGAGAGGAACGCGGAATTTGGCAGGGCGCCCGCCTGGCCGCCTGGCATCCCGAGCTGGCCGCCAGCTCTCCGGGGTGGGGACGGGGTGTGTCCTGGGGAACCCGCTGCAGAGAGAACTGCTGGCGCGGCTCTCGATGAGCCATTGAGGTCCAGGGTCACGCGGAAAGCCCACAGGGGACTCCAGGAAGCCTCGAGTTGATGACCCTGTGCCGCCTCCAATGCTCCAGGGGGTTGGGGACACCATCTTCCTGGTCGCGAGCGTGTGGAGTGCGTGGATGGCACTGGGTGAAGGCGCCTCCACAGAGCTGAGGACCTGGAGGGCTCGGCCTGGGCTGCGATCTCCCGGGCCGGGGCGTGGGCCTGCCAGGCCGTCCTGCCTCGTTAACTCCGACCGGGGACTCCTGGAGGACCTCACGGTTCGGCCACCCCGCAACGTCCTCCTACCTCTCCGCTCACTTTCGGGTCCCAGCTTCTCCCCTCCCCCCCGCATCCCTGTCCCCTCTCTTCACGCCGCGCTGCCTTCGCCGGAGTGAGAAATTAAGCTGAGCGCAGTTGTAGCTGTACTCAAGATACAATCGCGGGAGCCCTCAGGTTGCGCGCGACGCAGAGGCGAAGCTGGGGGCGCCCGAGAGGGCGGCGGGGGGAAGGGGGCGTTGGTTTGCAACTCGCCTCCCCAGGGCGCGAACCCCGGTGTCCCCTTCTCTCCAGCTGGGGGGCGGGGTTGTGAGCCTCGGCGCTAAACAGCGATGCGGGGTGTGTGTGTGTGTGTGTGTGTGGTGTGTGTAAGTGTGTGTGCGCGCGCGCGCGTGTGCGTGCGTGCGCGGGCCCTCGGCCCTGCGGCGGCGCGGGGGAACCCCTTCCTCTGTGGCGGGTCGCGGGGGTCCGGGCCTAAAAGCGTCCCTGGGGAGTCTCCGCGCCGCGAAGGCGACGTGGTTTCTCCTCCCCCTCGCGTCTGCCTCTCCCACCCTATTTCCAGAGACCTCGGAGGTGGCGGAGAAGTGGGAAGGGAGGCGGGGAGACACGGACGAGGCCTGGCCGCGCGAGCTCGGGGGCCGGCGGAGTCCCGGTCGGAAAGGCAGCATCCGGACGCGGAAGAAGGGGCCGTGGGGCCAGCGGGACTCGTCTGGGGGAAGGCTGGGGCTGGGGGATGAGGCGAGAGTCCCTTTCTTTCCGAGTGGTGCACGGGGACCTCTTCACCGGGGAACCCCCACCCTGCAGCTCCCAACCTCGAGAACAAAGGGTCTGGGAAGCACGGCTGGGGTCGGGGAGCGGAGGTGGCGGGAGGCAGGAAGGCAGGCGGTGGGGGCAGGGAGGCGCCTCCCCACATTTCCTCTCACGGCCAAAGGATGGAAAGCTCCAGCCAACGTCTCAGTGAGGCAGCTTCAAAATCCGGGAGGGCTCGGGTTCCTTACCTAAAGGCTTCACTCGCTCCCTTCCTCCCCCAGCGTCCCCACCCCCGCCAGGGACCGAGGCCCGGGAGCGGCGAGGCGGCAGAGCGCGGTGGCGCGGGCGGAACCGCGGGGCAGCAGCGCCTCCTGCAGGTGCCGGGCGCCCCCGCAGCCGTCTTGTCGCGCCGGCTCTTAAGGTGGAACCAGCCGGGATCCCATCCGCGAGCTCCGCTTTCCCTCAACACCGGATCCGCCGCGGCAAGTCTCCCTCCCGGAGCGGGCCTGACCATCCAGAGCGGTCGGAGTCTGCTGGACCTACTGCTATTTCCTTGATCCCTTGGCCTCACTACCTGCAGGACCTTGTCCGCGGATGCCCCGGTATCGATTTCGACAATCACAATTGATAATTCCCTGCTGCTATAAAAGGTGTAAAAGGATGTACAAGTCACGCGCCTGGGCTGAAAGACCAGAAAGGCGTTTCTTTAATCTCAAAGCAAACTTTTATTTCGTTTCTTAAAGGTAGGAGGGCAGCGGTGAAAGGATAACCGAGGGCTGACCTATATCCATGGGTGTTTCGGATCCAAGTGTTCAGAACGAGACCGGCTGGCCAGGGAATCGCATTCAGCGCCCACGCCCCGCAAACTCGTGGGCAGGTGCTGGTGCAAGAGGCTGGGGAGGAACGGCTGGCCTGGAGGGAACCCCTACTTGCGCATCTTGGGCATCCCCCGGCTTCAGTCCATTCTCGCCCGGATGCTTTGTTTATTTGGTGAAAGCAGGGAACGTGGAGAGAATGGAAGAGCTGTTTTTCTTTCTTTCCTTTTTTTTTTTTTAAACTAAATGTGCATATGACCCGTCGTTTCTTGGATGTATGTGTCCTCAGCGAACTCGAGATTCTTGGGGGAAAACTAAGAGCCCAGAGCGGGACACGAACAAGGCAACTCTGGTCCGGGTGCCATCCGCAGTCAGTTCCTTTCCTTTCCTCTTCCCCGTTCTGCGTCCTGGAGAGCCCCCTCCCTCCACCTCTGGGGCTGCCCCAGGACTCCTGCACACCCAGGACTTGGAGCCGCGAAGGAGAGCTCTGGCCCGGAGCTCCGGAGGGGCGGCGGGCTGCGGCCCCCGCGGGAAGTTTACGGGCGCCGTGGGAACCTCCCTTCCCCAAGCGCGGCCTTGGCTTTCCCGGCCGGGCCCCGCCGCCGCGGGGGAAGCTTGCCCCAGCAGGTGCCGCAGGGTCACGCCCGCCCCGGGGGTTGCAAACCGCAAGCGAAAGTCGAGAGGGGCTGGAGTTTTCCCTCTAATCCGTTTTACACTGTGAAAACCGCAGAGCTGTCGCCTAGGCGGCCACTTTTAATTGGGAAGCAAACAGACGAAAAACCAAAACAAACGTGCGAGCTGACTTTCTTTCCCGATGTTTTTCCTTCTCAACAAAAAGCCCGCTCTTTAGAGAGAAACCGATCCGTGCTCACGTTTGCTCGCTTTGGGGCCTGGGCTGGCGCCCTCGCGCATGGGGCAGCCTGCTTCCCTCTCTCCATGTCCTTCCAGGGACTTCTCTGGGCATCCGTCTCCACTCGCGCGTCCCGCCTCTCCATGGGTCGCGCCGAGGCCACAAGCTCCATGCAAGCTCCGTCCTGCGCTTTCTCGGGATGGGGCTTTCTCTGAAGGGTAGTCGTGGGCGCTTGGCCACTGGGGGCTCCGAGCTCATTGCACTGGTACCAGATCTAGGTTCCTCCGAAGCCCAGGCGGGAAGAGAAGGAGTTTGGGCCGCCAATCCCGGAGCTCAGAGAGAGGTGACCAGAAGAAGCACTTGCAGACGCGCTTGGCATCTCGCAGTTTTCCCTGGGGGAAAAGCATAAGTTCGTAGAGGCACTGTGCGGCGCCAGAGCAAACTCTCAACTTACCGCGCGCCCTGCCTGTGGGTAGCTAGTCCCTCAGGGGACATCCCCACCCCTGAGAGGCGAGGAGAGCAGCGGGCGTAAAGAGGGGGTGGGGACCGCCTGGGTCAGGTAGGCCAGTCCCAGGATAGCGGGTGTCCCATTCCCACGGTGATGTGTTAAGTGTCCTACGTGGAAAATCATTTTTAGATAAACTTGTGGTCGTGGAGGTAGAGGGAAGTCAAAAGAAAGGAGACAGATCTTTATTTAAAAAGAACAACTAGAAAAAAAAAGAGTAGTCAAATCGTGGAGAGGGAAGGGGGAAAGAAAAGATAGAGAGGGCTTTTCTTCTTTGTTCTTTAAAAGCCTGAACACTGTTTTTCAGAATCAAAACACAGACAGGCAGTCCTTCTTGGAGCATGTTTATATAATTGAGAGATACTGCTCATTAGTTCACTTTTAAAGCACTTGCTGAGTTGAGCAAAGTTTTTAGAAGATTCTTTCTCACCTAGCCCCTGACTGAAGCCTAACTCATTTTGATTTAAAGCAGATTTGAGATAAAAATTTCGGAAGAGAAAAACATGTGTTTGCATCTGTACATATATGCACATGCAACAGAAATTGTATTCCCTCTAGCCTATTTATAAGACAAGAAATTCTGCAGTAAATTATATATGATGGCTGCTTTTTTTTCTAGTATTGTATTGTCACTAGAGAGAAAAGTCCTGAGTTATCTTTTTCTCCACTCTCCATTAATAAATCTAAGAGAGATAACACTCATTATAGGATTGTGGCTCCCTCTGCCCCTCTTTCTGGCTTTCTTTCTTTCCCACACGGAACACACACAAAGAATATACATCATGTGCAGACGTTCCCCTAATCACTTGGTAATGTATGATCTATAAATCCATGCCTATGTTTTAAGTTTCCACTGAAGTTGGAAACACTGTTGAGGATCTACTTTTGTTCTGTACTGTGTGTGTGCTTCATCAGGAATCTTTGGTAAACCCGTAAAATGATTACCTTTGCTTTGAATTTATTTCTTTGTGATTAAATGGAAAATAGCATTAATGAACCTTTTAAACAGTATTTTTATGTCAATATCAACAAATAGTACAAACACACTATAGTTGTTCCAAGTGTTTAGAATGTTGGCTTCCCATTTGCAGTCATATTTTGGCAAACCAATTTCACATTAATTGAAAATGACTAAAACAGTGTATTCATTCCATATAGAAAGGCTTATTCACTGAGCTTTACCTCCAACAATTTAAACTATCTGGTTCAAATTACTTAAGTAATTCCTACTGAAGGAGGGGTTGGAAAATTAGGAGCTGTGGAATAATTTGTGTTTTTGGTCTTTTCATGAAGCTTTAATTAAATCTGATTTTTGTAAAAAATGAAACTAAAACAATACAATAATCCCTTAAGGGGTCTTGTAGAATAATATGTGGTCATTATTAGAAAAGTGCCCAAAATATATTTATGAAACTAGATGAATACAAATATGGCTGTTGTTAAGTTGTTTTTCCAGTGTTTTTCCCTCTCTCTCAAACGTATGACATGTAAGACTCCAGAACATGCACTTTAATGTGCATTTCTGATAACAAGAAAACCATTGCTGGTTTACTCAGAGGAGCCCAGTTATCTAGGGGCGATGCCAAAATCATTAGATTGACATCATCTTTCCTATCACATATTGTTGTCTACATGAACATTCCATCTTAGGCAATACACAAGAATATTATGTTTTGTTTCCTAAGCTTGAAAATACAATAGAATTTGAAGTATTGAAAATGACGTTGCTGACAGTATCTTAGAAGTTGCATAGGTCTCTTTTTGAGATGGCTTTAATAATGACTGACTTTAATAATGTTGGAAAATAAGGAAAAATTTCAATAACAGTCAAGATGTGATGAATGGACACAAGGAACAATGAAGCTATTCACAAAACATGCTAACTTTTAGAATTCTATCTAAATTATTATTTTTCCTCCCAGTGCAGAGGAGGACACCCAAGTGCATCAATGTTCATCAGATGGAGGGTAATAAAAATGTGAGCGATGGTCAATGGACTGTGAATGTAATATGATTGTCAGTGTAGGTGGGTGAATGCACTGAAACATTTGGTCCTGTTTAAAAAAGGTCTGTGGTCCTCAGCTGAGATAGGAGAGGTTTGTAGAAAAGTGAGGCCAAGAAGGAAAGAGGGAAATAAGTCTAAAAAAGGAATAAAGCAAATTTAGTAATTAAAAAATTTTTTTGTTTTCTATTTTAGAGTTGACTTTAGTCAATTGTTCCTGCTAGCTATTTAGATGAAATAAATGGAATATCGCTTAATAGGCAGATGCTCCGATACATTTTCTTCCTAAAGGATCTGATTCTTGGCATCCCAAGGAAACTGGAATTCAGGTTAGTATTAGAACTTGAATTTGTTCTGCCAGAGTGAAAATTGGTTCCATTAGGCCTCAGTCACAGAACTCTTACAGACCCGCCTAGAGCTGTAGATAAAATGTATCCAACTAGCTGAAATAATAAAGTCTTAAGTAATGCTGGATGTGCTTGGGAAACCATCCGGGGGGGTTTAATTTTTTTTTAATGAAAGTTTCCTAATTTTATAGTCCTCATAAATCTGAAACAAGTCTAATTAAGGTGATCAGGGTGAGTGAAAGCGTAATGCCTGACCCTTTGGAGATAACGTAATAAGAATAACTTAAAATGCGAAATATTCGATTGTGCGCAATCTTTAGCAAAGATTCATTCCTGGAAAATTTTCTTACTTACTGGCCCCCACTTCCCTCTCATTGCAAATTTATAGTGCTCTGGGGGAAACCCTTGGAAGAAGTGATATATCAGACGGATATATCCAAAAGCTTAAGTTAGTGTCTGACTCTATAAATAAAAATTTAAACAACAGCCACACACAAAAAAATCAACTACTTTATGAACAAGTATATCCAATATATTAAGAGGAATGGGAAAAATGTTCATGTCATCCAAAAGTTCATAATTTATTAAATTTAGGAGAGTTTCAAATAAATTCAAGTCATAATACATATGTGGATTTATGTACATAAACATGATCATTCATAAATTAAATAAAAGTGATCGGAACCCTAACATGTTCTTATATGAAAATATTTAATAGCTTTCATTAAATAATTAATTGCATGTTACAAGAATTTAAAAATCACATGAAGTAGAATATGAGATTCAATAGAAAAAATAAATCTGTTTTCTATTACTTTTCCTTTTGAGCAGAAAATTTGATAACATTATTTGGCATAAATTTTTCCTTCTATGTATTTTGTTTTACTTGTGAACAAATGTTATTAGCTAAGTCAATAGTGCCAAATTTAGTGATCATAAAATCTCAGAAGTAATGTTTTGACATGACTAGTAATTCAAATGTAGGAGTATTTATGGACAACTCAGAAAGCTTACTTACTGTAGTTAATTATTTTCTTACTCTGGACCCATGCTATCAGATTTTTAACATCTTTTGCTACAATGGCAGATTTTCAAATCATGTAAAAATGAATGCTATCTTCAACAATTTTTGTTATTTGGGACTTGAACTGAGCCTGTCCAAGTTCTTAAATAATTGGTTAAAAGTAGAGGAAGGAAGCAGTTTGCATTTCTTCTGCTGATTAAGAAAAAAAATTAAGATATATTTCTCCAAATAAATTTAAGTATTTTGTTTTTAGTTCTTATAAGATATCTGTTGGCTCCAAAAATCATTGAGCAACACAAAAGGCCCCATTAGAAAGTTAATGCCCACTCAGCTATTAAAAAGTAGTTCTATAGACTTTACCAGAAGCTGCTTGTCAGAATTCGGCTCTTTTCAGTTTTTTTTTTTCTTTTCCTTCTAGATTCAGAGGAGACTGCTTTTCCCTGTGAAAGCCTTGCTATTCCCAACAAGTGTGGAAAAAAAATGCAATAGGCAGTTCCAGAAGTGTTGCCTTTGACAGCTTGTCTCGGGGAACTTAATAATCTGGGTGGCAGTTGGCCAAAATAAGTAGGAAACTTAGGTAACTGCCAAGCTACAATACTGATGAAAGTATTGCCATAGCTAACTAGAAAGTGGAAGGGAAGTTTCTACGTTAAAAAGAACTAGAAATTGAATGGTCGCTGGTGAGAGAGAACCACCCCGGTGTGTATATATGTGTAGGGGGAAGGATAAACATTTATTGATTTTTATAACCATCTTAGAAAAAGGCTGCTTGAGAGTCAATTTTATAAAAAAATCTTATAATGAAGTTATTTGAGAGTAACTTTGTGTATTTGAATACTGCTTCCCTTTGTGCTTTAAAAATCAGAATTTTAGCCTTAACAAGACTTACATTGGTCTGAGCTATGAAAATAATATAAAGTGGAATCACAACAATTGTTTTAATGGCCACAAATTCATCCCATTCCAGAATGCACAGCCCTTTGGACTGTGACTTTGCTGCTCTCATGGAGAAGTAGAATCTATTCTCCACTCCGGGAATGGGAGCTGGCCTTGTGACTTACTTTGGCTAGTAGATATGGTGGAGTGATGTTGTGTAAGTTCTGGAATTTAGTTCTCAAGAAGCTTTGCAGCTTCCACTTTTGTCCTCCTGGAATCCTCCTGGGATGAAAGATCATGAGGAGACAGGAGCCCAGCTGTCCCGGCCATTCCTGCTGAGCCCAGCCCCCAGCATACCCACTGGCTGAATGTTGCTACGTGAATGAGCCCAGGCAAAAACAAGCAGCAGAAGAACCACACAGCCAACAGAATCATGAAAAACAATAAACCATTGTTTGAAGCCACTAAGCTTAGAGGTGATTTGTTACATAGCAATGGATAACCATGCTTGTCCTGTTATCTGCAATCGTTATAATCATATAAGGTTGAGAGGGAATTTGTTGATAACAGCAAGTGTCTAAATTGTGATCGAATTAAAGAGCTCAGTTTTTTAAGAGCCTGAGTTAGCATATGTGAAGCCAACATAGGCCCAAGTTTACTATCTGTGGTTGTTATCGTGATATTTAATTTTCACCCCTGAGGCTGGTGAGATATAAGGAAGTCACATGATTTTATATCCACATAGCAACTCAGTGAAACAGGCAGGGTGGTTATTATCTACATCTGAAAGATGAATAAACAGGCTCAGGAAGGTAAAAGAAGTGTTGAGACCAACAAGCGGTTTGAGAAGGGATATCCCTGGAGAGATGTCAATGAACCTCATTTTTCCTACTTGGAGAATGAAGTGATTGTATTAGGTGATTTCTGAAGTTTCTTTAGTCATGTCAGAGATCTCAGGCTGGGCCACATAAATCAGAGCCAGTGGAGGGAAGGCATCTGAGATCAACAGGAACAAAAGCTGAGAGAAACCAGCCTGCACAAGGCCTAGGCGTCTGAAATTAATTGAAAGCCATTCATTCACTTCATTCATTCAACAATAATTTGCTCAGTGTTTTTTTTTTTTTACGTGTCCAGCACTGTTCTAGGCATTGGAGCTGCAGTGGTAAATAAAGCTCCCCAAATCTCTGCTTCTACGGGATTTACTTTCTGGTTGGGGGCATATGACAAGTAAACAAACACACTGATTCCAAATAGAGATAAGTGCTACGAGAAAAATAAAAGAGTAACCTAATAAAGAGTGATGGTGGTGGGTGTGGAGCGCACCTTCCAGTAGGTGATCAGTGAAGGCTTCTCTGAGCTGACATTTCACAGATGTGGGTCCAAGTCCTGTTGCTGCTACTGATTAGTTATGTAACATGAAACAACCAAGTTACCTCTCTGTCTCAATTTTCTTATCTGTTAAGTGGGGCTAATCATAGAAGGCTGTCGTGTAGAATCAATGAAGTAATGTGTGTAAAATGTCTGGTATAGATAGGCACTCAATAAATATTAATTTCCTTTAACTCTTCTGTCTTCCAATTGGTGTGGCAAGCTCAGGCATTGTCTCGGTGTCCTTCAGTGGGGATACTATTGGTAATTGGATGGGATAATTCTTCATTGCGCAGGACTGGATTTGCACATTGCTGGACATTTAACAGATCTGGTTCCTACTAACTAAATGTCAACAGACTTTTCTAGTCATTATGACAATCTAAAATTATCCTGTATCAGTTAGCTTTTGCTGGGTAACAAATCACCCCAAACTCAGTGGCTTAAAATAAAATAAAAATATTGCTTCTCCTGCTTCACTGGGTTGGGCTGTTGGCTTCCACTCTGCACCAGATTAACTGGGGTTGCATAGTCTAGAATGGCCTCCCTCATATCTAGAGCCTCAGCTAACACAGCAGAGAGATGGCTGGGTCTCTCGCCATGGGTCTGCCATCTTCTAGGAGGCTAACTTGGGTTTCTTTATAAGGTGGTTGCAGCATTCCCAGGAGCAGGAAACATTATGTGTGCTAATGTCCTGGTTGCCAAAGTAAGTCATATGGCCAAACTCAGATTCAGAAGGTAGACAAGTGGACTCCAACTCTTGATGGGCAGGGAGCTGCAAAGTCATGTAGTGTAGGAACATACATACAGCAATGAGAAAAATTCATAGCCATTTTTTTGCAGTTTATCAAAGTCCACGCTCTGGCTACAAATGATTCCTGTTCCTTCCCCATGTGAAATATGCTTATCCACTTGCCAAGGACCCTCAAAACTCTCACGCTGATTCTTGTGTTAGACTTGAAGTTCACTATCTTTTCATCTGCGCCAGATTTGAATGTGGCTAAGACTCTTAGGGTGTGGCTATTCTTTTTCTTTTAAAAAATTATCGTAAGATATACATTACACAAAATTTACTATTTTAACCATTTTTAAGCGTACAGTTCAGTGGCATAAAAACATTCACACTGCTGTACGACCATCGCTATCATTGATCTCCAGAACTTTTTTTATCTTGCAAAACTAAAACTCTGTACACATTACACAATAACTTCCTATTCCTCCCTTCTCCGCAGCCTCTGCCAGCCCCCATTCTGCTGTCTCTGTATATTTGACTCCTCTAATTACTTCATATGAGAGGAATCATACGGTATTTGTCCTTTTGTGACTAGCTTATTACACTTAGCATAATGTCTTCAAAGTTCATCCATGTTGAAGCATGTGTCAGACGTTTCTTCCTTTTTAAGACTGAATAATATTCCATTGTATGTATATGCCACATTTTGTTTCTCCAACTGTGTACGTAGCCATCATTTGTTCATGGCATTTCTGAAATCCACCTGGGCACGGGTAGCCAGACCCCCCTACTCTGGGGACAGGGAATGTTCCTTGACTGGGGCATGGCTCCTCGTCCATTGCTCTTTGATGCTCTTAGTTCCACCTCCAGGGATCATGGCTCTACTTGGCTCTACAAAAATAGATGTCCTATTTTCCATAAAAAAAAAAAAAAGGCCCGTGTTTGTAGCTGAGTCGTTTCCTCAACCTGCTTTCTACACATAGAAACTTGGGGGCCGAGAGGTCTAGTTGTAATTTGGACAATTTCAGTCTCTTTTAGTCTGAGCTGATACAAGTCCCTTAAAAAACTGTGAGCTTTCTGTGCATCAGATCTACAGTCCACTTAACTAGATGAAAATCACATCCACAGTTCTTTTTGATACAGACCTACCCTTTAGATTTATTCATAGCTATTTTGGGATTAGGCCTCTTTGGGACCATGGCTTTAAGATTCTTAAAAGCCGTTTTGACTAACTGAGAGTGACTCCTATCTTTAATGCTTCTGAAGTCTTAGCAAAGGGTCTGATAGCCAAACCCTTGATTTGATCTTTACTCTGAGGCCATTTCTTATTCCAAAAATTTTTTGCTGCCTGGATCAGCTGGAGATGTGAAACAGTTTTGTTTTCCAACAGAAGCAAGTACCAGACTTTCCAGACTTGAAAATTATAGTTCCTTCTTTTGTGTTGCCCCCTCACCCTTATAGTACTTTATTACATGCAGCTAGGATTAACCAATTAGTACTTTCAACGTTCTGCTTGGAAATAACTGTAGCCAGATCCAAAAATTCATTAGGTACATTTTCTATCTTCCCGGTTACCACAGGCGACAGTGTTGCCCATTGTTTTACTGCTACATAGTAAGTCTTCACTTAATATAGTTGATAGATTCTGCTGCTTTAAGCAAAATGACACATAATGTGACCAGTTTTACCATAAGCTGATTGATATAAACAAGAGTTAAATTCCTGTGGCATCTCACGGAAGTTATAATAAAATGATGTTAAATGAAATGACGTTATTCCGAGGACCTGCTGTCTGACATAATCACCCTTCCAGTCTGCCATAGCAGTCTTTCACCACTGTAGTCCACTAAGTTGACAACAGCGCAATTCAGCATACACTGCATACAATTTTCCCATGCCTTCTGGGGAAATGGTACCACTTTACTTGAGGCCCCTTGTGAGAGGCGTAGAACTACAGAAAGCTAAGCATTTATGTGCGTGTGGGGAGTGGAATGGAGGAGAGGAAGGCGGAATGCCATATTGTCTTGAATGATTGGTCCAACTCTATTTTCTCTTGGAAAATAGAATCTAGCCTGATTAATCTCAATGTCCAAGAATTATCTACAGTTGTGGTTCCCAACACTTGATTTCACATTAACCTCTAGGCCCACTGTCATCCGTCTCCATTAAAACTAATCTTATCAAGGCTACTAATGACCTCCTTGATGATAAATCTAATGGACACTGTTCGGTTTTTATGATATTTGATATTTTTGGGGATGAGGGGGTGAGTGTGAATTATCAACCATTTCCTCCTTCACATTCTTTTTTTCTGTGGTTCCTAGGATGGTCTCTTCTTTTGAGATTTCTTTTGTTCTCTCCATCCTTTAAATACTCGTGTTAGGGCTGACTGCAAAGCTCTCTTCTATTCAGTGGTGCGCTGGAGCTGGCTGGCAGCTGCTCTCAAGAACCAACTGGGTGCATCTCTTTACAACTCCATTCAGTGATGACAGTTGGTAGGTTGAAATTGACCACAGTGGGAGTATTTACACCACAGACATTAGCAAATGCTACAAATTAGGGCATCTTTTGCTGGAGAGCTGGTTGTTAGACACTTAACAGCACATCACTGCTTCTATTCTGATTCTTCACACTCTCCCTGGATAATCCACAGTTATAGTTTCAAGCACCCTCTATATTGATGACTATCACATCTTTCATCTCCAATTAAGATCTGTCTTTAGGCCCAGCGTTTCAAATACCTTCTGGCTTCCCTTGGCTGTTCCACAAGCATATCATATTTCCCCTTAAAATAGCTCTGTTTTTTTAAGTCTGTCTCAGTGAATGGCACCATCCTTGTCCCCTTTCTCACCCCTCATCTCCCCACCCCTTATCCAAACGGTCCTCAAACATGCTCAGTTACTACTCCAATTCTTTATAAAATCCATCTTCTCTTCTTCATACCCACCGCAACAACCCTGAATCAATGTTTCAGATTCTTCATGATAAGACCCACTTACCTTTTTAATCTCACAACTTATCACAACTTCCCTTGACGTTTTTCATCACGGCCACATCACCACAAGGTCTTTCAACTCTGGGGTTTTAATGTGCAGTGCCCTCTATCCTAAACGCTCCCCCTCTCCACTCTCACCTTCTTCACCTGCCCCCTTCATCCTTTAACTTAGAAATCGCTTCTGTGTGTGGAGACAATGCTGTGTGTTTACAGAATCATTCCATTTCCTTCCTGCAGCCCAGGAAAACTACAAGACCTGTTGATCTTGCATCTAGATGGGGCCGGCTGGCTAGTCCTGGGCTAAGGACCGTAAATGAAAGTTATGTGTGTTACTGCTAGGCCCGAAGTGTTAAGTATCTCTGACTTTTAGGGATTGTTTCTTTTACCATGTAGTAATAAGTATTCTTATTAATGCAGTTTGGGAATCTGTTCCTACCTCCCTTTTGAGACTTGGTTGAGTACTCTTCTACCTGGTCCCACAGAACTCTGTACTTATTTCTAATAAAGAACTTCTCTCTGTATACCATAAATGCCTGCCTTCTTGTTTCTGGCAGCCGTAAGCTCTTTGAGGCCAGTGATTGTATCTTGTTCATGGCTGCCTAGCGTAGCATCCAGCACAACTGTAACTGGTTTGCCAGCTTGCTATGCTAATACAGACACCGTTTTTTATTCTTTCTCTTAATCAACTGAAGCCTCACATTTGCATGAAGTCCAGAATCTCTCTTTTGAAGCCAATCATCCAGGAATAATGGAGGCTTATTGAGTCCAAAGGGATAAGTTCTGCTCTCAAACATCAGGCAGGGAAAGAACGAGAGAATTGAAGCAGTTCCTCGCTGGGCTCTGGTTCAGGCCTTGGATACTGCTCTGGGCGGGAGTGGGGGGTTACTGCACAAGAGTGGTTCAGCCCAGGCCTGGGCTGCATGGCGGGAACTATGTGCCTGCCAGTCCTGTTCTCTGCAGAGCCCACGTGTGGGCTCCCATGGAACAGCTCTTCTAGTTCACATTCATCTTCAGTTATTACCCCCAAGCCCAAACCCCTGGGTCAGCAGCTGGACCCAGAGGGGTTTGCCATCCTTGGTTTCATATGCTGTAGGAGTTACTCCTCCTCTGTGGCCTTCTAGGCTCTGATAAGGGACCTGGTCACCTACGCAGAGTTCTCCACAGCGGCCAGTTCCTCTCTGGAGCCTTTGCATTCTTTGTCCCTACCAGTTTAAAAGCCTCCTTGTGGTTGGAGGACATTAAATCTCACAGGGGAGCGGTCGGGGTTTGATCACTTTCCTGGTTGGACGCTTCTTAGTGTCCATGCAATTCTACATGCAGTGACCACCTCCGTGTTCCAATCTTTGAGGGACAGACTTTTTCAGGTCACAAAAAGGTCCTCTGACCCTTTCTCCCAGAGCAGCAGGTGCCTGTTCAATATATATTTACATAACTAATAAAGGCCACTCATGGATTTTTCCTGAACAAAAACCAGATACACTCTAAAGGGACTTTGTTCAGTTAAACCAGCAGTCCTCAAACTTTCTGGTCTCAGGACACCACTGTCTTCTTAAATTTATCAAACTTCTATTTTGGATGTTCTGTTTATCTATATTTACTATATTAAAAATCAAAATAGAGAAATTAAAACATATCTTCATCAGTTCATAATAATACACCCTCTAAATGTTAATGCACATAACATATATTTTATAAAAGTAGCTATACTCTCCAAAATAAAAAGGATTTACTGAGAAGAGTTATGTTGTTTAACGTTTTTGCAAATGTCGTTACTGTCTGGCCTAATAGGAGACAGAAGACACCGGATTCTCATGTTTGCTTCTGCATTCAATCTGTTGCAGTATTTTGTTTTGGTTGAAATAGAGGGAAAATGGAGGAGTATTTTAGGGGCCTTTTTTAGACAATCATAGATATTATTCATTAATAACACACCGAAACTTGACAAGTGGTAGTTTTAAAAAATTTAGTTGCAAGCATATCAAATCTGTTGACCTATTTTTCACTTTTATGCATCTTTTACCCATACATAACTTTGTCCCATTGGGCACTGATCACGTGGAAAATACTGGCCTACCAAACTATGCGGATCTGCCGAATGTTGACATATCTCATTAAACAATATTAAAAGAATCACATTTGTTATTATCACCTTTGATCTCATCAGAAAACCCCTAAGTATTGGGAAGCCGTTAAGCTCACAGTGGCAGATACAAGTTTTTCAAAATTCTAATTTCCTCTTAAAAGCTCAAATTTCATCACTGGCAACCAGCACTGTCAGTTGTTTTCCTTGAAGTGACAGGCTCACTTAATTTATGTTTGAGAAAATGTGCCAGATACCCAAGTCAAAATAATAATAGTATGTCTGTCAGTTCTTTCAAGTAAAAATGGTGTTTTATGAAAAAGCTGCTAGTTCAGCGCAGAACTCAAACAATCACACAAGTGCTCTCCCCTGGGGCAACGTCCTACTTGGGTATGTAGCAGAGATGCTTGATTTCCATTTGTCACATAGACTAGGAAAAAGATGTATAATTAGAGTTGAGATTTAATATAATTAATGATTTTAAGTAAAAGTGACTATATTTTTATCCATCTATTAATCTATCCTGTGTGTGTGTGTGTGTGTGTGTGTGTGTGTGTGTGTGTGTGTGTTTTACTGTGAGTGTATGGTCATATAAAAATACAATGACTAATTTCACGTCACTTCCTTGATTTGTGCTAAGTGGTCAGCATTTTCACCCATTGTTGCTTTTATACCGTCAGTGCAAACGTAATTAGTGGGAAAATGCAAATAACATCTTAGTAATTTTATGAAAGTTTTTGCCTTCCTGATCACATGAGAGGATCTGGGGGTCCTTTTCAGACCACACTTTAAGAACTGTTTGGTTAGACAGTTTCTGCCTCCTAATCAAAAAAAAGAACAACTTTAATGAGATGTAATTGATGTAAATAAACTGCATGTATGCTGTTGGCTTCTTTACATAGGAAAATTCCTTTTTTTTCCCCCTAGGAAAGATCTTGAATTCTACCTTATCAGGCACATAGCATATGGTAGCGTTTATCCCTGCCTCAACATGTATTCTCCACCTCAGACTTAGAGTTGGCTATTTCTCCAAGAAGCCTTGCTTCCATTTAGTAAGGGATGGTATTTAGAACACAAACTCTGGGTACTAGATATACACATTGCCACTGGTTTAAGATTGCTTCTAAGTCTTTGAATGGTTAGAGCTAAGAGATGATAGATTAGATAGATAGATAGATAGATAGATAGATAGATAGATAGATAGATAGGCAGTGTAGGGGAGGGAAAATAATGTTCCTTCTACTCTTTGAGTTCTTGGCTGAGTCTCCTGTGGTAAAAGACAGATTAACAAGAGAAAAACAAACAGAAGTTTATTAACATGTATATCTCATGTAAGCATGGGAGATACCTAAGAAAAAATGAGTAATTCTCAGAGGTGGCTTAGAACTCCAGCTTAAATACCATCTTCAGCTAAAGACAAAAGAAAGAAAAGTGTGTGGGGTGGAGAACAATTATGGGGAGGTTACCAGGAAAACCATGGTAAACAAGACCACAATTTGTTAAAAGCAAAAATAAATGAATGGGACTATATCAAACTAAAGCTTCTGCACAGCAAAAGAAACCGTCAACGAGGTAAAGAGACAACCATCTGAATGGGGAAATATATTTTCAAGCAACACCTCCGATAAAGGCATAATATCCAAAATATACAAAGAACTCATACAGCTCAATAACAACAAAAAGACAAACAATGCAATTAAAAAATGGGCAGAGGACCTGAACAGACACTTCTCCCAAGAAGGCATACAAATGGCTAACAAATATATGAAAAGATGCTCAACATCGCTAGCCATTAGGGAAATGCAAATCAAAACCACAATGAGATACCATCTCACACCTGTTAGAATAGCTGTTATCAACAGGACATAATAACAAGTGTTGTAGAGGATGTGGAGAAAAAGGAACCCTCATACACTCACAGCTGGTGGGACTACAAATTGGTACAGCCGCTGTGGAAAAGAGTATAGAGGTTCCTCAAAAAAATAAGAGTTGATCTACCATATGATCCAGCAATCTCTCTACTGAGTATTTACCCCAAAGACTTGAAAACATATGCCCGAAAAGATATTTGCACATCGATGTTCATAGCAGCATTATTCACGGTGGCCAGGACATGGAAGCAATCCAAGTGTCCTACAATAGACGATTAGCTAAAGAAGCTGTGATACATGTATACAATGGAAATTACTCAGCCATAAGAAGAGATGAAATACTGCCATTTGCAACAACATGGATGGACCTCAAGATAATCATGCTAAGTGAAATAAGCCAGACAGAAAAGTTGAAAACTTCATGATATCATTTATATGTAGGTTATAAACCTAAAAGCAACGAACAAACATGACAAACAAATAGAGACTCAGGAACATGGACAATAAACTAGTGGTTACCAGAAGGTGGGGGGAAGTAGATGGGGTAAAAGTGGTCAAATACGTGGTGACATAAAGCAATCTAACTATAGGCAGTGAACCCACAATGCAATATAAATATGACTTACTGTTGAATCGAACACTTGAAACTTACTGGATTTCGTTAACCAACGTCAGCATAAAAAAAAAAAATAGTACAATTTGTTATGCAGCTGTAAGTTGGTGATTCTCCATTGATAAGTTTCTAAAGTTGTCTCCAGGATTAACCTTCATCCTTCTTGGTAGAGAGGAAAAGAGCTACACATTTGTAAATTTATGTCCTGCTTTAAGACGAAGGTAGAGAGCTTCTACTGTTTACTTCTTCTCAATTGCTTTCAGCTCAAAATGATGCTTATACCAAATTGGCATGTTTTGGGATGGCATTTTCTTCTACACTTTGATAGACAGATTTAAAAATTAAATTCATATCACTATTTCCAATTGAAATTTAACAAGTTTGGGATGTTTATTTACTTCTTTGATTTTATGTTTATACTCTCTTATCTCTTTTCTTTTACGCTGAAAATCTCGGTACTGAACGATGGTAAAATTATTTATTTTCTCTATCCTAAAATATACATGAAGTAGTTTGTGAACATTCTTACATGGTTACAACTTTGAAGTAAAGTTATCAGCTGAGAGGGAGGGGAGTGAGGGAGCTGGAGGCGTGAGCATAGGAGAGAAGGTCTGAAGCAGTCTTTTCAAGAATGCGTAGGGAAATTTGCTAGGATGTAGAGTAGGATTGTCTGGCAGTGTTAATTCCCTACTTGGGATTTGTGGTCAGAAATTTAATGTGACAACCGTCAGCACGGCTGCGTGACTTTCTGCAATTGTGGAAGGTGCTCGCATGCGGTCGTGAGATATGTACACTGTGGTCTAGCAGGATTGAGGTTTTCCACGCAAAGGCAAAGAAGAAAGACTGGGGCAAAGGGGTTAAGGGTATTTTCAGGGAGTAATGCTGGGTCACAGAATCTAAGATAAATAATGGAAGTGAGACCCTGAGGGCAGTGATGGAAGTGAAAAAATGGTCATGCCCGTGATTAAAGATTGCCATGAGGTCAAAAATAGTTAGAGTAGGGAACCTAAAATTAGTAAGTTTGAAGGATAAGAATAAGATGGAATAGTCAAAGGGTGGGATGATTTGAAAACACTATTTTGAGGAGGAAAAAGCTGCACAGGATGACATGTAAGAGGGGCTAATAATTCAGCAGAAGTAGGACCTCGAAACAAGAGATGAGCAGAAATATGTTTTTCTCAAGACCAGAGATATTGGAGGTGGGATGGTAGGTGTCTTACCACACAGAGGGTGGCATTTGTGTCATCCGAATTTAAACCCTGCGGTGTGGAGTAAACCCTGCAGGCTGGAGGACTGGCAGACATTCAGGTGACTGACTGCAGGGTTATGTTTTATGGTTACAAGACTGCCTAGAGCAGTCTTGAACTCCAGTGCAGTGCCTGGCTGCGTGCGGGGTTCAGTCACGCTCGAAAACCGAGCCAGGAGACATTTTTGCTAGGACTGCCACACTTAACCAACCGTCGCTAAGACATTCACCTGCATGGGATATTTTGTTTTTTGAACAAGACTTCAAAGTCAGGGAACTTACTGAAACTCCTTGAAATGGTTCTTGAAGTTATAATTCAAGAAGGGAGGTTTTAGGTAGAAGGGAGCATTATGTACGCAGCATTCTGTGAGTTTCCTAGGGTGATCAAGACCAAGAAATTCCAGAAATAACAAGTGAGAGAGGATTCTAGAAATTAGTGTGTAAATCTCTGGCCACAGAGTTCCTGAAAGGGGACAGGAGGTGTTTGGCAGGTGTGGTTTGAATGATCCAATGTTCTTATCCTGCTGCATTTGCTGGGAGAGGATCCCTTACAAATGGGGCCTTTCCTATAAGGTAGGCGACGGGACAAGCAGTGGAACCCCTGGATGGGGCCATATGCTGCCAGAAACTGTGGGTATTGGATTAGGACATGAGTTAAGGACTTTCATCACTTGTGTCTTGGCCATACCTCAGAGATGCTCAATACTGGCAGACCTCTGGGAAAGGGTAGTGAAGGGGAGTGACAGGATAATGATAGAAGTCTTATGTAATTTCAAAGATTTAGGTGCCGTGATGGCTGTGGCTGACCGCTGGTACCATTGGTACCACTGGAATGGCTACTTCACAAAATGCTATTGTGGGGGTAGCTGGGGCTCATACATCCAAGTTTTCAATTGTGCACTAACTGCGGGGGAGAAAAGACTTCTGCATTTGTGTTACTATTAAAGAAAGTTTTGCAAAGAGCTCTAAGACCAGAACAAGAGAACTTGGAAGGAAAAAAAAACAGGCTGAATTAGAGCCAGTGACTGCTGATGCTGTTGATAGTGATGTGCAGCATATGTAAGAGGCAAGACTTAGAGATGAGCCTAAGAAGCCAGTGAAATAAAGGAATGGGAGGTGACTGGGAGAGATGTTAGTCCCGCTTCTCTGCAAGAATCCTTGGAGATACTGGGAGGGACATAGATTCTTCTTGTGTATAACACGGGACAGGGATCCATCTTAACAAATATTTTTCTTCATTGCATTTGTAAATGTTTCCTTGCTTTTAAAACATTCTAATGTAATTACCTATTTTTAAAGCTAAGTTTATCTTTTCAACAGGTATTACATACACATATAAAATTTCAAAAAAGGTGTAAGGGAAAAATAAACATGCTTCTCTCCTCAGTTTCCTCGTTATTCGGGCCTTCATTATTACTAATTTCTTGAGTGTCCTTCAAGAGATATCTCAAGCATTTTTATAAACATGTACATTTATACGTTATTTTTTCCTCACATAAATAGTAGCATACTTTACCTAATCTTCTGCACAACTTTTTTTCACTTAATGACAAATTTTGGGTATATCCTTTCATATCACCACATGAAGTTTTTTTTTTTTTTTTTTAAAATGCAAACTGTGTCTTGATTCAGGGTGCTTTTAATGGTGCTTCCTTCTGAAGGAGCATCCTTCTGTAAGCCTTGCTTTTCCTACTGCAGGCTGACAGAGGACAGTGGTGCAGCCAACACACAAAAACTACCGTTTGTGCATGCCTAAAGATGGTGGTGATTTTATGCATCTGGGCATTTCACATCCAGGAAGTAGGAATTGGGGCTCTGCACCAGGCGCTTCTTGTGTCGCCTCTTCTCCTCTTCTCGAGGGGTGAAGGAGGTCCTTAGAGAGGGGCATGTTCTCGTGGGAGGTCGCCACTGCTGGAAAGGAGGTGTTTTTTGTTTTTTTTTTTTTTAAATTTGTCTGCATAGTAATTCATTGTCAGAAGTACCATGACTTCTTTAACTAACTCTTTTTAAAGGAAACTTAGATTTTCTAATATTTTGCTTATACATAAATATCTTTATACTTAAACAATTTTGCAAATGCACTAATAATAGGATAAATCCCTAAGACTGGAATTCCTAGGTCAACTATTTTAATAGCTATTATCAAATTACCCTCTAGATAAGTTGCACCAATTTGCACTTGCACAGGTTAATTTTAATTTTGAAGAACAGATTGACTCTGGATGATCAAAAGACTTGGGGTTAGCCAGGCAGCTGAATTTTGGGTTATATACAAATAACCTGTCTGTTTGGGATGGCTTTGGGACCTTTCACACCTATGGCTACCTTTGCGGGTCATACCAGGTAGGCGTTGATATCTTGGCATGCTCTTCATGAGTTTCTTTCTTTTGCTGGTTTCATATCCTCTGTATACCTTTTAATCTTCTTTCCTTCTTGGTTTGTATGTTTCCCAGGGTGATTTGATTTTTGCTATGGCTTCACATGTCACAGATGCCTTCCAGATCTAGTCCCTTCAGATGCAAACCCATGTACTCTCTGTTCCCATTTTTATACTATTGCATACACTCTAGGAAAGTCCAGGATGGAGACAGAAGATCTTGATGTATTTGAGGGAAAGTGAAAGAGAGATTCTATCCTCCATGAGGATGCGGTGGTGGGATAAGTGTCAAGAGAAGCCAAGGACTGGTCAGGATTGAACAGCAACAGTAGTTGTCATAGTTTGATGTCTCTGTTTTATCCTGGATGAAAAACCATAACCTCCAAGTCCTCAGCTGGAAAAGGAAAATAACGTAGCGACTTGACCACTGCCATAGCTTTGTGACGGGCCTCCCAGGGTCTAGTTTCTTCCTTTATAATCCATCCTCCAGCCCACGGTGAGTGAGATTCTATTTTAGAAAGAGAGTTATCTAAAATACAACTCATATCCCCAGCTTGAGTGTCTTGCCTTTGTGCCTTCCACAATAACGTCTAAGTGATTTAGCACGATGTCATCTGGAATCCTGCCTTCCCTCCCAGCTGCACGTTTTCCCCATTCTTTCCTCCCACTCACGCCCAGCTGCCCTCATCGTCGAGTGCAGCAGCTACCCTGAACTTCCTACTGTTTGACACTTCCTTTTCCTTCCTGGTTTACTTATTGAACAGAGATCTGGTTAAAGGGTAACCTCTTTTATGAATTCCTTTCTACTCTTTCTCAGAAAGAACCCTCGAGACAGAGATAATCTCTCTGCACTGTCAGGGAAGCGAGTGCACGCTTGCATTCTGCCCTCATCTGACTACACTACACTGTGGTCATCATATGAGGTTGGTGACCCTGCTTGACACGCACTCCCATGAGAGCAGGGTCCGAGTGTCCTGGTCATCTTCACAGTCCCAGCAACTCACAATGCCTGGCACACATTAGGCACTAAATCCACATTTGTTGATTCGATGATTGAGATCCACAGTTTAGAGAAGCATATGTGGATTGGGGCAAATCCTTTATTGTCACCTGGGATCAGTATTCTTTCTTGGTAAAAATGACTCCTTCCTTTCTTAAAATTAAATAATCCTAGGATGATAGATATGTCTCGACTCTTAGAATTAAAAATTACTCTTTAAGTGACCATAATCACACTTCATTGATATGATATGAAATCTATAGGTGGCGTGATTTTTTTTTCTTATACTGGCTGGCCATTTCAGGTCTGCCGTATCACTGAGCGTGAGAGATATGCTTCTGCCACACCGCAATCAAAGGGCTTGAGACAATTGCGTTATTTATTCAAGGCACTACCCAAATTCCTTCAATGTATGTGAATGTTTGTCTCATATTTTTCTGGTCTTTCCCCGCCTTGAAATTGTTTTTAGTTTTATTAAAGTATGATTGACAAATTAAAAAAATATATATTTAGGTTGTACGTGATTTTTTTTTGGAAATTTTTTATGTGTAAATATTCATGACATAAAATGCCATCTTAGTCATTTTTTAAGTGTTCCCCTTAAATTTACTGACAAGTAATCCAAAGCTATCATTCTAAATCTCCCCCTAAACATTCAATAATATATTGAACATCTATGTATATCAATATATAGACTTCCCCTATACCCAGTGGAAATCTGCATATGGTTCGAGAGGTTCATCCCTTAGAATGAACAAACATACCATGTTCCGGACCTTTTGTTTATGAGAATGCAGTGACAATGAACAGCCAAACCTTTATGAAGGCTTGAGCCCTTCAGAAAGAAGCCGCTACTCAAAGGCAAGATAAATGTTTTGGTGAGGAATAAAAGATTAACTTTAAGATGTGGGAGAATAGTTTGAACTTTAACTGGGTTTTAGAAATAGGCTTTTGGCTTCTTTCTTTAAATTTTACTCCTAGTTTCTGTACATACACATAGAATGGTAGGAAGAGTAAATGTAGTAATTCAGTCATGATGTTTTGAGTTGCTGTTTTCTCTCTTACCTGGTATAACCCAAATTTCAGAGAATATTGTTTTCTTAATCAGTTTTATTTCTCATGAGAAGCCTTATTCTTCAGAGCGAAAACAGCTTTAAAAGATGAGTTAATAATCAAATCGGAGAACGCATTCCAGCATAAAAATGTTCTTTGCTCTCTCTCCGAAGTGTTGTCATGCTGTTCAGGTTTGAGCAAGGCAAGTTTCTTTCCACTTCATAGCTGGAGGATATTAGAGTAATAAACCAGTTCAGCTGTTTTTGTATAAAATGATTTTTAAAAATCCCAGTGACCTTTTTCTGCCCTCAACTAACTTTAAGAACAGTTGGACATAAAAACTTCAAACTTTACATATTCATAGCTCTCTGAGGAATACGATCATTGTTAGTTTGAGAAAAAGCTTAGTATTTTTTGAGTTGGAAAGCTCTAATATTACATGTTTGCACATGCTTGGTATGTAGCTCTTAGTCTGTTGATGAAAATTGATATGAGACTTTTATAGCATATGTGTAGATGCTGGTTTTTTACTTTATTTACCATGTCATAGAACTTACAAAGGCATATGGAATTTATGCTGTAACCTTTACACTGAAATTAAAACTTTACATCTGCTTAGCAATATAAAAAAGGAGATCCTACTATGACATTGCAGAAGTCATAGACATTGCAGAAAATCTTACGATGGTGACCCCAAAGAATTGATCTCTGTTACGTTCACATCCCGTCACAGGAGGCTGAGTGTTCTGGCATTCCATGGGAAAGAGGTTTTTTTTTCCTTTTTCCTTTTCTTTTTTTTTCTTGAGGTGCCATGTAAGAGTTTCACACGCATCCTGGATAGAGCCCTAAGCAAACACTGTTGAATGCTAGCGTGGTCAGGCTTCTGACATCTGGGGTTTAAAAATAACTTTCTTCAGAGTTCCATTTAGCGCACTGAAAGTAGTTAATTCCTCAGTGCCTCATACATAAGCCCCTGAATGTTTGGCTACCACCCAAAACACAAGCCCTTTGCATCATCTTCTCCTCTGGTTTAAGTTCCATATTGTTCTACGTTCCCTTTTCCTCCATCCATCTTCCAACCGTTGGGCTCTATCTCTGAAATCTCTTCCATCATAAGCAAACCCCACTCTATCCTAAGCCTCTTTCCAGAGTCTTCCTCCACCTACTCAAAGAGATGCTGCTCATTTTTATTACATCCCTTACAGTTGCCGGCAGCATTATTTTCCGGGTAGTCTCCGCCCCTGTAGAAAAACTTCTTAATACCAAAGTAATAAAAGAAAAAAATGGTATCAGATGGGTACTGGATTTATCACAGTGATCACTTTGTAAGTCACATCGATGTCTAACCACTGTGTTGTACACCTGAAACTAACATAATATTGTCAGTTCTAATTGAAAAATATACATAAAAATTAAAAAAAAAGAAAACAGAAATAAAAACTCTTCCTAATCCCCACCAGGAGATAAATGTTATATTTTTGAGTATATCCTTTAAAACATATGTAGTGATTACACTATATATATATTTCCCCACACAACAATATACTGTACGTTTCTATAAAAAATTTTTATTATGGATTATTTTAAATATATGGAGGAAGAAAGTAAGGAATTCTCGTATATCCGTTGCCCGGTTTTCTGAATGTTTACAGAGAGTATCCTGGATATCTTCTGCTTCTCCCTCCAGATTGGTTCCCTCCGTTCTGCACCTGCAGAGTGCTCTGGAGGCTGGCTGGTAGGCACTGAGCCACAGCCACGCTCTCTGGCTCCCAGTTGGTTTGGCCCATGAGGGGAACCAGCAGGAAGAGATTGAAGGGTGGAGGTGAGTGAGGTCGGGGCACTTACTCCTTCCACTCTCCAGCTCCGTCACTGCTGGGTTGCTGCTTGTTGGCCGAAAGCCCTGGTTCCTGTATGACAGCTGTCTCGACACAGCTCCTCCTCTCTGGGTTCTGGTCACTTCTTCATGCCTAGGGCTGAAAAGCTCTCTGCTGTGATTAGCCCTTGGTTATTGCTCCATGCTTGTCGGTTTCCTCTAATGCTGTCTACAGCTGTTATGGGTCCAATTATACCCTCCCCACACCAAATTCATATGTCAAAGTCCTAATCTCCAGTATCTCAAAATATGAACTTCATGGAAGGAATCAAGTTAAGGAAGATGGGGGTGGGTGGGGGGGGGAGAAGGGGTGTTGCTAGGGTGGGCCCTAATCCAATATGGCTGGTGTGGGCCCTAATCGAATATGGCTCCCTTCTAAAGGGAGACACAGAGAGAGACACACAGAGAGAAGCTGATGGGAAGGTATGGAGAGAAGAGGACCATCACCAAGTCAAGGAGAGAGGCCTGGAACTCATCTTTCCCTCATAGTCTTCATAAGAAATCAAATGCTGACACCTTGACTTTTGACTTCTGGTCACCAGAACTGTATGACAATAAAATTCTGTTGTTTAAGCCACTCAATCTGTGGTATTTTGAACAGCAGTCCTAGCAGACCAACGTAACAACTTTGTAAATAGTCCCTTCATTTAACAATATTTAATTATGCAGCTTGAGGGTGAAATCTATTTGTTGTTGGAAGCAGACTGATCTAGATCTATCAATCTATCTACGCCTTATTTATTGTGGTTCGTTTTTTTTCTGTTAAGAAATCGAATCCTGCACATTAGCTTTCTTGTAAATATAATATAATATATCAATATAATATCAATATAATGTTTGTGCAACACTCTGAACATATTTAGTCAGAGTGATCTGGAGTGGTCCTCTCATAGCCCTCGTCCGGGCGATTTCCATCCACATGGAGGTGGGACTTCTCCGGAGCTGTCTGTCCGTCCAGGATGGTGTGGTTCATTGGTCGTTTTGATCAGAATCATCCCTGGAATCCCTCGGTAGCAGTGCTATCCCTGTGCTTATGAATGTTTTAATCACCTCCCAAATTAGACCAGAAAGCAATTGTTGCTTTATTTAACCATTCTGTGGAAATCTCTTTTATGGTAAGGAGGTAATATGTTTGTTGTAGCATTTCATCTCATTCCTTTTTATTTCCAAATTAC
>NW_011888877.1:3580420-3643908 GCF_000151845.1 Pteropus vampyrus | reverse complement strand
AAGCCACTCAATCTGTGGTATTTTGAACAGCAGTCCTAGCAGACCAACGTAACAACTTTGTAAATAGTCCCTTCATTTAACAATATTTAATTATGCAGCTTGAGGGTGAAATCTATTTGTTGTTGGAAGCAGACTGATCTAGATCTATCAATCTATCTACGCCTTATTTATTGTGGTTCGTTTTTTTTCTGTTAAGAAATCGAATCCTGCACATTAGCTTTCTTGTAAGTATAATATAATATATCAATATAATATCAATATAATGTTTGTGCAACACTCTGAACATATTTAGTCAGAGTGATCTGGAGTGGTCCTCTTATAGCCCTCGTCCGGGCGATTTCCATCCACATGGAGGTGGGACTTCTCCGGAGCTGTCTGTCCCTCCAGGATGGTGTGGTTCATTGGTCGTTTTGATCAGAATCATCCCTGGAATCCCTCGGTAGCAGTGCTATCCCTGTGCTTATGAATGTTTTAATCACCTCCCAAATTAGACCAGAAAGCAATTGTTGCTTTATTTAACCATTCTGTGGAAATCTCTTTTATGGTAAGGAGGTAATATGTTTGTTGTAGCATTTCATCTCATTCCTTTTTATTTCCAAATTACTATTTATTTATTCCCAGTGATTCATTAAATCGATTTTTTCAAAATAAAAGAACACCACTGAAGAAGAGGAAACTTTTGGTGTTCCTGATTTTTAAAAAGGGAACAAAAATATAAAAGGCCTTTCACTGGAAATACCCTATTAAAAAATAATAAAAGCCTTCTCTGCCAAATTAAATTGTAGCAATGTCAAAGGTAGTGAAATCAAGTTTCATGCTCATTTGCCTATGTTGGATAATTAGCAAAGCAGATCTTTCAAACAGAATTAACCAAAGAAGAATGAACAGTTTAGGAAAAAAGAAATTTAACAGCCTTGGGGAAAATATAACTAGAAATTGAAAATCCAATCCATTCCCATTTTGAGCTACTGAATGTGGTTTGACTATATGGAAGAGTGGCCTGGTAAATCCCTCCTACCAACGTCCATCTTAAAACATGGCACTGAAAGCCATGCTTGTCACTTAGGTTAGTATTTCATTGTGGCTTTCAAGATAATATGCTGTCCATTTTTTAATAACATTTAACATGTTCATCTCCCTTTGACTGAGCACTTACAGCAAAATTATTAGTGCTTATGGCTTACTGCAGACAGTATTTATGCTGCTTTCCAGAAGCCACTTTTATCTGTTGAGGAAAAAAAAAAATCCCACTGTAGGATTTCCAACCTTTTAGGCTAACGTCTGACTCTATTAGCTCCTAAAGAGAAGAACCATAAATAATCTTCCCATTTTACATTCTATGCTTTTAGCTAGAGCATTAATCACAGAGGTTTTTTTCTTTGCCTCATGAGAAAAACCAGTCTTATAGTTTGAAAATTTGGTTTACAGAACAGGGTTTTCAGGGTAGGCAGGGGTGGGGGTTGGATACAGAAGAGGGTCTTTGCTGGGTTTTATGAGTAAAAACTTTGGGAAGAAATGTTTTTTTTTTTTTTCCTTTCTACGGCCAGATGATATCTCAGTGATCTCCCTGGTAATAAATTTGGGGGGAGGGGTGTCATTAACTCTTTCAGATCAGAAGGGTGCCATTTGTTCGTCATAGTAACAATGCACCTGAGCCATCCCATGGACCTGAGCCATTGATTGGTTCCCTGGGAGCGTGGTGTTTAAACTCAGTGTGGGGGTAACGTTAAAACAAGATTAAGGTTGATTAATGGTAGTTTTTTTTTTTTTTATGGGCTTTCTCTGAAATTCACATGAATATAATTTAATTACTATTATCATTACTTTCCTCGTCATTGAAGTGACAGGTGTTCTTGGATATATTTCATTAAGTAAATAGGCATTTTCTTTTTCTTACAAGGTGATCATGGGAGAGCAGTTTTTAACACAGTTCTTGATTTCTTGCTCTCTTTTTTTTTTCAAAAGGCTCTACATCATCTTTAGGAATTAGCATGGCAGGACTTGATGGTGCCAGTTGTGGTTCAACCATTAATCCCCCACGTAATTTGCTTCTTGAACTAGGTTTACGCTAGGTCAGTAACTCATTTCAGAGACTTGGAAACTGCTTGTTTGATTTGATTTCACCTACTGACAAAATTTGCCTTTTAATTTTGTTAATACTTCCATACGGTTTCTGATCTGACTTAGGTTAGATAAGACTTTTAAGGAACAATTTCAATTGACTTAGATTAACAGCAGTAATAATTTACTAAATGGCAGTGTTATTCACTCTTAAATGTATATGTGGTCTTAAAGTCTCCAATTTTTATAATAGATGTAAGTGGGAATAAAATGACTAAACTACCATATACAAATTTTTCCTATGCTTCTCAAAATTATTTGGAAACCGACCCCCCCCAAAATATCAGACTTTCTTTTTACTTTTTGTGAATCTTTGAAGAACTTGATCACATTGTTTTAACTTTAGTATCTCTTTTATCTCCATTTAACTGCCGTTTTCACCATAATTGCTACTCTCTCATCATTTAACTATTATTGTCCCCAAGAAATGCAATTTAATTGATAAGTAAGAAAAAACATTCTTTCCATTAAGGAATAGTTTATTTTTTCTTTTCTGATAATGTAAACTATACACTCCCAATTTTTCTCCTTGCCTTGGCTACTTAGGTCCTTAAAACAAAATGTTGCTCTCAATTCTTAGGAACATATTGTCTTCTTTCTTTTTCCTTGATCCTAAGTTTCTTTCTTTATGTTTTGAAACTTTATTATAGATCTCTTTGTAATTCAAATTATTTTAAGAATGTGGGTTATATATAAAAATCTTTTCTATAATTAAATATGTATTTTTCTAGAATCAGTAGATCAACAAGTATTTATGGCAGAAATGCAGTGAAAAAAAACCTATATTTGGTGATCTGAGGAATAACTTGTTTCTCTGATGGTTTGGCAGAAAGTTCTCTGGCATCTTGACATAACAGGGAAGAGGATAGGAAATCCTGAAATGTTAATATTGCCTGTCAGATTAATGGAATAGGGACTCAAAATGAAAATCAAGTTAAGGTATAGGAAATAAAGAAAGTTATATTTCTTACTTGCTTGAGAATGTACATTAAGATTTGTGCTCGCTATATATCGAATCCAATAACAGTAGTACTAGAAGGGGGGCTGTAAAAGTCAGATAGTCCCATGCCCTCATTCTGTACTGATTCCCAGTGTGGGAGTTTAAGATATGCTACCCCAAAATGCTGAATATTTTAAGCTAAAGGAATTTCAGAAATGGCTAATGCAGAATTTTCTGACCTCCCCTGTCTCCCCTGAAGCAGGTCATGAGACCCTCACGTGAGAAGTATCCTCCATACACCAGAGGAAAGGCGCATCCTTATCTCCAAAGACAGAGGGACCATGAGAGGAATTTGAACAATCAGCCTTGCTAGGTTTCCCCTCGTTTACTACCCTTAGCTCACATCCTATTATGTTTTCCCAAAACTTTTCATTCTTCAAATCTAGTACAGAGAAGTACAAAATGCTTAACCATTTCTTTAGATCTTCATCTCCTTACAAAGGTTCTTGTGTCATGTGAAACTTACATTAAATAAATTTTTATGCTTTGCTCTTGTTAATCTGTCTTTTGTTGGTCCAATTTACAGGGCCCCAGCCGGAGAACCTATTATGGGGAGAGGAAGAGATTTTTCTTCCCCTACACTATCTCCACAAACATCTTAAACAGTCTTATTTTAAACTGTCTTTGAAGTTATTTTACTAAAACCAGTTCTTGGGTATAAATGATCACCTTTGTCTTATCTGCTGATTTATCCTCATAGTGCTTTATTTCCTGGGGTGGTTTCTGATTTTTTACTATAAAGTCATCTTCATCAGGGATTGTTTTGTTTTCGATGAAGTCTCTTGTATGCTGAGTTGTTTCTACTGGAATAAGCATATCATTTGGAATCAATCAGGATTTGGTTCCGACTTCAAGTTTTCCACTTCTAGTTCTGTACATTTGGACTGTCTGACCTTCTTAAACCTCAAGTATTTTATCTTAAATGTTTCATCAGCAAAATGGGGATTGTGCAGAATTGTTTCTGTGAGAATTAAATAAGGTACCTGGAGCCAACAGACCTAACAAATGGTACTTATTATTATTTGGATAAATACTTCATAAGTGGTGAGTGTCTATCTTGAGCAAAGTTAAAAATGTCCTCAAAGAGGTCATCCTTGACCCACGATCTAAATTAGGTTTCCCTCTAACATTCTTTCGTAAAGCTCTGTATTTTCCCTTTATAGCATCTGCTGCTATTGGTAACCGTGCATCTAATGTAGTAGTAGCACTCAGTGCTGAGTGAGGAGGCTGTGAGAGGACTGGGAAGAACTCCATGTCTCTAACCAGGGCAGTTCCCACTTGGATCTGCCAGTTGTTCTTTTTGAGGGAGCAAGGGACTCAGTGCTATTGGATTTTCCAATTTTTTCATATAACCCAGAACTCTGACTTTTTCTGGGAAATGTCCCGGTTTTAAAATGTACAAAAATAATTCAATTTAAAAAGACATTGTGTGGGCCAAACAAAATTCATCCGTGGGTCATAACAGATCTGAAAGCTGCCAGTTTAGAATTTCTGGTTTATATCTGTCACCATGATTAGACTATACTATGTTCACTGTTGTGTGTGCCGTGCCGGGTACAATGGGGGCACATAGTAGGCACCAAATATTTGTTGAAAGAGAAAGAAGGAAGGGAGGAGGGAAGGTAAAAAGAAGGAAAGAAAGAATAAAGGACTGCAACTGGTTTCCTTTTTTCTCTCTGTAAAGAATTACATTGGAAAAATTGCCAGTATTAAGAATATTAGAAAGTCTGAGCAAATTGATGGATTTCATATTTAAGAGTTCTAAGTGAGTTAATATAAACTAAGAAAGAAAATGCATTCACCGCTTCTCTGTATAATTTTTAGGGAAAAATAGAATTAGGAATTTTGTTACTTTTATAACCAAATGTTAAAAAAATAAAAATGTTTTGACTACCTCATACGTGAAATTTGCAATGTGTAAGTATTGTATTGAACAGACTTTGGTTGCATATTGTCAAACCATTTCTTGTTTGCTGGGAAATAGGATTTAATCTCTGACCTCAAGTTTTATTGTGTAATGAGCTCACCAAATACATTTGAACTGTGCATTTCCATGGTAGTGTGATTTGTGTAGTGACTTGAACTCTGGAAATCATTGCAGCTGTCATTTAGTGAAAAATAGGAAAAAAGAGGCTTTGGGGAGCTTAGATTTCTAGAGCCAATGCGAAGGGGAAAACCTCAAATGCCAGATTATTTAGAGACCGTCTAAATCAAAGTGACTATCTTTGACAAATTTGTAAATTTAAGGATTCCTAGAGATTTGTTTTTGGGCACACAAAATATGCATCAGTAACTACAGAGGTCTGCTAGTCAGATTACTGAATTGTAAAGTTAAAGATCAACAAATGTTCCTAATAGATACTTATTATGTATACTGCACTACTTCAGGCGCTATGGCCCCAAAAAGTAAGTATTAAAAGTAGTGGTGGAGAGGACCATTCCTGTACGCGAGGAGTTTACAGCCTGGTTGGGAAACAAGACTGATAATTAGGGAAGGATAAAAGGCTATGATTAAGGGCTAAGCCATGTGTTAGACTATAAGTGTAACGAGAAATCAGAAGGTTAAAATTATAGCAGGCTTCAAAGATTCTGTAAGACTTCAGCTAGAGCTTCAAGAAAGTATCCTTATGATTTAAAGAAGGAAAGACTATACATCACTGTTGTGGTTCTCTCTGCTTTTAAAAGTCTGTTAATTCTTATCTTGGGCTTTTCTAAAAAAATGTTTCCTTGTCCACTATCAATTTACATATTTAAGATATTTTTCTGTAATTCCTATATTTAATCAGTCAACAAGTCCTATGATTTCTTCATTCAAATTGGGCTTATTACTCATAATTCCTTAGCTAAGGACTTTTCAACTTCATGCACAGATTTTGATTTGTCTAAGTGCATGCAGCGAGTGGCAAGGCTAAGAATAGAACCAAAGTCCTATGCTTTATCTCTGATCCCATATGGTATGGCCCACCCTTGACAATTTTAAAATATAAATATTCTCTACTATTGGTTACATAAACCATACACATCCTTATGATAGAGTACCACACAGTACATCATAATTATACTGCACAGCACATCATAATATGTGATTTATACTTACATTTATCGTGGAAGTCATTCATAATGTAATGTTAAATGAAAAAAGCAATTAGAAAATATGATCCTGTGCTCACTTCGGCAGTTCATATACTAAAATAGTAAATATGACTCCATCTTTGTAAACATATTTTTATGTATATGTTGCATGGGAAAGATCTGAAAATTTTACTCTAAAACATTAACTCGTTCCGAGTAGTGAGATTTTAGATAATTTAGATTCTTTTGTTTGTAATTTCTCATTTTTGACACTGATCATTTATTATTTGTGCAATTAGTAAGTAACATTAAAATTCCTTCCTCAAAAACCATGATGTGCTCCTTATGCTTACACTTAACAATTAGAAAGTTTAAAAACCCTGGTGTTTCAATCGCCTGGGTTATTAAAAATAAACATGCCAGTACTCAGGTCCTACCTCAGACCAATTAAATTAAAATCTCTGAAGGTAGGGCCCTGGCTTTTTTGAAAAGCTCTCTAGGTGACTCTATGTGCATCCAGTATTACCTGGGAATATATTAAAACTGCAAAATCTCAGATCCCGCTCCAGATCTACTGAGACAGAAACTCTGGGCCTAGGGCCTGGCAAGGTTTTTTCTTTTTCTTTTTTTTTTTTTAATTAAGTTTATTGGAGTAACATTGGTTAATACAATTATATAATTTTCAGGTGTACATTATAATTTGACATCTGTATATTCTATTGTGTTTATCACACAAAGTCCAGTTTCCTTTGGCTACCATATATTTGATCCCTTTTATCCACTTCCCCCTTCCCCAACCCCCCTATATTTGACCCCCTTTAATGGTCCACCTGCCCCCCTCCTCCCCCACCCTCTTCCCTCTGGTAACCACTAGTCTCTAGTCCATGTCCATGAATCTCTGTTCACCCTGTTCATTTGTTGCTTTTAGGTTTATATCCCACATATACGTGATATCATGTGATTTTCAACTTTTTCTGTCTGGGTTATTTCACTTAGCATGATTATCTCGAGGTCCATCCATGTTGTTGCAAATGGCAGTATTTCCGGCAAGGTGTTTTAACAACTCTTCCACCAAAGCTCGAGAACCACCGCCACAGAGCACAGGCTCGGCTTGACACTCATGTTTCTCTGTCCAGCCTCAAGCTCCCGCAACTTACCCTTTTCCATTTCCGACACTCACCTTGCACTCCAACTGGGTGAGAGTACGGTATGCCTCTTGATGCTGTGTGGCTAGGCCCACCTCTTCTCCCACACTCTTGACGCTTCCTGGCGCACCTCGTTGCTCTCCCTTTGAGCCACCCAAATTTCAGGCGTCCTTCGAGGCCCAGCTCACGTCTCATCGCCTCCGTGAAGCCTTTCTGCATCTCCCACTGCTACATCTCCCTCTCCTCTAACATTCATTTATTTTTTCAGTACGTATTTATTTCATGCCTATTATTCGTGAAGTGTTGAGTGAAATTCAAAAGAATTATGTCAGGGTTTCTACAGAGTTTTTATTTGTTTACATACAGGATGACGGGAGGAAAAGCGGATGTCGAAGGAACTAGGATGAGGGTGGACAGGATCTGAAGTTGGAGGTGGGAGAAGGTTGGTTAGAAGGTTGTCAGGCAGTTGATCGATCAGCAGAATGTGGATCTTTGCTCCAGGAGAAGGCCATGAGCAGAAAGGAACGAACAAGCTCCCCCATGTATTATATCTTTTAAAGGAATACACTTTCCTCCTATTTACAAAAGTAATGGGTTTATTGTAAAAAATTTGGAAAATGCAGAAAAATAAAACTCACATTCTTACTACCTTAAGATAAACACCGTTGTTAGTTCTTTGTTCTGTATCCTTTGTCTTTAAAACAGGACTAAATGGACACAGCCATGGATAAAATATATTTTACAATAAGATCGTATTAAACATATTATCTTGTAACCTGAATTTCTTTTGATACCTGAATTTTTAAGTAAATACAATATTACATATTGTTATGCCATTCATTTTTAACAGTCATAATAATTTTTAACGGTCACAGAGTACTTTATAGATTTAACCAATTCTATTATTAATCCAATTCTATTATTGGATTTTTCCCTCATTTGTTCATTTTTCTATTTCGGTTCCATTTGTTCTCTTAAAATTCTCCTTTAAAATGCTCAGGCAAATGTTTATTTTTTATAAAATTATTTTTAAACATATTTTTCAGGACTCGTATTGTTTTTCGGAAATCCAACTCTTGCTTTTCTATTGCCCTTTTACATCTTTTGCTCTTCCTTCTTTTTAAAAATATTTTCTTATTTTATTTCATTTTTTAAAAATTTATTTATTTATTTAAATTAGTTTCAGGCATACAGTACATTGGTTAGACATCTATATAGTTCATAAAACAATGCCCCCAATTGCTCCCTCCCTCCCTCCCCTGGCCCTAAACCTAGCCATCATATTAATGCTAACTGCATTCCCTATGCCGTGCTCCCCTTCCCTGTGACTATCCATCAGCTACTAATTTGTACTTCTTTAACCTTTCACCCCATTCTCTCAGCTCCCCCAACCCCCCCTCCTCTCTGTCAGTCACCAAATTGTCCACTACATTTGAGTCTGTTTTTGATTAGTTTGTGCCCTTCCATCTGAGAAATTTCTTCATTGTTAGTTTTCAACATTTCTAAGTTTTTAGTTTCCGGTAACATATTTATAACTTCTAAAAACTTTCTTTTTCCTGATATTTTATCTTTTTTAGAATATTTTTTCTTGTTTTGTGGTGCAATATCTTATTTAAATTTTTTTTTTCTTTTACTTTCTTCTTGGAACATACTTTGTTTTTTCTAAGTTTGCTATTTTCTGTTTGTTGCTTTAGTGTCTGTGAAGTTCGAGGGACTGGTGTACAAGACCACTCTTACTTCTGATATAAATTGCAAGTTTGAGGGTTTCTAAGACTAACCTTAGGTTTGCTAATTTGCTTAAAAAACTCACAGAAATCACTGAAAGCTGTGGTTTGGGAAGGGGAAAGATGAGAGGGTGTGAGATGATTCGACTCCTGGGTGGCTCTGGGGTCACCCGTGGTGTGGAACAGCAGCTCTGCTGCCATCCGTTCCTAGAGGTAAAGTTAACAATGGAATTTAGAAAGAAGGGCTCCAACTCTAAGGAGCTGGCTCACTGGATGCACACAGAAAAGCAAAACGACAATAAACAAGCTCAATATACAATCTCTTGGTTATTGTTATCTGTAACAGCTAAAATGAAAGTAAAGGAGGAGGTTGGGGCAGACCCTGACACTGGGCCAAACTTGGATTCTGGCTTATAATCTGAATCTGATGTGTACTAGGGCCAAACTCGGATTCTGAGCACCAGCTGCCAGCTTCTGAGAAAAGTTATGTTGAAAAATGAGATATTGAAGAAGGTTAGAGTGATTCATAATAGAATGGAGAAAAAGAAAAGAGAGAGTTAAAGGACTCATCTCAGCAGAGCAGAACTCTTTAAATGGTAATTAAGAAATGGGATGAGTAAATGGAACATTGATAGGGTCAAAACAAAGCTCCTAAAACAGTGCTCTTGGGACCTGGGGGGACCCATGAGAAGCCCTGCTGTTCTCTCAACCCTGAAGAGTTCTAAACAAATCTGCTCTATTTATCCTTGGTTTGAGAAATTAGAAAAGCCAAAAGACAAAGATGACAAACAGAAATCTAATCTCTAATCACCCAGGCTAATAGTTCTGCAATCCAATTGAGATAAAGATTGACAGAAGAGCCTGAGTTCCTTGGCCCAACCCCTGACTGGAGACTCAAGGTCATCCATATGCACAGGAGTGGGGCACTTGGTCACAGGGTGGAGAGGAAATTTTTCTGGGAATCCCTTGACAGGAAAGCCCAACATGGTGTGATTCCAAAATCTCGTAACGTCCTAAAGGGGCTACACTTTGATTGGGAGGATATGGGAATGCAGTGGTTGACAGGATCAAGGTGAAAATTTGGATGAAAATTGGAATGATTAAACAGAGTTTGGGTGAAGTGTTTGTGTCTCCTTTACCTAAGTGTATTATTGGAATGGATATTGTGTCTGCCTGAAAAACATCTCCTACCTAGTAGTGTTAAACATGCGAATCTGCCCGTTGGCCAATATTGATTTGACATGTTCAATGGAAACCAATAAGATTGCTCAAGCCCGCATAGGTTGTTCACTTGAAACAATATAGACTATCCGGTAGACAAAAGCATATTACTTGAATTAATGCTGTGTTAGAATCATGAGTACAGCACAAACACGTTGTCTATAGGATAGCTCTGTGTGAAGTGCAGACCGAGGTTTGTGGTAAAAACCAGTGAGCACCACTGAGCAGCGAGCAGCAAGTACTGGGATTTTGGGCCATACAATTCCCATTTGAGAGATTACTAGCTGCTATCAGACATTAACTGGAACTGCCCCTAAGACTGAAGGACATTAAATAGTCTTGAAACCTGAAATACCCAAAATGTCTTGGGTGATGTTGAAGAAACACTCTAATGGGGAGGGCAGTGCTCAGAAGTGTTTCATAATAAATGGAAAGAGTTTGTGCAAGAACATGTTACCATGGGAATCCTAGCTTCTCATCACTTTGCTGTAAGAAAGCGTTGGCCTGAAACCAAGGAGTAGACTATATAGTAAAGAATTTAATCTTGTCCCCAGCTTTGGTCTTTGTCTTAAGTAATCCCTACCCCCTTGGAATGTCATGTCTGATAGCAGTGTTTTTGTCTGCCTGGGGGCTTTGAGCCACACCAACAACGTGATTTAGGGTGGGCAATCTGGGTCATGAGGAGTCATCTTGACCTGATGGGCTGGAGACTGAGATCAGCCATGTGAATAGTCAGCTACATTCACAAGATGGAGCTCCAATAAAAAACTCTGGATACCAGAGTCAGCTTCCTGGTTGGCAACGCATCATTACTGGGAAGGGTTAATGGTGTCTGTGATGTCACAGAGAGAGGACAGCTGGACTCTGTCTTAAGCATTTCCTTGGCTGGTTTTAATCTGTATCTCTTAGCTGTAGTAAACCATAACTGTGAGTATAATAGCTTTCAATAAATTCTGAGTCCTTCTAACAAATTATCAAACTTACAGGTGGTCTTGGAGACATCCAAATTTATGATTGGTGTCAGAAGTGAAGGGAGTCTTGAGGACCGTTCCCTTTAACTTTGCAGTGTCTACCTCTTATATTAGAGACTGTCCTTGGATATTTGTCGATACCTGGGTGTCAGCTCCCATGTAAGCACGAGTGGCCAAAAATCTGTGTGTGGTACCTTTTGACTGCATTTCGCAGTAGGCTGGCTGTTTAGTGGGGAACCTCCACTAGGTCTTTGCTCCTGGGCCGGTCAAATTCTGTAGAAAATGCTCTTTCAAATCCCTGCTTAAGGGAGGTGCCTGGTTGTCGACATTCTGCAAGCTGAGGAGAGAAAAGAAGGGTGTCGGCCTCAGTATCCAGCTTGCACAGGATAATTAACCCCTGTGTGTTCTCTTGTTTTCAATCATTCTTGGTGCCCCAGTCCCGAGCCCCTCTCCATTACTCCTCCAGAAATGAAATCTTTCGTGGAGATGAAGCCATAGCTTTTCTCTTTTTTTTCCCTGGGAAGGGAAATGAGGATTGTTTCTCAAACAGACTTCCAACGGTCCCTCTTCTTTTATTTTCTTTCCCTGTCCTGCCCCTGTCCCCATTTCAGCTCCACTTCCAGCAGTGTCTGATGTCACCAGCTCCTGAGACTTGGGGGGCTTCTCTGCTTTAAATCTGGGTGCTTCTTGGCTTTCTTCTCAGTCAGTTTAGGGTTTAGTTTTTTCAGGGTGCTAAATCATTTGTCACTTAACTATCTGCTTTCTAGCTTTTATAACTTTGGTGCCTTGTTCACGCTCCTATTCTCTCTGTCCTTATGAGTTTGTTTATTTAAACCCTTTGGGTAGATTGGGTTGCTTCTGTTGGGTTCAGTAAGATCTGAGTTTAGGATTTCGCCTAAGATTTTTTTTTGCATCGGGACAAGAAGCAAACGTTCTCAAAACTGGAAGGGATGTGGGAGGTCATACATGGGATCTGCTCTCTCCTTTCCCATGCAGTGAAGTTGAGGCCTTGGAGGAGTCGAGACTAACTTAATATCAGGTGGCTAGCAAGGGGCAGGGCTGGCAGTGGAGCTGGAGCTGGTTATTCGTAGGCTACCCGTTCTTGCTACTATGTTCACTGGCATCCTGGAGACAAGAAGGGACCCCATCACTGAACTCAGACAAAGGTATTAAAACTGGGGTTCATAGAAATATTTTTGGGTTTTATATATGTTTGGCTAAAATTTCATTTTAAAGTAGATTTAAAGCACTAAGGTTTATATTTTGCTAATTTATAATAGTATAACATTACTGTTATTAGATTAAAGATCTCTTTACTATTATTTTAGTGTGCTTTTAGGAGAGAGTAGAAGTAAATGAAAAGATTTAATCTTCCATTGTTACCCAGAAGTTAGGACTTTCTGTGTCTTTCCTGCTCTCACTAGGATCTAGGGTGGCAATGAGGACATAGAGGATAAATAATAATGTCGTTGACCAATGTCTCAGGAAGTAAAATTAAGGTGGTCTCTAAATAATTCCTTTTTAGTTAAGTAGGTGACAGGGTTTTAAATTTTATCCTTGATAATCTGGGTTTATGCTTCTCGATCACTACTAACAAAAAGAAAATAGGGAGAAAGAGGAGTGTGTGTGTGTGTGTGTGTGTGTAAGAAATAACAGACGGTGGCCTTGGAAGAATGAAAAGCTATAAGCAGCAAACAATGAGGAGAGGACGGAAGTGAGAAAATGTTCTTCCTGTGGGTTTTTTTCTCTCTCTTCCACCTCTCTCCTTTTTCTTCTATTTTTTTTTTGTACTTGAGGAGCATAATCCAATTAAGAATTTGTTCTCAAATGCTTAATAATAAAAATAAAAAAAATCACCTCCTTTTAAATTTATAATAGATCTCTAAGGAGAATTAAAGCTTTGTCGTTATTCTATAGTCTTAATTAAAAAGACTTAAGAGATAGTGTTCTGTCTCATAAGTACATTGTTATGTCTTAAGAAACACAATTACATAGAATGTGTGGACCTTGTTTGAATCCTGGTTTGAGCAAACCAACTATAAAATGTCATTTTTGAGCCAAATCAGGATATTTGATTTTGGACTGGGTATTAGATGACATTAATTTTGTTAGTAGAGCTAATAATATTGTGATTATATACAGAAATGTCCTCATTTTTTATAGGCGCATAGGGACATGATGTATGAGATTTGCCTGAAAACATTGACGTGTTACTGCAGCAAAAATAAAGGAAAAGAATGCAGAAAGAAGTACATGAAACAAGTATGGCAAAATGTCCACACTTGAATTGGGGGAGGAGTCCATTATATGACTCTGTTTGCAATCTTTCATAATAAAAACTTTAAAGCGATATTTAGAGTTCTGCAAGCTAACAATGCTGCTATTACTGAAAAGATCTGACCATGCGTGCAATAAACGAAAACTCAAAAGCATAAAAAAGAAGGAATGGAAATTTTGAGGCAAAACAGCAAATGAAGTCATGGATGCTGACTCTATTTGAAAAAGGGAGGTCTGCAACACATTGGAAATTTGTAGAAACAAAATGAGAATGATAATGTTAATGATAAAAATAACAGCTAACACTCAAAAAAGGCTTAACAATCTCGCTGTTACATATCAGATCCTACATTTATCTCACTTATATGATTCCAACAAGATTATGAGCTAGATAGTATAAGTGTCACCTTTTTACACATGTGGAAACTGAAGTACAGGACTCTTAAGTAACTCACCCTAAGTCCCATGCCTGGGAAGTGGCAAGGCAGGGTTCTTGTCCTGCCCAGAGACCATAAATTATTTTTGAATGCACAGAATCGTGGCTTTTTTTGGCCAAAAAGCTTTTTGTTCAATATTTTATAGATATAATTTATGGTATATTTAAAAAGTGAAAATATACCTGAAGTTCAGCATGTAGTTTCTGGAAATTTGTAAGAGAACTGTATTCAAATTCATCTTTAACAGTGGTGATTTGAGTTTTCTGAGGTATAAAATATGTCCTTTTGCATCCAGTAGTGAATGCCAGGTAAACTCAGTGTCCCCGTGCTGCTCAGAGGGGACTCCTGGGAGAAGTTGCCTAGAACTGGAGCATTTGACACCAGCTGGCTTCCCTAACAGGGCTTCCGCTGCAAACATTTAAACACACACACACACACACACACACACACACACACACACACACACACACGCACACACACACACGGCGACAGAACAGTTACAGAAATTTAGCTCCTACAGAATAAGAAACAGTGCATGAGAATATTGGAAAGTGAAAACTATTTGGGAAAATAGAAGCAACTCATAAATGAGCTTTTCTGTTCGTCATTCTGAAGTGTTCTGTGCACGGCACCTGTGCGGGCCTGTACTTAACAAAGCTCTTTTCACATAAAAAAACCCCCAGCAATATGCCCTTTTGTAAGAAAAATAGAAATATTAGCAATTTTTAAAAAAACTCGAATTGTAGGTGTAGATGCCTTAAAAATGACTCAGGTGTGTGCTCCACGCCTGTGGTTTCAACCCTGTGACTTTTCATAAGCGGGAGGAGGAAGAACCAATCTTGCCGATATAAAATAGATGTCCTCACGCGTGGTTAACGTCGTGGGCTTCACTAGCTGGCATTTGAATTGCGGATCTCACGGTTATAGAAAGAGAAGGACGAAAATAAAAACAAGGAAGGAGGAAGATGGAGGAAGATTATAGGTTATGCCTACGCAGATTATGTAAAGGAAGGCGATGGAGTTTGACTCAGGACAGGGGTGTGCGCAGGGTAGAGCTGCAGGTAGAAATTTATATAGACTTTGGCTAAACTGTGACCGCCACTCACATTATGCCCATAATCTCCCAAGTCAGACAGGCCATTACATGTGATCTGATCCCTCTCGCAATAGGGGCTGTTCAGTAGAGAGAGCTCTACAATAATTTCTGGAATGCCCGATGAAAACAAAGGACGAAAAGAACTCCTCGACACGCAAAAGGACAAACTAGAACTGGTTTGCTGCAGGGCGTTTGGATGCACCATGTGGCAACAGAAGCGGTGTTTCCCCTCATGGGCCCTCCGGGTCAGGGGTCACACGACATAGAGTAGAGCGTTTTATGAGAATCTGTGTCAGCGAGGATGTTTATCATGACACTGTAGGTTTCCTTTCTTCTTGCGGAGACATAGTTAAGTCCTGTACCGCTACTAGTGTAATAATAATCAATGAAAATGATCATTTACTGAGTGATTACTACGGGCAGACACAGGACTTGGGGAAGATGTGAATCCTCAAAGGAATGGCTGCCACTCAGACCAAAATGACAGAGACCCATTATAGTATTGCCATCTCCATTCAATAGAAAAAGCATCTGAGGCTCAGAGGGGTACATAACTCGCCCGAGGTTACACGGCTGGTATGTGAAGAAGCCCTGGTCTGCCTGACTTCTAAGTCCAGGCTCTTGACACCTCACAGCTTGGGGACTCTGAGTGGATATATCCAGGAAACACATTTCTGGGAACAGCGTCCTTTGAACACATTTGTGCAGAATATTACAATTTTAATACATTTAAATATAAACAAAAAAGGCCCTCCGATTTTCCCATTGCTGCTATCAGGGTGTTTCTGGGCTCCCAGGCCCTGAACCCTTCTTCTCATGAATGAGGTGACTGACCCTCCCCCACCTTCACTGTGGGCAGACCCCTTTAATTCTGGCCTTAGCCAGTGAATTTAAGAAAACTTGGCCCACCAAACCGGGACCAAGCACCAGTCACATTCAGCCGCTGTGTCCCTGTCCTTTGTTTCGGTGGCCCGGTCTTGCTTCTCACCCAGTTCTGGTACTTGGATTTTTGCGTCTTAGTCCAAGCTTTCACCTTGATCGCTTGCTGGGGTGCGAGGACTTCAGGGACTAGGACACTTTTGCCCCTGTCAATTCCTTCCTGGAGCCTGTGATCCCACACTGAGCCCCGTCGCGGGGTCCGGCTATGGTTCCCGCTGTCCAGTTTATGCCTCTGCCTTTGGTGCCTCTTAAGGTACCTGGTCCTAGATTCCTGTCCCCATGTTTGGCCTGTCCATGGATCTCCCGATTCTCCCGTGCTGGACTTTTCTAATGCTGACTGGACCACTGCATTTTCTCTATCGACATACGCTCTGGCTATTAAGTTCTGCACACTGGGGTGACTTCCTCTAGGCCCCAGAAGCTTTTTTGTCCCTTAAATATGGTCCTACCCAAATGAGCAAATCTAATTTTGAGTCCTGCGTCTACCTTCTATCCTCCCTGGAAGCAGTTAATCAGGCTCCTCAAGTTGTAAAGTTTTCTCCACGTAGAATGTTCTTTATCTCTCTGCTATTTCTGCATATGCAAATCTAACTGACCAGCTAAGGTCCAGCTCAAATATCACATCTCCCTGAAATCTTAACTGATCCTAGGGCTGGCAATAATTTTTTTTTGTCATCTCATAGCATTTTATTTTTGTCTCTTCGATAGTACCTATGACAAGCTCATGTATATTTATCTGTATTTAATTCAATTGTAAGCTTCTTGAGGTTAGGTAGTACTCCATAAACATCTGTAAATGAGCTGACACTTTGGCTGGCTGTGGAAGTAGTCTAATACATGTTTGTCAAATAAATATATAACTTGCACAACTACTCTTCTCTTTTTTAGTTTAAAGCAGTGGAAGAAACACCAGTCATAAGGCTCCGATTCTAGACTTAGTTTGGCTACCTACTCAGTCCACCAACTTGAACAAACCACTGCAAATTATCTTTATCTCAGTTTGTCCATTGAAGAGGTAGTAATAAAAATAGTTCTAATGGTATGTGTGTACAAGAATATAGATATCCTATCTTATGCTTTGCAACGGGATAAGGTTTCCACAAGTTGCCCTTACTAAGAGCGAGGATAAAATGAAGCCCAGACCAGGGGTAGTGCAAGGCTGGATACGGAGGCGTCATGAACTGGATGCTAATGTCCAGTCTGTGGTGTGAAAGGTGACTTAGGTTGGGTGCCCAGACACCATTCTGTGTAGGGAGAGCATTGTACTCCGGATACCCTGGGTTAATTAAATCAAAGTCATATCCATAAGAAAGGCAGAGTGGATGGGCACTGTGAATCTTCATCAATTCATGTGGACAGGGTTCTATTGCAGAGAGGGCCTCTTTTGAAAATCCCCAAACTGCCTTTTGGGCCTTCTTCCACTGGCCTTTGGTGAGACTGTGATATTGTGATTTATAATAAGAAGTATATATTGGGTCTTTGTCCCGGTTCGTGCCACAGAGCTCCTAAAATCCTTGAAATTTCCTAAGTGATAAGAGTGACAAATGTATCTTTGTTATGCTAATGAGGTGAGTTTCTGAAAGCACCTAAGGATGGGGGGTTGTTTGCTAAGGGAACCAACTATGTGACTAGAGAGTTGGAACTTTCACTCCCACCCTGTGACCTCCAGGGAGGGGAGAGGGGCTGGAGGTTTCATCAATTTCCAATGGCCAATGAGTTCATCGATCAGGCCTATGTAATGAAGCCTCTATAAAAACCCAAAGGAAGAGGTTCGAAGAGCTTCTGGGTTGGTGAACATGTGGAGATTTGGCGAGAGTGGAAGCTCTGCACCCTTTCTCCTTACCTTGCTCTGTGCATCTCTTCTATTTGGTTATTCCTGAGTTATATTCTTTTATAATAAACCAAGTAACATGTTTCTCTGAGTTCTGTGAGCTGCTCTAGCAAATAAATTGAACTCCATTGGGGAGGAGGTCATGGGAAACTCCCATCTAGAGCCAGTTAGTCAGAAGCACAGGTGACAACCTTGGCTTGCAATTGGTGTCTGAAGTAGGGGCTGGGAAGGTGGGCAGTCTTGTAGGACTGAACCTTAACCTGTAGAATATGACTCTATCTCTGAGTTGATAGTGTCAGAATTGAGTTGAATTGTGGGACACCCACCTGGTGTTTGAGAATTCCTTGTTGGTGTGGGAACTTTTGGAAAGAATCTGAGGATGGGAGTAGGGGGCTGGCTGTCTACTCCTGCCCATCACAACTGGGTGTAGAACACATTAGAGGTCCTCTCAGTGTTCCATTGACAGGGCTGATAGCTCAATGTATCAAAACGTGTGCGTTCTAACCAGCTAAGTGTCCCTGGCCAAGTTACTCTGCCTTTCTTAAACATTTATATTCTCATCTTTAAAAGGGAAATAAACACGTCTGTCCCTTTAAGATTGTTGTAGTGATCAAATAAGAAAATATTTGTGAATAAAATGCATTTTTCAGAAATGTATGGTACGATTGGAAAAAAAAGCAGGCTTCAGTTCTTTTGAAATGGATGCCAACTTGGCAGAAAATAGGAAAGTAACACTTTGTGTGTTTGACATCATTGGGGGATTCATAAAACTGAGTTTTCTGGGTTGGCTAACCCCTTGAAATGTCAGTGTAAGAAAATTATACTATACGCCATTGACCATATACTAACTGAAAATGTCCCAATTGATTATGAGGTCACTTTATTCCTTCCTCCCACCTTTTGGAGCCAATTACCAATTAAGTTATATGGGAATTTGCAATTTTGCATCATTGCGAGGTTTTGTTATATGTAGTCTTCTGTGTTCTTTCCTTGAATATGCTGAAAATCATTAGAAATTTCTGGAGTCGTGGTTACCATAAATACGGTTGAATAGGCTACGGAATGTTCTATCTATACAGTGCCTGACCCCAGACTGTTAAGCTTTGTTGAATTGAATTTGCTTTTTATTGTTTTTCTGACTTTTCATTTCTGACAGACTTTCTACGATTATTATTTTCATTTTATCCTAAGAACCAGTAGTTTTTTCACTCCCCTTCTACTTGCTTCATTGAACCTGCTATAGGTTAAAAAGCCAGTCAATTGAGCTTATCAGACTATATGTGCTTCCCAGGTCACGAGCCAAGAAGAAAAGAGGATTATCAAAAAAAAAGTTATAAAACAAAACAGAGAAAATAGAAACAAGCTAACAAGATAATATTTTGATGTCTTAATTCTCACCTGCATAATTGTGTGAACCCCAACTTCATTCAAATCCCACCCTTTGAGCTTAAAAAAGCAAAGAATTTTTCAGTTACCATCCAAACTTCTTTATTCGCCAGGCCATGGGCTCTTGCCTTGTGTGTGGCTAACGTGGTGCCCCATCCATTCCGAAGGTCCTTGGGTGTCCGATACACGGCTGAAGCTACCCTAAGAATATATACCCCACGTACCTGTCAGGCTGACCCCGACCAGAGTGTGGGAGATTAAGACTGTCATGCCCTCAGTGAGCTACGCCTCTTGTGTCCACGAGCCCTTTGCAATGTGACTTTGCTATCGCCTTCATCACGAGTAGAGTCTCTACCCCATCTCTTGTACCCATGCTGCCCCGTGACTTGCTTTGATTAACAGAGTTTGGTAGAAGTGACCCTGTGATCTCTAAGCCTAGGCTTATGGGGTCTTGCAGCCTTGCTTTCGCTCTCTTAAAACTGCTCCGTTGCGAACAAGCATGGGCTGGCCTCTTTGAGGACCACACGGAGACAGAGGCACATCTGTCCCAGCTGATGCCCCACACGTGTGAATGAGAACATCCCAGACCAGCCAGTGCCAGCCAGCTAAGTCATCGACTGACTGCAGCGGCAAGTGTCACCCTAGCCAAGACCAGCAGAAAAACTGCCCAGCTCATCCCAACCCAAATTGCAGAATTATGAACTAATGGTTTGTTGGTTGAAGTCACTAAGTTTTGGGATCCTTTGTTATGGAGTAAAGGGTAAAAATGAAGATAGGAAAATGCTTCTTTCCTGTTGGCCTCCATGGCGTTTGTGTTACATTTCAAAAGGCTGCCTGGACTTACCCTCGTTTCACAAGAATAAGTGATAAAGAATTTTTTACTTGTTCTTCTACATTATGGCTGCTGATAGATCTTAAATGGTCCCTAGGAACATGAAAGATCAGAGTGGCCACCCCAAAATACCCTTCCAGACACTGGTAAATTAGTCAAATAGACCCCGTTTCCTCTGAAAGCTGGGACCCTGTTCCTTTAATCTAATGCAGGAAAAAATTGACTCAAGGTAAGGCCTGAGTGGTTCTTTCTTTAAGCAAGATATTTTAATCTTCTATTTTTTGAACTGTTCAGAGGCCTTTTTGGATTGTCAGGATATTCAGCTATATTCGATTAGCTAAGGTTGCTTGATAAGTCACAACCTCTAGATAAACTTTTTTCTGTATAAGAAGGGTCTATTTTAAAATGAGAATATCACTCCATTGATATAGAGTTTAATTAATTGAGATTTCGTCACTAGTATAACTGTATAGAAAATAGTTTCCTCAGGCAAACTGCATGCCCTTGTTTCAGAGTGGGAAGACATGAATTTTCAAATAAAAATTATTTGAATTTAATCTCTTATTTACTGTCATACCTGTAGATTTGACACCAACATATTAGTCAGGGAATGACATAATTGCAGCTAAAAATAAAACAAAAATGTTTTTCTTTTATTATTGAGATGGTAATAAAGATTATAAAGAACATTTTGAAACTACAAATAATAAACAATTTAAAAAAGAAAATCAAAATCGTTTAAGCTCACTTTCAGAGATAGCCATGTCTTTTAATATGTCCTAGACTTCTTGAGTGCACACACTCACTTATGAGGAGTGTCCACAAAAGATGGAATACAAGCTTTTTTGCTCCCTCCAACTTGCATTTTATTCCAATTATTAGGCTAAAAGGTCACCAAGGCAGGAACTGTCTATTTCATTTTAGACAATTATGTAACTTTTATGGTGGTTGTCTCGTCATGCTTTGGGGACTAGGGTGAAATATGGCCCATAAGACCAGTGAATTTAACTGTCTGGGCTCCATCATTCTGTGATGATGCCTGCATTCCAAGAAAACACTTGTCAATTCATTTAAGCTGGAGTAGGGATGGGGGTATAGTAGGGGTACATAAAAAGACAGACCTGTTGGTAGCCATCAAGTCAACCAAACAGGCTGTCAGTTGACTATACTTTCCCTCTTCCATCGCTAGACAATGTGGATATTGGTAAGTGTTCTCAAAAATGTGAATATTACTCCCAAAGATTACATTCACTCAGCCTGGCTCAAGTATGCTTCAAGGCATTCACAATTTATTGGAATCCAAAATTAAATGAAGATAGCGAGCAAGCTGCTTTAACAAACAGATGGCTTTCATTAAATATAACCATTAATCTTGTTCTGATTATTTACTGGAATGTGTTAGCTTGCAATGTTTCCTTAATCTATTGATGAAATATCACCACAAAATGTCACTGAAGTAAAATAACTGTCGATGTGAAATGAAAACCATTGATACACCAGAAGCTTCCCCTCCATGGAATTAGGCAAGGGAAGGATTTGAGAAGCAGGGGTTGTCGTAACATCAGATCGGACTGCCTCGTCGGAGCCACTTTTAGGATGGTGGAACGAAAGCATAAAGCTGTGTAAAAGAGCTGTTGAATTAGAGGAGCCCTTCTAATTAAGCACTTCATAATGAAAATCTAGTTTTATGAAAGTAATTTTCAAGGACTAATTCTTCATTTTACAAATGATTCACAATATAGTTAATGATGCTGTATCATCTACTTAAAATTTGCTAAGAGGGTAGATCTTATGTTGTGTTTTGGTCACAAATACTACTACTACTGATAAGGGAGGAAACTTTTAGAGGTGATGGATAGGTTTATTACATCACATAGATTGTGGTGATGGTTTCATGAGTGGATACTTATCTCCAAACCCACTGAGTTGTATACATTAAATATCTATAGCTTTTTGTATGGCAATCATACCTCAATAAAGTGGCTTAAAAATAATAAAATTTAAGAACACAGAGAAAGATTCACAATAGAACTTTTTAAAAGATTAATCATCCAGTAGATTTAACATTGTACTTAGATTTTTAAATTCTGTCCGGAGCATACTGGGAACATATCTAAAGTATAAAGTAAAATAAACTAATAGGATACACGAAGTTTAAAATAGAGGAAACAAGTGGGATTATGAAGTCGCTCAGTTTCATCTGTTGAGTTCAGAGCACCTTTAACAGACTGCTTAACAAAGGAGAAAATATGTCAGCTATGTTTCTTCTCTAGTTCCCATATTTCATGTATATATATACATGGAAGTAGAAGGGGCTTAGTGAAACCCCTTTTACTACATAACCAAGGAAACTCGACCCAGAGAAACTAAGAGATTGCCTAAATCAGTCAACCAGTGAAGGACAGGTTATCATAATGATCAGAAACACAAGTTCTGGCTTCTCCCCAGTTACCTACTTATCTTTGGGCAACTTATTTCATTTCTCTGGGCCTAGATTTTCTCATCGATAAAGTAGAAGCTAAGACTGTCCACTACCTCGGCTGGCTGTGAGAACTGAAAGAGATTCTTCATGTGGCACACTTAGCAAGATGCCTTTTTCATAGAGAGCACTCAGTAAGTGTTGACGATAATGGCTGTGATATTCTTAATAACAAAAACAAGGACTAGAACTAAACTTTCCTGATGCCTATTCAGGGTCTTTTCCTCTACACATGTAATCACAGATGATATTAAAATATTTATCATGGCCAGGGCATCATGGCCAGCTGGCCAGAGTGAACCCATATAGCCAGGATAGCCCCACATAAGACCTTTCTCTAACCCAATGCAATGGATATATCCATAAGTCCTTGGAACCCACGTGTAGATAGGGAGGCATTAATGATAGGAATAGGAATTACTTGCAGTGGGGCTGTCACTGACTGTGACAGCTCAAGTGAACCACATGACCTCTCTGTAGCTCACTTTTCCTATGCTTAATACTTAAACATCATGCAAAGTCGCTATGGGGATCAACAAGGATCAGAAATTTGAAAGCCTTTTGAAAAAGGGTAAACCATTACACAAATGCAAGAGTTTTATGAAATACCTAAACGTTGAAAAAAAAAACACCAAAAAAACGGTTCCTGGGGGTAGTCAGCTAAGATCTACACACCTCTTCTGCTTTATTGTAACATTTAATACTAAACCTGTCTGAGATTTAGAACATTATCTTATATTTCTTCATTTTTATATTGGCAAAGCCAATCAAATGTACTTCTTCTTGTACTCTTCAGAAAATAGTCAATTTCTTTACTATTAATAGAAGAAGAGTTAACTTCTTCTATTAACAAGAAATGATAAATTGGTATTCATTTCCTTGAGATTTTGCTTCTTTCTATAATGTTATACACTATTTTATAATCGCTTAGGTTAATGAAAACATCACAAGTTATGTCTATAAACTAGAGACTCTTTATATTCGTAAGTTTTTTTTAAGCCTGCCCTAAGTTTCTTTCACAAGTGAATGACGAACATCTAAACTCATTCAGGGTTGCTAAACACTGTTTTAAACCCTATTATGGAGTTGGTAATTTTTAAACATCATAGCAGCATAGCAAACAGTTAATATTGGTGATAAACATCTATTTTCAATTTATGGAATTTGTGCCTCTTCAATAAGATGTTGGCCTTTTTCCTCTTCTGACTCAATTTCCTTTCTGTTTCTTATTCTTTTTATAGAATGTTTCAATCTGTCTCACTTCTGAGCCAACATTTTTGAGATTAGGATACCATTTGGGAACCTTTACTTACCCATTTCTTATATACTATAGGGAAACAAAATTTGCCATGCCAAAATGTCTCTCAGGCATGAGGATTATTTTATTTTTAAGAAACAAAAGACTCAGGAAGAAATTTTGATCTTTCCCCTTACTGCCTAAAAGAATTTAGAGGAAGGGACCTATCACATAGACAACTGCAGTATAATACGAACTAGGTGTGGTCAGGACACTCTGCAGGTCCTAGAGATCAAAGTCTACTCTGAGTCCCCTTGTCTCTGCATGGCCCAGCAAACACTTGTTTTCCAAACATTTGTTTTTCCACCTCTATGCAAATTATCTTCCTCCTCTTCGAAGTCCCAAGCCACTACCCACTTCTCCTTAGCTCATGATAGCATATAATCCTCAACTGCCTGATTTGTCCTTAGGCCCCATATTCTTATGGAACCTCCATATGTACATAAGTAAATTTGGTTATTTTTTTCTATTAATCCATCTCATGTCAATTTAATTCTTAGACCAGCCAGAAGAACATAGAAGGATAGAGGAAAGTTTCTTCCTTACAGTACACATGCTTTCATAAATGTTTATGCAGACACACACGCACATAGAGCTAATTATATGAAAAATCGGTTCGAGCCTTTACTCACACACGTAGTCACCAATATCCAAAGTGCCACCGGGAGATAATAAGACAGCTTTCACGAGCTGCTCACAACAGTCCGTTTCCTGACTATATAGTGACATCTCCCACACTCCTCTGCATGTTTTACTTAGATTCCCAGAGGTGCAGAAACTGTTTTTGCAAATGTGTGTAATTAGGGAGTAGATTAAGACCTTCAGAGGCCCCGACCCTGCAGAGACAATGACATCTCACGTATATAAAGTCAATGTAAACAGTAAAATTAGAATAATTTAATTTTCACAGCGAACCCCTAATTTTGATATTCTCTCCCTTTAGTGCCCCGGCTTTGCTGGTGCCTGAGGTGCACACTTGGTCCTCCCCGGGAGTCATCAAGTCCCATGTGTGCTGCCGTGAGCACACAGGTGCGGTGGCTTCTTTCAACAGCTCCCGGCATCGGGCCTCGAGCTTTCTGTTAGCCTCTGCGAAGCATCTACTCTGCTGCACCTCCTCCCCGACTCCTTCCTTTTTCTCCTCACCACTCAGGGCTCTTAGCTCAGACACATCTTCATACCGCGGTTCCTGTTCTCTTGCTATTGGTGGTTAAGGCTCACAGGGTCCCAGGCAGGCTACCCCAAAGTATGGCACATTAGTGTATTGAAGATTTGAGGTTGAAGGAATTTGGGAGATGGCAGGTGCAGGAGACTCCCTGAAGCAGGTCATGAAGAATGCATTCTTACCCCACAGACAGAGTGATGCTGAGAGGAATCTGAAGGATGAGGCTTTGCTAGGTTTTCCCCAGTTCACTACCCTTAGCTCATATCCTTTTGACTTACCACGTTTTCTTCACAGCTTCCTACTCTTCATCAAACCCAGTATAAAAATGTTCAGGTTTAACTGTCCCTTTAATGGGCATTTTTCCTTTAAATGTTACACAGATGACTAAAGTATTTCCACTTTGAGATCATTTGAAAAGTGTATGTTGCGGTTCTCGAGGTGTTGCGTTTTGCTTCGGTTCTTGGCCTCATGAGCTTATGCATCTTGGGCCTCCTAAAGCTGAAACCAATCACTAATTTGGAAAACACATGACTCCCCAGGTTGAGAGGAAGGGATGTAGGAATTCCACTTGGCTGCCTTTATTGTTCTAGAGATGGAATGAAAGTTTTCTATAAAGAAGAAATCTGGGAATTAGAAAGAGATATCTTGGTTCTACTATCTCTGGTCAGGGAATTTTTTTTTTTTTAATCTTTCTCAACATAGATCAGATTTGCATGGTATATTTTGAGTGTCTTATGTGGACCAAATAAGTGGTCCACATATGAGGAACTAGGTGGAAATAGTCCCTGGGCCATTTGCTCTGTTATACTTCTGGGGTGGGGAGTTAGAAAATGAAGCGGAATAATAAGATAAAAGCAGACTTTAGGGTTTATAGGTGTTTGGTTGGGTGTTTGTTCGCTGATGCACGGACCCCCCAGTGGGAGGCAGGGTACTCAACTCTGTTAAGTAGTAAAGGACATTTCTTCTCTGATTGTAATGAACCATTTGGCAGGGTACTTGGAAATGTTAATGACCTTTGACTTACTCCATTAAGACAAATCTTTCTGTCCAGTTGGAATTACCCCTTTCCAACCAGGTACTAGGGGCCCAGTGGAACCGTTCTGTATCCTGGGCAGTCCTTAGTGGGGAAAACCCTCTCTATGTCTCTGTCTCTGTCTCTGTCTGTGTCTCTCTCTGTCTCTCTCTCTGACCTTCTCTTCCTCCCTCCCTCCCTCCCTCCCTCCCTCCTTCCCTTCCTCCCTCCTTGTTATACTCATACTCTAAAAACAATGCCTAATTGGAAAAATATAGTTTTTGAAGATGAACATAGGCTCATGTCATCTTTACAGTTAGTGTGGCTCAGTTTATTCTTCATCCAGCCATTCAGAAACTAACCCTGACAGGCATTTGTCCCTTTCTCTTTGTATTCAGAAAACTAAACTTGACAACAGGTTCAAGTAATTCTTATTAATTATTTTTGTTTTGTTGGGTTAAACTTGAGGAAAATGCCTTATTATCAGAGCTAAGAGAACATACACATTCTTTTCCTGCAGAAAACAGAGTTCCACAAAAATCAAACAAAGACAGTCTAGAAAAGATGACCTATTATATGAAATTTCTTTTAGGTTTACCATTGTTTTCTTTTCTTTCCTCTTTTTTTGGGGTGGAGTTTGTTTTGGGGCTAAATGACCGATCTTTATCATATCTAACCATCAAGTACTTATTTTCTTGGTTGCAATTTCATCACCTAAAATGGCCTTTGTACACATACACATTGCTCTTCTTTAATAGAAACCTGATGAACTTCAGAATTTATTTGAAATATGTATTCAATATAAACCACTGTTCATTTTTTACCAAAGTAGAACAGCACAGCAGCTTCCATTTGTTTTCAAAATTTTTTTCTATTCTCTCATCTCATTCCTCATTGCAGCCCTGTTCACAGGCTGAATAGAAATATTGATAAACATGAAAACATGCTCAACTTCCCTAATAATCAAAGAAATGAATATTAAAATGAGATAGTATCATTTCTCCTATCATTGTGACAGAAATGAAGGATATTAATCATATCCATTGTTGGTGAGGGAGTGGGGCAAAGAGAACTCAGAGAGAGCACTGCCTCCCTTCCCCCACCATCCCAGCACCCGGCCTTCCTGAGGCCCCTGCTCTGCTCCTGCCTCTGGGGTCTGTAAATCACCCTTTATTCTTGCAATAAATCCCTTCTCTCTCTCTCTCTCTCTCTCTCTCTCTCTCTCTCTCTCTCTCTCTCACATTCCCTCTCCCTCTTTTCTTTTTCTGCAAGTAAAGAGCATTAACTAATATAATGAATACTTTGCTTTCATTTCGACCTGCCTTCTCTTGACAGTATTTGCTACTTTTATAAATTATCACGTGCACCTTCTTGTCTTCCTTGTGTTGAGGATACTTAACCACCTCCTAACTTCTTTTCTGGGTCTCACGTAGGATCATTTTCAGTCTTCGGCTTTTTCTGAGAGCTTTCTGGGCAGTTTTCCTTTTTCCTTTGTCTAAGTGTGACTTTGCAGACCTCCAAAGTTGTGTTTTCCCCTCCTTTTCCTGAACTTCAAACGACAGAGATTACACTAATGATTGCTATCAGACCTTTGATTGCTATTATTATCTTTGGCTCTATTCACTATATACTTCCCTTTCTTAAATCTAGAGTTAGGGGCAGATTGATATGCTCAGTCTCTACCCATGCCCCCAAAGAGATTCATCTAGCGGGGCTCTCGAGGTACTCAGGTGCGAGGCCTTCCTGACCCCTCCTCACTTGTCCTTTCATTCTTTGAACCACTGGAGCCCAGGAACAACTGTAACCCCCAGGGTGGACCACAATCTGCAAGGTGGACAGTACCCTCCAGGTCAGACTGCAATCTGCATGGACTGCCATCCAGATCCTTCTTGTCTCTAACTCAACCTACAGAATTTTACTTTTGGGGTCACGCCTCCCAGGATGCAATGCACCACTGCTCTCGACTATTCTGTCTTGCCCTGAGTTTTCTGGCAGAGGAACGGGGTACATACAGGAGTTTTACTCTGGCTGCCTCACAGCTCATTACTTAGTTTTTTTGGTAGCCACAGACCCTCAGTCTCTGAGACAGGAAGTAGACTCCAGGGGAGGTATAACATGTCTTATTGCTTTTTTTTCAGTCTGGCTCTGGTTAGATTTTTCTCAACTCGGCTCCACTGGCAATGATGGTAGGTGGAAATTTCTAACAGGTTTTGGCATCGGGTTGTCTCTCAGTGTGAGTTTTCACTAGAGAGGAAGGAAGCTGATGATGAATCCAGTTATCCTTTGTATAGGACCTAGCAATGTCTTCCTATTGCCCACACAAAAAATTCATTTTTTCCTGCTCCCCCTGAATTTCACTAGTCTGCACAATCTGGTCCAACCCTGTAATCCATACCCTCTGCCCCAAGGAGCTGGCCTCCTTAGCCTGTGTATTCATGTCTCTTTTCTTCATGGCAGGGTCCCTTTCTCTCTTCAGCTAAATCCTTCCATGTAAGGCTCAGATCAAATTCCATCTCCTACATGAAGCCTTTGATTATCCCAGCCTTTCACTCACCCATCCATCCATCCATCCATCCATCCATCCACCCACCCACCCTCTCACCCATCCATTCACTGAACAAATGTTTGTTAAATGCTCATGCTATTCCAATACATAAGTAGGAATCCCACAGTAAATAAGGCAGACTTGATCCCTGTATGCATGGGGTTGAGTGTTTAGGCATTATACCCATAAAAATCATACGATAATACATTTTTTTCAGTGCTCCTTATAATTCCTATTTATTAACCAGGGTAATTTTTTTTTTTTTTTTTTTTTTTGGCAACCAACAAAACCTAGTTTTAGAATACAGGTCCAAACATCGATTTCTTGGAAAGGTCCTGAGGTTGTTGGAGATCTGAAGAGAGAGTTGACACCTTGGTTTCCAGGTGGCAGGAAGAGAGACTCTCCAGGGATCTCAGCGGCAGAAATGTCTAGACTTTGTAGGGCTCTGCCTCAGCTTCAACAACTGCTCCTTCCTGCACCTATGCCAAGTTTCAAGTCCGAAGAGAAAACCAGAATGTTTAAGCTTGAGTCAGGTGATTTAGATCATTCACCTAGTTGGCGGTAGATGAGGAAGCGGGGCCACTGGGGCCTTCCCTTGTGAGTGGGGACCTTTCCCAGAGCAGGGGAAATTGTTGTGACCTGGAGTCATCCTCCCATGTATGCTGTGGCACCCAGATTCCCCCTTCAAGGTTGAAGAACTTACTCCCCATCTGCTGGGAATGCTGCAGATCAGGCAGGGAGTAACTGGCTGTCCGTGCACCCAGGGAATTGCCTCTGCTCCAGGAGCCACCTTGCCCCAGGTCATGCTCCCACCTGAGGCTCCTACACCAATGGTGGATGGGGACGTGTGGGGCTGCTGAAAGGCCCAGCGTGGATAATTCTGAAGGGACATCTCAGCTTCAGAGCTTCCCAAAGAGGGCTGTGCCACAGCCCGCCTTCTCTGTCTGCCCAGGCCTGAGTCCTTTCTTCCCCCACAGGTGTGGATCCCACAAGTGCTCCCCAAGATCTTCCTGTGCCCTAATCTCTTTGTTGGAGTCTGCCTCCTGAAACCCAACCTGCAATACATCCAATGAAATTCATAACACCCGTGACGGTCACCCACTTCCACATCATATTATATATTATCTGGCATAGTTTGATTATTTCATGTGTTACTCGTGCCTTCCAAATCAGACCACAGACTTCTTATGAGTAGAAATTTTAAGTTCCCTGATATCTAGTCAACCCTAGTTGTATCACAAGGCACATAGGTATCACCTGAAATTATATGTTCACTGATAGGTTGTCCTCAGTTGAGGGACAAAGTCATGATAAGTCTAACGTGTCAAAATGTTGCTGTTTCAGATGGACCAGAGATTTAATACCTCAAAAAAGATCTCTGTTAAAAGGATTTCAAGCTATAGTCAAAAGGTGTTGTTTTTTGTTCGTTTTCATTTGCTCTTTGATTTTTGAGAGCAGGAAATTCTGATTAGAGAGAATAAAGCCTACTCTGATAACATTTTTTCTTCCTGTAGTCTACATTTTTCTTTTTTTCGTCTCCTGAGGATGCAGACATATAACCTTACAAAACTTGCTTAAGCATGTGATTGTAAGAGCTGCTTCCATGCTTTCTGAGTGTTCGTGTTTGTGTGTGGGGGCGTAGGGGTGGGGAGCAGGGAGAGGAATATACGTCCCAGATTGTGACACTGGATAGCTCAGTGACTATTTGGGAGCTGGCTGGGTCCACAAGAGCCATGTGCCAAGAAGAATGAAAAGTTGGTGAGGGGCTCCCAGGCCTTGAGCTTTAAAATCAATATTTTTTTGTTAACTATACTACAATAAATAGCAATTTTTCAAGAAGAGTGGATAAGCCGTCTTCATAGACATTTTTGTAATCATCTCAAATTCTAAGACAGATAAAGTGAGGTTCCTTTTACCTAGAGAACGTTCGGTTTTAAAAATTGAGTAGAGACATGATTTTCTAACCTTGTCTCAGTTTCTTAAACACTCCCACCCTTAGCCCCACTCAGAGCTGACACTTGCAAAGGGAAATTATTACCTCCTGCCCATAAGTTTCTGTCTGATTCTGATAATGTATTAATATTTCATAGTGCTACCCCATGATGCAGGCACACTTTCTACACTCTGTACACATGTGTAGTCTCCTTTCATTTTAGAAAAATTGTGCTGTGAGCCCAGCAAGGAGAATAACTCCTATGTTTTTCTTCTTATAAAGAATGTACTTTTATGATATATTTTTTAATTGATTAAGAGGTGAGAGTAATAAATGAACATCTGATCCAAGTTTCAGCAAAGGAGTCTTTATTGAAGTGCAGACTCTAAAAAGTTATTTTAGGCAACTTCCCAGAGGCAGTTTTTAAAACCATAAGGCTGGATGAGGAGACTGTGATTCTAATGAATTCTGCCACTCCTTAGAAATAAATTAAGAGTTTCCTTCCAAGTGGAGTGGCTAGTGGGCTGAGAGGTCATATTTTAAAATAGTTGAATCCAAACATAGCTGGATTTGCATTTTCTAAAAAGCCTATAGTTTGCTTTTCACATTTTCTCTCCTCCCCAGTGACTCTGGCATTGTATAGTCCAAGTTGCTTTCTTGAAAAAGTACCTTGGGCTCATTTTATGAGGTGTGGAACAGAGAGCCAGCCTGGTGCTTTGACTGGCTGAACTTTCCATCCTGCCTTAAACAACCTGGGAAAAATCAGTGTGATTTATGACAGTAGTTACTGCTACCCTTTTACTTAGCCAGGAACATTCTCATGCTATCAAAAAAACCAAAAGTCTGGCACATTTGAACCACTGTCATTCCTATATCTTGACCAGTCATCTGAGTGATTCATTAATTAAATAAGTTTATGCCGCTAAGGAGCTTTCGTTATAAGCGAGAGAGTGTGATAACAGGTGAACAGCCGACTTCCTTCTATCTACATTCAATACAATCTTAAAGACGGGGAGTGTCTCCTGGACAGATGTAGTTATGAGATTGCCTGTTTTTTTTTTTCATGAATTATTCCTATGCATCAGGCATAAAAAAAGCCCAAGATCATGCAGCAGTTGCTGGCATCTGCAATATTCTTTGGGGGCTTTTCATGCTAGTCTTTTAGGTTGTATGAATTCATGTAGTAGAGAATAAAATTAGACACACACACACACGCACACACACACACACACACACACACACACACACACACACACACACCCAGATCCTTCTACCATTCAAAAAGTTGTCCCTGAAAGATCAGGATGCTTGGCATGTGTTTGCAAAGAGTCACTTAGAGATGATCATCCGAACATACTAATACCTTTTAAATTATACGATGCCTTTTCCTTACAGCAGCTTCAAGAACTTCTCTTATGTCCACCATGTGTTTGGGAATGAGAAGCTCTCATTTTGCATAGAAGTTAAAGCCATATGTATTGAGGGGTTCCCAAGCTTTTTATGGCTGACACATATGAGAACAATGTTCACCATCAGGCATACTTCTTGCTACAGACAGCAAACAGGTTGCCCACTATTGTAATTCTTTGCCAAAGCTGCAATTTCCTGCTTTCCTCAGACATCAAAGAAAGCTTGTCTGAGTGCAAATGAGTGGAATGAGAGTTAAGTAATTGGGCTAATGTTGACTCTTCCCTCATTTTTTTCCAAATTTTTAAATATTAAATTTCTCCTCCCCTCCAATTTACTGTTAGAATGCACATAATATTAAATGATTGTCCTAACCATTTTTAAGTGTATAATTCAGTAGTATTAAATATATTCACAGTGGTGTGCAACCATCACCACCATCCATCTCCATAACTCTCTTCATTTTGTAAAATGGAAATACTACACTCATTAAACAATGTATGATTGGCAGATAGATTTTTCCATTCTGTGGACTGACATTTTACTTGTTGATATTGTCTTTTGATGCACAAATTAAAAAAAAAATTTTATGAAGTTCAATTTGTCTATTTTTTCTTTTGTTGTTTGTGCCTTTAGAGTCATATCCAAGAAATCACTGCCAAATCGGATACTGTGAAGATCCTGCCCTATGTTTTTCTCTAAGAGTTTCATAGTTTTATAACTTACATTTAGATCTTTGATCCATCGGAATTATTTTTTTGTGTATGCTGTTAGGTAAACCTCTAACTTCATTCTTTTGCATGTGAATATCTAGTTTCCCCAGCACCATTTGTTGAAAAGACTGTCCTTTGTCCATTGAATGGTCTTGGCACCCCAAAATCATTTGATTATATATGTGAGGGTTTATTTCTGGGCTATTCTATTCTGTTGGTCAATATATCTGTCTTTATGCCAGCACCACACTGTTTTTGCAGCTTTGTAGATTTTGAAATTAGAAAGTATGAGTCTTTCAGCATTGTTCTTTTTCAATATTGTTTTGGCTATTTGGGGTCCCTTTAGATGCCGTGTGAATTTTAAGATGGGCTCTTCTCTTTCTGCAAAAAACATCATGGAGATTTTGATAGGGATTGCACTGAATCTGTAGATGGCTTTGTGTTATTGCCATTTAAACAAAATGAAGTCTTCCATTTAGTGAACACAGGACGTCTTTTGATTGATGAACATGGGATGTATTTTCATTTATTTATGCCTTCTTTAATTTCTTTTGGCAATGTTTTGTGGTTTTTATTGTACAAGTCTTTTATCTCCTTGGATAATTTCTAAGTATTTTATCCTTTTTGATATTATTGTAAATGGAATTGACTTTAAATCTTACTACTTTGCTGAATTCACTTATTAGTTCTAACCATTTTTTTTTTGTGTGTGTGAAATATTTACAGTTGTCTATGTGTATGGTTATATTATCTGCAAACAGAGATAATTGGACCTTTTCCTTTTTAATTTGGATGTCTTTTCTTTTTCTTGTCTAATTGCTCTGGCTGCTACTTCTAGTACTAAGTAGAATAGAAGTGATGAAAGTAGGCATCTTTGTCTTGGTCCTGATCTTAGAGGAAAAGCTTTCAGTCTTTCATCACTGAGTATGTGTTTGTTGTGGGTTTTTCATATATAGTTTTCTATTATGTTGAGGTAGCTTTTTTCTATTCCTAGTTTTTTGATCAAGAAAAGGTTTTGAATTTTGTCAAAATTTTTTCTGCTTTAAGATGATCATGCGTATTTTTTTCCTTCATTCAGTTAATGTGGTATATTACCTTGATTGATTTTTGTATGTTAAACCATCCTTGCATTCCAGTAATAAATCTCACGTGGCTATCGTACATAATCTTTTAAATATGCTGGTGAATTCGGTTTGCTAGTTATTTTGTTGAACATCTTTGCATCTATGTTCATAAGGGCTACTGGTCTATAGTTTTCTTTTCTGTAGTGTCTCTGTCTGGCTTTGGTATTGGGGTAATGCTGGCCTCATATAATGAGTTAGGAAGTGTTCCCCTCTTTTCAATTTTTTGGAAAAGTTCGAGAAAGATTGGTACTATTTCTTCTTTGACTATTTTGGATATGAGGCCCTTATTGGAGGTGTTGCTTGCAAATATATTTTCCCATTTGGATGGTTGTCACAGTGCTCTTTTATAATCCTTGTTGTTCTTAGAATCAGTAGTAATGTCCCATTTTTATTTCTGATTTCAGTAATTTGAGTCTTCTTTCTTTTTTTCACAGTCTTTTTAGCTAAAGGTTTGCCAGTTTCATTGATCTTTTCAAAGAACCAACTTTTGGTTTCATTAACTATTTCATTGTTTTTCTATTCTCTATTTTATCTCTGCTCAAATCTTTATTATTTCCTTGCTTCTGCTAGCTTTGGGTTTAGTTTATTCTTTTTCTGGTTCCTTAGGTTGTAAAGTTAGGCTGCTGATTTGAAATCTTTCTTGTTTTTTAATGTTAGCACTTATAGCTATAAATTCTCCCTGCTTTTGCTGTTTCTCACAAGTTTGGTATGTTGTGTTTTTTTGTTTTCATTCATTTTTAGGTATTTTCTAATTTTCCTTCTGACTTATTTTTTGATGCATTGGTTGTTTAAATTGCATTATTTAATTTCCATCCAAGTCTTCCCCTGGAAGTTGCAAGCCTTCAGTAGACTCCATAGTTCCAAAATACAGTTGACCCTTGGACAACACAGGTTTGACTTGCACAGGTTTATACATATACATAAGTAGTTACAACAGGCAGTGCAGTTGTTGTCTGGCTGGGAGAGAGAGAATTCTGGTGCTTCCGAATGCACCACCTTCCCAGAATTGTCCTTTCCTCTCATTTATTATTTTGAAAAAGAAATATTTGGAAAAAGTGCTAGAGATTAACCCGTTATCATATACCTCACATTGATGCTAACATCCCAGGTGTCAGGACTTTTTCAGTTGAGGACTTTTGTTCCCAACTAAGCCAGTGCAATTGGATCATTCAATTATGATGATATGGAAGTTTTACCATTTAACAGGGAGTCATTTGCTATTAAGGGATAGCCTGTTCTTTGTTTCAAAAGGTCAAAACAGGACAAAACTAGTTCTTGATTTAATAATAATATGTCTGTTGCTCAGCCTGTTTTTGTACATGTCTTCTTAAGTGCCTTTTGTGCCCCCTTCTATGAAGTCATTATTCTCCCAGAAATGGCCCTTCTACTCCTCCCCATCCCCATTCTAACCACCTCTGTGAACTCCTGTGTACATACATCAAAAAAATCTGTCTTTTTTCATAAACATTGAGGGTCTTGCAGAGGAGGCTATAAAGATGTTTTAAATAGAGACTTTGTCTCAAGATTAAACATTCATTCATTCATTCATTCACTTCTTGGCTATTGTGTATCAACTATATGTTAAGAATGATGCTACCTGCTGGATATGTAGATATGAGTAAAATAGATTTCCAGATAAAAAAATATATGGTGACAGAAAGAAATCTAACTATTGGAGGTGAACACACAGTGTAAATATTTATATGCCTTACTGTTAAAGTGTACAGCTGAAACTTATTGGATTTCATTAACCAATGTCACCATAAAAATAATAAATAAATAAAAAATAAATTTAAAAAATTAAAAAAAATGTCTTTTTTCTTGGTATTCTGCCTTTTGGCAGTTTAATTTGCAGTCCCCTAATCATAAACATAAGAGGACAGAGAAAAAGGTTTTTTTTTTCTTCTTGATGTCACTTACTTGCTGGGAAAAGAAGAGAAAGAACATATAATGATAATAATTTGAACAGAGTTGAGCATTTTTAAATTACTCCATTGCCATCTGTCTTAAATATATTTCTCAGCCTGTCTGAACTTCCTTTTGCTTCAGCCATTAAACGGGGATAGTAACTTTACTTACTTCTCAGGATTGCTGTGAGGGTTAAATCAGATAATGTTCATAAAGTGCTTAGCATAGTGTCTGGCACATAGAAAGTGTTCATTAAATGTTAGCTTTGGCTACTGTTGCTCATCAGGATGTTTGCAGCCCTCACAGCAGACTTTTGATATTTTAGGACTCTGATGACTATTGAATTAGTTTGGATTAAATCTGGCATGTTTTGGTCTGTAAGGGAGGAAAAATAATTTTTCCCTCTACCCTTTTGAGTTCTTGGCAGAAACCCCTGTTAATAAAAGACAGAATAAGAAGGGAAAAAGAAACAGAAATTTATTAACATGTAGACCTCATGTACACAGGGGAGACACTTAGGGAAAAATGAGTAACTTCCAGAGGTGGCTTAGAATTCAGGCCTCAATACATTCTTAACAGGGAGAGGAGTGAGGGGACTTAGGTCTCTTAGCAAATAATTACTAAGAGTAAATAATTTTTAGGAAAAATAAATGGGCCCTTAGAAGAATAGACTGGAGGTAGGATAGTTTGTGACAAAGTTTTTCTAGTCTTCTCTTCTGTGATTAGAGTCCATCTTTCCTGGTTGATGAAACTGCCTGGCAGGGGATCTATGACAATTGAGTTCCTTTTGGAGGATCTGTTGTTAGGCAGATAAAGGAAGTTCAGAGAAAACCTCTCCTTGCATTTGCTGTTTTTAAAGTACCTACAGCTCAAAATAATCCATATACCAAGGTGGCATATTTTGGGTGTCATATACTGAACTACCATCATATTTTAGGGGTGGCAGATTCTGCTGCAGGCCCTGATACAACAAATCTAAAAGAATTTTAAAAAGCAACTACGAAAAAAAAATTTTTTTTTTTAGTAAGGGTCAGGAAATATTTATTTCAATGTGTACAGCAATTGTTTTATGCATGGCAATTTTCCTCCTAAATCCATACAGATCCAAGGATTACATCATTCAGTGCGAGTCTGTGTCATTTATTCAAATACGAGAAAATTTTAATTCTTACCCTCCTCTGAACTCCTGTGGCTCTTTAAGCATTCATACTTTTAAAAATGTTTTTGTTTTATCTCCTGTACCAGATTCCAAGCTTCTTGACCATAAGGCCTATCTGTGTGCATTGTCTACAGGGTATAAAATAGGTAATCAATAAATATTTGCTTAATGAGTGAACGATTCTCTTGCTGTATTTTGACCTGAACTTACTAACCTTACCAGATGATTTCTGTTGGAGAGATCTAGCCTGGTTTCTTTTCTTCTTCTTCTTTAAAAATTTAATTAATTAATCAATCAATCAATTAATTAATTATTTTTATGGTGACATTGGTTAATGAAATCCAATACGTTTCAGCTGTACACTTTAACAGTAAGGTATATAAATATTTACACTGTGTGTTCACCTCCCATAGTTAGATTTCTTTCTGTCACTACATATTTGACCCCTTTACCCCATCTACTTCCCCCCGCCGCCCCCATCCACCCTACCCTCTGGTAACCACTAGTCTATTGTCCATGATCATGAGTCTCTGTTTGTCCTGTTCATTTGTTGCTTTTAGGTTTATATCCCACATATAAGTGATATCATGTGATTTTCAACTTTTTCTGTCTCGGCCTGGTTTCTTAGTAACTGTCTCTACCATCAGGCAGGAGTTGCTATCTTTACTAAGGTAAAAATCTGCCCTTGAAGAGAAATCATTAGCAGAGACATGGAATTCAGGAGTCCAGGCAAACAGTTATAAACATTTACTCTCACTTTGTACGGATGTGAATTGCTGAGGGCATCGGATCAGACAGTGAAACCATTGTAACTGCAGATCATTCCAGGCAGCCCCATTAGGAGGGACATATTGGGATCAGATCGGGAATTAGTGATGGAAAAGGTACAAAAGGCCATCCAGCCTCTACCCCTTCTGGTGTAACCAGGTGGTAGTGGAGTTTTTCTTTTTACATTTCAAAATAGGGATAGAATAAGAAAGAGGAGGACTTATGGGGTGAATTTGCCTGAGAATAGGGGATTGGAGATCTGAAGACTGTCAGGGAAACTTATATGTCCTCTAAAGCCACTGGGGTATGCGAGAAGTCTTATGTTAAGTAGAAACAGAGGGAGCACAAAGAGAAGAACAAAATAATTGTAAGTCTATGATATCCATTTTTTTTTCTGATCTAGAAAATGACAGATTCCTCTTGAATAGTTGGCAGTACTGAAAACCTTTGATTTAATCTATCTTCTTTTTCTTCCAGAGTACTAGTTGAAAAGTATTTTTCAATAATTATAACATGCTGCACACTCAGGTAGCTCATTAAGGGAGCAATCCGTAGGTAAGAGTCATTGAAAACCTACCGGGTCCACCCCTTCGAGGCACCAGAATCTGGATCATCACTGTCAGTTAAGTTTTTTTTCTCTGAATATGGCTGTAATGATATCTGGAGGGTTCGTTAACTTGGAATTTTACAGAGCTAATAAAGCCATTAATTAAGAATGCCAAAACCCACATGTGGAAATAGATCTAGATCCAATTTACTCTGCACTGAATGTAAGCACCATTTTATATATAACCACTGTAGATACCTACAGTGTGGTTCTGCTATTAATTTATAATCTTTCGCTGCTGGGGACTTGGTGAAACCTTTAGCTGTGTGTGCCTAAGGGAAGGGTCTCTGCTGTGTGCCTTTTCTCCTCTTTTGTCAGCCAGGTTCTGTGTTTTGTCGGCTGACCTTTTCACAATGTCCTGTGCCACTCTTATTCTGCACCTGTGTGTACTGGAATTGTCACTTCATCCTATCAGGAGCCTTTTCTCTTTTTACTACTAATTGAATTTCTCATACTGCAAAAATGCTCAGTTTAGAGCTTAAATAACAGAGTCCTTGTTAACTGAGTAAAGGTGTGAAAGGTTTCAGGACAAGTCTTCCCAAAGTGTGCCACTTTGGCATGTGGACTATTTTGAGCTGAAGGCAATCAGGATCTGCTGGATTCAAGAAAAACTTGTGGCTCAGAAAGACTATTACCAGAAATAACTTTTTATCTGAATGACCTATCTGTATGGCAGGGCAAACATCTGACTACTAAACATTTGCTCTTCTTATCCTGTGAATTACCTTCCTCCCCTTTGAAGCTATAGGCCTCTCTCCCGTTCCTTAGCTCAGGATGGCATATAAGCCTCAACTGCCTGACTTGTCCTTGGGTCTCATATTCTTATTGGGCCCTTATTCGTACGTAAGCAAATCTGTTTTTCTTCTGTTAATCTGTCTTATGTTAATTTGATTATTAGCCCAGCCAAAGAAACTGGAAAGGTAGACAAAAAAAATTTTCCTGCCCTACAGCTGTTTGGCACGTGCCAGTGTGCCTGGATGTGCCTGGATAAGCGTCCGTTGTTTATGTTATTTCAGGAAAGGCTTTTCTTTGTATCCTTTAACTTTCAGAAGAGCTCTAAGTTCTGGGCAGATGCAGGCTCTCACCTCCTGGTACTGTTTCCTGGTGGTTTGTGTGCTCATGAGCTCTGACCCACCCTATAAAATGCTCTCCTAGCTCAGCCTGCACTGTAATTAAGTAATTTATTGTCTCCCATGCTAACGTGCCAGGGGGCAGGGACTAGCCTCTCTTGTTTACTGTTTGTTATATCTGCAGCTTCTAGACCAGCATCTTGTCCACAGAAGACATTCGATCAATGGTTGCTGAATGAGTCCATACTAAGGCACAGGGAGAAGGCTATATTCTTGCTTATTTTGATGGAAAGAGAAACTCTTAGGCTGAGTTGGACTTGAAAAGATTTCCCATTAGGCAGATCCTATGCTATGGTAAATTGGATGCTATGGTAAATTGATGTAGCTTTAACTGTGGTCACTTGAGAGTTTTCCTGTTCAATCATTTCATGCTCATTATCTTTATAGTCTTTGTTATAATTTTTGAAGGGAATGAGGCAGATAACAAGACCAAGTGAAATAAAGAATTTGGGAAATTATCCAGTTAATTGAAAACAAAAATCATGTGTGTTCAAATCTAAGGCAACATCGAATGTAATGTAATTTCCATTTTTTACAATGAGAAACTTTGTTTTTTTGTCAACTTGAATACACAGAGTTCAAGGGATATAGAGGAAATAGTCCGAGCTCTACTCGTAATATTTAATTATTAATTTAATTGCATATTTAAAATGTAATATATAAAGTCACATCTAAAATGCATTACTTGAAAAATATGGATGGAAAAATGTCAATTTACACTATTTCAAACATCTTTGGCACTGTTTCTTTCATCATTACCAGGGTCACAGTTTTTCAGAGCACTTTGTATTTCTGTCTAAATTGTTTGAGATATAGCGCTTTTTGAATCCAGGAATGATGGAAGACATTGGAAATTCTACCCTAAGTCACCAGTGGCCATTCACATAATGTTACAGTCAATGGATTTTTCATTTCTCCTATTGCCTTCCCGACTCATCTGTGCTGACCACAGCCTAACTAGTTTCTGTATTGCTTTAGTGATTTTTGAAAGGCTCAATTACAAAGACATCCGACACATAATTTTTGTACCTCCAAGCACAATTAATATAACAATATGCCCTAAAAGATTAATTTCATTAGGTCACATCTATAAGCATCGAATTAATACTAATTAAAATTAGGCTAAAATGTCTTCCTCAAACAATACTTTGTAGTTCAAAATAAATAGAAAGAGAGTACTTTATAATATGAAAGACTTCATAAGGACTCAAGTATAAAATTTTCCCATTTTTTATGAGGGCTAATTTTGGAAACACCTAGACTCACTTTTGAGTATACGAAGCATTTCCCACTGGGCATTTTGGGGCATTCCTCGTGACTTAGACTCGTCTCTCCATTGGTTAATTTGTTGGATCATTCTTCAGTTCTCAATCTCGCCTGAAAGCAATCATTAATCAGCGAATATTTAATGTGTAATATTTAATGACTGATTTTTAAAAAAAGTGATTTGTACCCTGACTCGCTAAAGATGAATTTGAAACTAGAGAGTATTTGCATCTTCTAACCATTGTCTCCATGACCCATCCCTCCCTGTCTTCTCCCAGCTTCCTCTAACACAGAGTTACAAAGGATTCAACCAATGAAATATGAGACTCAGCTTCTGAATCTTGCTTCTGGGCTAAGTCTCATATTTCATTAATTTCAACACTTACTACATCCATTCCCCACCCCCCCACCCCCACACACTCTATTTTAACGTCTCTGAAATCAAGATGCATCTTACAATTTATGGCATCTTACAATTACTGTTGTCCAAGTTGCAGTTGTAATGTGGTTGCAGGAATCTGGTCATAGCTATTCATATCGTTGTAACTTTAATTGAGTTATAGGCATTTAATTGCCATTTACAATGTCTTCAAAATAATCTCAGTATGACTTGGCATTGAAACAAAAAGTTATTGTATTTGCCGAAATGCATGGAAAAAGAACAGTGCGATATATAATGAAAATCTATGACTAAGTCAGTCTAAAAGACCTTTTTCCACATGTAAAAAATAATTCTAAGTGATAAGAAAGCATTGTGTCAGAAATTAACGGGTATCATTTTCTCTTTTTTATTGGTATATAATGGGATATCTAAAGATCAATGACATCTTAGATTTAATGAAATATAGTATTTGCTTTAGATTGAAACTTAAATCTCATGTCCTTTTGGTAAATTTCTTGCTCTGATGTGCTTAATGTATTCCTAGCTTCCAAGATCACATTTAAAAGAAATTGTCTGCAATCTGTTTACTACAAATTTTGTTCAAGTTCAAATTGCAGTTTTTCAGCCAGACTCCACTTCAAAGCATTACAAAGGGGGATTGAAAAATCTGGTGAACATTTGCAATGAGAGGAAGTATTAAAGCTCATAAAGGTACAAGAGGATTTGAGACTATAGGAGCATCATAGCTAAAGAAGGTACATATTGCACAGTGTTTTCTCTAAAAAAAATCTCTATGACAATACACAGAATTATTTCAAGGCTTATAAATAAGATTGGGGCCATTCAGTTCATCATCAGACACACATCTGTTGTGAAACTACCATGTGTAGGACTCTGTTAATTTATACCTCATATTTATGTGCTAGGCACAGTACTGGGCTCTAAGAATAAAGAGCAAAAGAGGGTTACAGCCCCCTTGAAGCCTATCTGTTAGAGAAGGAAGGTCAATGTTAGTAGGAGATGTTTCTAAGTTTTGCAGGTGTTTCACTCTGTGAACCTGAAAGCCTCCTCTGATCACTGTCCTGCAGGGTGGACTACGGATGAGGAGAATCAGTCGAGGTCCTTGCAGGAGACTGATGGCATGCTCAAAGCAGAGACTATTTACCAAGGGATGAGCAGGTTTAGGACAACCACAGGATAATTTTGTACTTGAGGAACTGGTAGTAGTCATAGGGGGAGGGACGGTGGAGTGGGAGGTGAGGGAGTGGGATCCCCATCCTTAGCAGGAACAGTCCGAGAAAACCCACAAACACCAAGGAAAGGAAGTTTTTCAAGTGTTTAGAGAAAGGGCTCTAGATCCAAACAGGCCAGTGTTTCAGTTATAGCTCTGTACTTATGATTTGGTCTTCTGAGACTATTAACTCTCCCTGATATCCATTTCTTCTTCCTTTCAGTAAAAGCGTGTTCTGGAGTTTTCGCTAGCCACAAGCTGTATTGCCCAGCTGACTCTGGACATGTGACTAAATCTGGATCAGTGGGATGTGGGTGGAGGTGATATGTGCAACTTCTGGATTACTTTCTTAATGACGCTTGATTCTAACTCACCCTTTCCTTTGGCTGGGCGAGGGCAATAATTAGAGCACGTTTGGAAGCTACGTGCTGAGGAAAGCAGATCCACCTCCTGAACTGTTAGGTAAGAGAGAAATAAATTTATGTTTTATTTAAACTGCTGTATATCTAGGCCTTTTTGTTAAAGCAGTTTACCTCATCCCTTAACTAACACATTATGTGACTTTGGATAAATTATATAATTTTGCTAAGCCTTAATTTTTTCCATAGTAAAAATAATTTCCTCTTCATAAGGTTTCTGTGGGGACGAAATGAGATGATGTAGGTAAAGTGATTAGCACTTGGCACGCACTCACTGAACCTGGGCATGACTGAGGACTGGACGTTGCATGAAATGAGGCGGCCAGGTGGAAACCTGCCACGGGGTATGCAAAATTATAAGAAATATATGTACTGGACTCTTCCCCTGGTTCCTGCTAATATTAAGCCTAAATATTAGGCTTAATAGACCCCAGCTCCTAAAACACTTGTAACTTCCTGACAGGACTGTATGACACAGAACTTCTAAGTCCCTTGGAATTTCCTGGATGATAGAGGTATCTTGTTTTCTAATGAGGCAACTTTTGGTAGGCCCCTGGATGGTGCTGCTCACCTGAAAGACCAAGTCTTGATTAGAAGCTTGGAACTTTCTGCTTCACCTCCTGTTCTCTGGAGAGGGGAGCAGGTTTGGAAAGTGGGTTAATTAATCCATCAGGCCAACATGAGGAAGCCTCCATTAAAATCCCTGAGCTACAGGGTTCAGAGAGCTTCTGGGTTGGTGAATACACCCATGTGCTGGGAGGGTGGTGCACCCCAACTCTACGGGGGCAGAAGCTCCTGTGCTTGGGACCATTCTGGACTTCGCTTTATGTCTCTCTTCATCTGGCTGTTCATCTGTATCCTTTATTGTATAATAAGCCAGTAAATATAAGCAAGTGTTTCCCTGAGTTCTGTGAGCCACTCTGGTAAATTATTGAACCTAAGGAGGGGTTGGTGGGAATGTTGATTTATAGCTGGTTGGTCAGAAGTACAAGTGGCCGCCTGGGACTTGCTATTGGCATCTGAAGGAAGGGCAGTCTGTTAGGACTGAGCCCTTAAATTGTGGGATTCGACACTAACTCCAGGTAGTGTCAGAACTGAATTGGATTGTAGGACATCCAAATCTGTTAGCATTCCCTACTTTTCAAGTTGCTGTAATGTTTCCTGACATAGTGCTGTATTAGTTATCTATTGCTACATGACAAATAGCCCCTAAATGTAGTAGCTTAAACAACAAAGACCTTTGTTTTAATATCACAGTAATTGTGGGTATAAATTCAGGAGTTGCTGAGCTCGGCAGGTCTGAGGTTAGATCAGTCCTGATAACTTCTGATATCTACTTGATTTTGGTTTTTGATTTATATAACAAGTCTACAGATAATTACTCTTCAAGTAATATATTACTGAAAACACATGATTAAATTTGTTTCTGGTCATTATAAAAATGTATTGAAATCCCCATTTCGTTCAGAATTAAAAAATGACTTCACAGCTGACTTGTAAAATGAATTATCTCCACTTTTAGAATCTATTCTCAGTATGATAATACTGGTGTTATTTGTGATGTTTTATGTCATTAATTTACAAATACCATCCAATTTTTATTTACCTTCTATTTTGCCAATTATCTGAATACACTCGTTGCTACTATTTTTTTTTCCTTACAGGGCTTAATAAAATATTCTTATTTTTGAAGTACAAATAACTATTTTTTTGCTTTGCATTCAGTTTTTTTGAATTGAATATATACCTATTCCATTTCACCTATTTAAATATTTGTGTTTTCATCTACAGTTTCTTACAGTTATAAAAATACCGTTTTTATGAAATTAATTTGTAATATGTTTTAAATTCACTGAGGTATCGGTAGAATGATTTTGTTTTTCTAAATTGTCTGGTTTCATTACAGTAAGCATGAGAGATTTTAGTTTTATTTAATTTAAAAATACTGAAAGAACGCTATGTTGCTTTATTATTTTAAATAAATAGTTGAATTGAATTTGACGTGCAAAAATATAAGACCCATATTTGAAGAATCAGCATCTTCACTATTTTTTGTTGTTTACGCCCTTCGTTCCCCTCCTCCTATCACAGTGCTGAAGAATGCAGGCTCCGCTTTCACATCGGCAGGATTCTGACCTTGGCCCAGCCACTCCTTGGTCACGAGTCTTGGACAAGTTTCTTAACCTATCCAGGCCTCAGTTTTTACGTCTGTACAATGGGAATAATAACATTACCTTCCTGCGTGTTCTTTTGATGAATAAATGAGATAATTTATGTAAAGCACTTAACTCGATGTTTGGCAACACAACAGGTGCTCAATAATCATTAGCTGTGTTACTATTATTGTGGTGATTACTACTAATAAATTTAAAATTTATAGGAAAGCAGAGGTCTGCTTTCTACGGCAACTCTAACTATTAACCTTTCTATAATTTAGGTTTTGAATAAGCTAATATTATTTATCCCATGTAAATGATACAGGGGACACACTGCAGTTGTATAATTAGGTGACTAAACGTCCAAGAGGGATCTTTTTTCAAGGGACGCGGCTGCTGTGGGCTACTCTTCAGAGGCAGGAACTTGCCTCAAATCTCAAACGAAGAGAAAAGCTCATGAATCAATTCCGGAATCATAAAATGTCAGAAATGGAACGTCTTTATTTTGCAAATGAGAAAACTGAGCCTGAAAATCCAGGTCGGTGAAATTTCCACTTCCTGCTGAAGCCTGTCACGCTCCACTCTACCCTAGGCTGGGGAAGTCTGCTTTCTTCTCTGATAGACCTGCAACACTTCCTAAGGTCAGAATAGAAATAATTAAGTTATGAAACAATCTGCACGTGGAAATTGGATGGTGCGAATATTCCCTGGCAAGTGTTAAAGAGGTTGGTTGGCCAGGAGGGAAGAAAGGGCTTCTGCACTGAGAGTTTAGACAAAAACTATGTAGAAAGATTTAGTTTAGTTACTTCTCAGTCTATTTTGGGCCAATACTTTGTAAATTCATGAAAAATACATTGTTAGAAAAATACATATAAAAAGCAAAGACATACAGAATCCAAGTCTAACTTCTTCTTTAATTTCTTGACTTATTTGTTGTGGATCAGTAATGAATGGTTTGCAGACTGCTCCTGGATTTAGGGGACTTCTTACAGTCCTAACATTCTGTGCTTTCATTTGAAGCCCAAAGAGCTGTGCCTTGAATTTAAAGGGGAACTCCTCACCCACACATCAAAAAAATTTTAAAAAGAGTTAATTAAAGAACGTTTACTCAAAACCTATTATGTATGGGGTAAGCACATGCTATATATGAAATTAAATTAGAAACGGCCTCGTTTCTCAGTAACTTACGGTTTAGCGGAGGGGCGGGGCCGGCTGACTTCCTCGTCTATGACATAGAAGAGGTGGCAAGAGCCAGAGCACCGTGGGTGTAGTGCCAGGGAATCCCGTGGGTGACGTCAGCGGAGGAGTCAGGTGGCCTCTGCGGAGAACGGGGCCTTGAAGCCTCAGGAAGCCTCGCCAGGAAGACGCAGGGCTGAGCAGAATGAGTGTCCCCAAACCTTGACATACGGTTGACCCTTGAACAGTGCAGGAGTTGGGGGTAGCAGAGCTGAGGGTCTTCCCCAGTGGAAAATCCACATATAACTTGGCTCCCCCAAAACTTTGACAAGCTGCCCTTCACATCCGGGGATTCAACCAACAGCAGACGCAAAACAGCATTTTCATGTTCCCAGCCACAGATTCCCAACCTCAGGTCAAAAACAGTATTTTTGTAGTCCCAACCGCGGATTCCCAACGGTGGTTAGAAAACTGCATTTCTAGCCATCATTTCCCAATCTTGGATTCCCAGCTACTTATGGAAAATACTGTTTTCGATCCACGGTCGGTTGAATCTGCGGATGAGAAACCTGTGTTTATGAAACCCACAGCGAAACCCACAGAAAGGGCGTGTGGACTGTATTTCTTGGGGGAAAAAATATCCCCATGGAAGTGGACCTGACCAGTGTTGTTCAAGGGCAACTTTACATTTCCTTTCATGTTTAAAACATCTTGAAGTGGAGAGATATTAGGAACCCGCATTTAGAGAAAAATTGAAGCGCAAACATGCAGTCGTGGTAAAGCCCATAGATGGCTTTGAACAAGTTGTTAGGGATGGAATGTGTCCCCCCAGATTCATATGTTGCAACCCTACTACACCAGAGGGGTGATACTAGGAGGTGGGACCTTTAGGAGGTGATTAGGTTTAGACGATGTCCTGAGGGAGGAGACCTCAGAATGGGATTGGTGCCTTTAAAGGTCAGGAGAGCTCGCTCCTTCTCTCTCCACCAAGTGAGGGTACAAGAAGTCGCCAGTCCGCAGCCAGAGAAGGGCTCTCACCAGAACTCGACTACACTGCCACCCTGAGCTTGGACTTCCAGCTTCTAGAACTGTGAGAAATACATTTTGGTTGTTCATAAGCCTCCCAGTCTATGGTACTTTGTTCTAGTAGCTCCAGCTGACTAAGACACAGGTCCTTGGACTGTTTTTTTAAATCTATAAAATGGGCCTAATACGATTAACCTTATTGGGTTGTTTAGAAGACTGGAGATAATGTATACACATCATATTACTTTATAAATGTAATTGTCATTACATTGCATTGTACTGGTACATTGTCTGATTCATAGCAAGAAAGCGTGATAATTCAGCGGAACGACTAAGGCTGTGGTAAAGGTCTTTTTTAAAGGGAGTGGAGATGGAAGTGCTCTTCCCAGCATGCCTTTCCCCATTCTTTCAGTAACTGTATCTCCGCTTCCATTGAGGATGTGTCACTCCCCCACTTTATGCAGTTCTTATGGGTCCGTCTGCCCCCTGGCCACAGTCATCACACAGAGCCAGATCTGGCCCCAGTCCTCTAGCCTCAGTGATTGGCCAAAAGATGGGCACCAGTTGCAATCTGGACCAATCAGAATCTTTCATTGAGGTTTGTCTATATGCATGTTGGGAGAAAAAAATTATCTTTCCTTTCTTTCAGTGTTTTCTTTTTAATTAAAAAATTTTTTTGCTGTTCTTTTTTAATATTTTATTTTATTAGTTTCAAGTACTTTGGTTAGACATTTCTATAGTTTATAAAACGATCCCTCTAATTGCTCCTTCTCTCCTCTGGTTTTCCTCCTAGCCAACATATTAATGCCAACTGCATTCCCTATGCTATGTTCCCCATCCCCATGACCCTCTATCAACTACTAGTTTTTACATCTTTAACCCTTCATCCCATTCTCCCACCCCTCCAAGGCTGGTCAGAGCTGGGTCTGTCACAAATAACAAAGCTTAGAGATTGGTTAAAGGGGAAGGGGAGAGACCATTAGGTGTTTGAATCTACACCTTCGCTTTTCCAGTATTTCAATCAATACATTCCAATTTTCTGTCCCTTGTAATCCTTATTCATGTTAGGACAAAGTCAGTTTTCCATATTCTTGTCTCAATGTGTTATTCTATAGGTCATGGCTTTTCTAGAGACATCGCTATGATTTACTAATTAGTCGAGATTATTTAGGACAGATTCTGGGGTGAAGTTGTTGAGCAGGAGAATAACAAACCCGTACCCGGCCCTATGAGTGCCTCAAATGCAATTGGAGATGTAAACACTAAAAAAAAGTTAGTGAATAAGATAAAGCAAACTATGTCAACTGATTTGAAGTGCTATGAGAGTCCAGAGAAAGCAGAGAAGGTTCAGGATATTTGAGGACACTCAGAGGAGCCTTGCAGGAGGAGGCAGAGATTTGAGCTGGGCTTCGAAGGACAGTTAAGACAAATGCTTTTGGAGAGAGTGTTGCAATGGGTACAGAGCCCTGGCGATGCCAAGGATAGTGAGGGCGCCGTTTCTGTTTCAGGGTAGTGGGAGGTAAGAGTGGACAAGTAAAATCATGCTTTAAATACTTTTTGAAAATTCTATTATGGAAACTTCAAACATTTCCAAACACAGAGAAGACACTATAATGAATTACCTATAGACGTTAGCCAGCTGCAACAAGTATCAATATTTTATTATTCTTTTTTTTATCTACCCACCTTACTCTTCATCATCTTTCTCCCTCCACCCCCCGATCCTGCCCCAGGAATATTTTAAAACAAATCTCAGACATCGTATTATTTTACTTTTATTTCATTATTATCTTTAAAAAGTAAAGGCTTCTATCCTCAATAACATTATCATACCTTAAAAAAAAATCTCTTAATATATTATCGAATTCTCACCTCGTGTTTAATTTTCTCCAGTTGTTTTCTTTGTACAGATGGTTTGTTTGAATCAGGATCTAAAGAAGGTCCACACATGTATTTGGTTGTGTCTCTTAAGTCTCTCGATACCTACAGTCATTCCCACCACTCCTTTTAAAAAACCACGTATTTGTTAAAGGAAACCGGTCATTTTTTCCCATGGAATTTTCCACATGCTGGATTTGGCCGATTGTGTCATTGTGGTGTAGTTCAAAATGCCCCTCTGTTCTCTGTGTTTCCTGGAAATTGGTAATAACGAGGCCTACAGGCTTGATTAGATTCTGCTTCCGTTATTATTATGATTTGGGGGGCAAGAATACTTTACAGGAGGTGCAGAGTGCTTCCTAACACAACTCATCAAGAAACAAATAATGTTGGGCCACCCCCTTTTAGCGATGTTACACTTGATCAAAAAAGTTTAGTCAAAAATGCTGTTGTCCTTTCTTACGTCCCTCTCTAGGATTCTGACCTGCGTCTTTGGAGGCTGGGCTGGTGGACAAATCTAATTCACAGACCGGGCTGTACTCAGAATCACCCTTCCCCTAGGACCGGGGAGGCATTGTTACTGGGCCAAGTTTGTGCCTGACCTTTGGGAGCTTCCCTTGGGTGGTAGAATTTCCCAGGAAGCTTTCGGACCCTCAGGCAAATGTTGCTGCCCGCCTGCCCACCACTCCGCCAGACACTTCTGAACCTTTTGAATAAAGTGAGGAAAGTCCAAAGAGATTCGTCAGAATATGTGATCTTAGATTTCTTCAGTGAGAATGTTTGTCACTTTGCCACTTTCCAGTGAAAAAATTCCCACTGATTGTGTCTAAAAATGCAAAGCAAAATGAAGATTGAAGGCAATTTCATGAGGAAATATTAAGTCAGGGAAACTTATTGAGTGATATAGGAGAGCTTTTCTTTTCCTGTATGGTCTTGAATTACACAACTTGCCCTTTGAACTGGATAATTTGATTATGTCGTCAGCTCCCTTGGGCAATTCAGGTTTGTTCCCTAGAATATTATCACGCCCCTCCCCTCTATATATTAACATAATTGTGTCAGCTTCAGACTTTTTAAACCCATGATAGAATTTGAAGGGTGGTAAGTTTTAAATATAAGAAAATTGTTTTATGTAGATTGAGGAATGTGGTAATTTAATTTTTAACTCATTTGACTCAGCTGCTAAAGAGAGCCCAGCTTTAGAAATTAAGAAACTCTATGTTTTTGTCTATTATATGATTCTGAGATCCTTTGCAAAACATGAGATAATGGAAAGCAAATGCATCTAGCTGCTCTGCCTTCGTTTTTCCTCGTAGTATCTTGTGTTTTGGGATGTTTCATTTCTGTATCTGCCCCGGGGGCGCATTCTGTGTCAGGTGATATGCCAACGTCCTCCTGGCTTGATTTCTGCATTCAGGAAGGCTTCCTTTTGTTCAGAAAACATTTGTTTTATTCATAGTATTAAAATGTTTGGGGAGGTGTTATGAAGTATTTCACATGTTTTTCACATTTTTTTTTAATAAAGTGGGCTTCTCAAATTTATTCCATCTTAGGCATTCTTTCGTTTTCTCTTTCTTTCACTGAGAGCTGAACTCGACAGAGTCTCTTGGGGAACTTTATCTAATGCATCATTGTTTCCCCAATTCTGAGCACAGTGCCTGGCCCATGGCAGGTGTCCAATGAATGAGTTAATGAGTGAAAATGAACTTTGGGAATTTTCTTCCCTCTTTCCAACCCCAAATTCCCCAAATAGAGCACCCGTGTTGATACTGGTTTTTATGAAACTCTGAATATAGGTTACAGCCCACTCCTTTTGCCTAGAGAGATTCATTTTCATTGGTAAATGCTCAGCTATATTTAGATCATGAACTCCAGTGTATAGGTACTACTAGGATCAAAACATTAAGAAAAATTTATTTATTTAAATTAGTTTCAAGTATACAGTACACTGGTTAGACATCTATATAGTTCATAAAATGATCCCCCCATCTGCTCCCTCCCTCCCCTGGCCCTCCACCTAGCCATCGTATTAGTGCTAACTGCATTCCCTCTGCTGTGTTCCCCATCCTAGTTACCAACTATCAACTACAAATTTGTACTTCTTTAACCCTTCACCCCATTCTCCCAGCCCCCCAGACCTCCTCCCCTCTGTCCGTCACCAAATTGTCCACTATATTTGTGACTCCTTTTTTGATTAGTTTATTCTTTTTGTTCCTTAGGTTCTGCCTATAAGTGAAGTCATATGGTACTTATCTTTCTCTGTCTGACTTATTTCATTCAGCATAAGGATCTCTAGGTCCATCCATGTCATTTCAAATGGTAGGATTTCATTTTTCTTAATGGCTGAGTAATATTCTATTGTGTATATGAACCATAATTTCTTTATCCAATTATCTGTTGATGGGCATTTAGGTTGCTTCTACATTATTGGCTATTGTAAATTGTGCTGCTATGAATATTAGGGTGCATAGATCTTTACAAATTATTGTTTGGGTCTTCTTAGGATAAATTCCTAGAGGTGCAATTGCTGGGTCAAAAATATATCTATTTTTAATTTTTCGAGAAACCTCCATACTGTTTTCCGTGGAGACTGTACCAATTTGCAGTCCCACCAACAATGTGTGAGGGTTCCCTTTTCTCTGCATCCTTGCCAACACTTGTTGTTTTTTGATTTATTGATGATAGCCACTCTGACAGGTGTGAGGTGATATCTCATTGTGGTTTTAATTTTCATTTCCTTGATGATTAGTGACCTTGAACATCTTTTCATATGTCTATTAGCCATCGGTATTTCCTCTTTGGAGAAGTATCTGTTCAGGTCTTCTGCCCATTTTTTAATTGGATTGTTTGTTTTTTTGTTGTTGAGTTGTGTAAGTTCTTTATAAATTTTGGATATTAACCCCTTATCAGATGTATCATTAGCGAATATCTTCTCCCAAACAGTCGGTTGTCTTTTGTTTTGATGATGGTTTCCTTTGCTATACAAAAACTTTTTAGTTTGATGTAGTCCCATTTGTTTATTTTTTCTTTTGTTTCCCTTGCCCGAGGAGATATATCTGGAAAGGAATTCCTGTTAGTAATATCAGTGAGTTGACCGCCTATGTTTTCTTCTAGAAGTTTTATGGTTTTGGGTCTTCCATTTAAGTCTTTAATCCATTTTGAGTCTATTCTTGTATACAATGTAAGAATATGGTCCAGCTTTTTTTTTTTTTTGCATGTATCTGTCCAATTTTCCCAACACCATTTATTGAAGAGACTGTTTTTACCCCATTGTATATTCTTACCTCCTTTGTCATATATTAAGTGAGCGTATAGGCGTGGATTTATTTCTGTGCTCTCTATTCTGTTCCATTGATCAATGTCTCTGTTTCTATGCCATTTCCATGCTGTTTTGATTACTGTAGCCTTGTAGTATAGTTTGATATCAGGTAGTATGATACCTCTGACTTTGTTCTTTCTCAATATTGCCACAGCTATTCTGGTTTTTTTATGGCTCCATATACATTTTAGGATTATTTGTTCTAGCTCTCTGAAAAATGCCATTGGTATTTTGATAGGGATTGCATTGAACCTATAGATTGCTTTGGGTAGTATGGCTATTTTAACAATGTTGATTCTTCCTACCCATGAACACGATATATGCTTCATTTATTTGTATCTTCTTTAATTTCTTCTTTCAATGACTTATAATTTTCTGAAAACAGGTTTTTTACCTTCTTGATTAATTTTATTCCTAGGTATTTTATAGTTTTCAGCGCAATTGTAAAAGGGATTGTTTTCTTAATTTCTCTTTCTGAAAGTTCATCATTGGTGTGTAAAAGTGCCGCTGACTTCTGAATATTTATTTTGTAATCTGATACTTTACTGAATTTGTTGATCAGTTCTAATAGTTTTTTGGTGGAATCTTTAGGGTTCTCTATATATAGTATTATGTCTTTGGTAAACAACAAGAGTTTTACTTCTTTCCATTTTGGATGCCTTTTATTTCTCTTTCTTGCCTTATTGCTGTGGCTAAGACTTCCAATACAATGTTGAAGATGAGTGATGAAAATGGACATCCTTGTTTTGTTCCTGATCTTAAGAAAAATGCTTTTAGCCTTTCCCCATTGAGTATGATGTTAGCTGTAGGTTTGTCATATATGGCCTTTATTATGCTGAGATATGTTCCTCTATTCCCACTTCACTGAGAGTTTTTATCATAAATGGATGCTGGATTTTGTCAAACGCTTTTTCTGCATCTATTGATGTGATCATATAGTTTTTACAGGACCAAAACGTTTTGGCCAAGGGTTATGGTTATGAAAGAAATTCGCAGACCGAAGTCAAAGTCAGTGGTGCTGTATTTATTTCCAGTGGCTGCTGTAAAATGGCCACAACTGGGTGGCTTAAAATCACAGAAATTTACCCTTTCACAGTTCTGAAGGCCAGAATTCTGAAATCAGTATCACAAGGCTGAAACCAAGGCGCTGGCTTGCTGTGCTCCCTCCAGAGGCTTTAGGGAAAAACCGTTTCTAGCCTCTTCTGGCTTCTGGAGCTGCCAGCATAGCTTGGCTGCTGCTGCGCACCTGAAATGTTTATCAATCATTTTGAAAGTTGGTGGACAGAAAAGAAGTAAAATTTTAAGACAAATATGCCATTAAAAATTACTCCTGTAGCAGAAACCACAACTATGTGCTAGCAGCCAGCTGCCTCCTTTTCTTTTAGTTCGTACATCTCTGTGCCTGACCTTTAGCAGTTAGAGATTGCAGTGCTCAGGTAGGTACCACAGTGCCCGCCTCGTTTGTAGCAGGTGGGGCTATATGACTGAATTCTCACCTAGCGATGTGAGTCGAAATGATATGGGCAAATTCACATCGCTTTCTTAAAGAGAGATTGCTCGCCTTCTATTTCCTCTCCTTTTCCTTCCCTTAGGAAGAGGTGAAGATGTGATGGTGAGCCAGCCTCGCCACACAGGTGAGTGTACCAGAGTCCTGAGTGATAGAGTGATGAGCTAGATGGCCTCCTAGAACAGAGCTGCCTTACCACTGGGAACCACAGGAGAGGGGAATAAATTGTATTGTTTGAGTGATCGTTTTGGGTCCCTTTGTTACAGCACCTTATCTTATACATGAACTAATGTATGAATTAAGACGAGGTTAGGAAAGAAGCTTATTTCTTGGTTTCAACTACTGTTGTTTGTCTCTTTGGTAAGACATGTTGCATGACAGATATTAATATTGCTCTACCTTGCTAAATAATTTTTCAAAAACAATTCTACATACTTCAAAAGAAAATCATTATCTCAAGCTGTCTGTGTGAGCTGATTATTTTGTCTCTTCTACCCTGGGTTCACTTACACTTGCTTAGAAAGTTCTCTTTTACTCTGAGTTGCTAGAGTGAACTTTTCATTAATTAGAATGAACATGACACCACTATGTGTCATCCTGAAATATCTTGTATGGGTCTACTTAATAGCCTTCATAAGGAATACTGAATTAATGTCTCCGAAGTGTGTTTGAATCCATAAAAGTAACCTCTGGAATATCAGCTGAAGAGAATCTCTTCTAAATCCTGTTGAAAACAGGTCACTTTTTTCTTTAAAAAAAATTTTTTTTAAAAAAGCAATTTGCTTTAATTATAGTAAGTCCTCACTTAATACTATCAATTGCTTCCGCGACTTTAAGCAAACCGACATATAACAAAACCAATTTTACCATAGCCTGATTGTCATAAACAAGAAATAAGTTCCTGTGGCATCTCATCAACATTGTGACAAAACGACATTAGATTAAATGGCGTTATCTGTATCGAGAAATCAAAGAATAGAGTGAGAAGAAAAAAACAAAAAAAGTTTCATAACCCTACTATCCAGTTAGCAACTCGGTAGATATCCTTTCAGGGTTTTCTCTATGAATCTATGTGTAATTACTAAAATCGGACTATATTGTGTACAGTTTTATAACTTCCTTCAAAGAAAAAAACCAAATGTTTTGGTAACTACCTCAATTCGACTGACCGAGGTGACTTAGTAGCTGCAGGAGACAGAGGGCTCTCGCAGAGGGAGGTGGGTCTCCTAGTAGGAGAATTTGGGTTTAATATGCAACATGTGCTATTCGCCTGTTAGTGGCGTGAGGTAGGGAAGGAGCAGTGCAACCTGTCATCTGGAGAAAACTTGCTCGTGATTTACAAGCATGAGAATCTCTTTAGCCCATTTTATGACTCCATTCAACTCTCAATCGCAGGCTGTTTTTCTTTCTCTTTGATTATAGTGATGAGAGAGTGGTTTGCTTCAGAGTAAGAATCCCTCTTGTCCTTATGCTTCTTGCAGCTTTTCCTTTTGAAAAAGCAAGGGGACTGGATTGTAGCTGACATTCTGAGTGTTTCCCAGGTGCCAGGCACTGTTTAAGCACATCACACGATAACGTTTAAACCTCATGTTTAAAACTATGGGGTAAGTATTGCTGGTCCCTTAGTCCAATTTCTCATGCTAGAAAATGGAGACTCGGAGACCACCTAGGAAGATCAGGTGCTGTAGGTATAAAAAATAAAAAAAATAAGGGATAGTAAGTCTGTGAGGTCAAACAAGGGTTGCCTCACCTAAAAAAAAAAAAAAAAAAAAAGAAAAAAAAGAAAAGAAAATGGAGACTCAGAGATGTCGTGCAACTTTGCCAAGTTATTAGAGCTTAAGTGTCAGAGCGGAAATTTAAACCCAGTCTGTGATTTCTAAGCCCACCTTCTTTTTAATCACTGTGCTAATTGTCTCCCAGAGTGAAACTAATTGACTTTTGCATCTTATTTTTCGAATACCCCGATTCCGTCAAAGCTAGGATACCACAGCTTGTGAGACTCATCATTATTTCGTATTCCAATAACAAAGAAAAGTGCTGCTAACTATAATCATTAGATGTATCTCAATTTCTGAGAAGTTATGATGTGAAAGGTACGTAAGTCTTAGAATCAAGGACATATGATAAAATCGTAGAACTATTTCTTATAGAAGGAAGAGGCTAATGCTGTGTGACCCACTTGCCTGGGTGGTGCTGACAATGTAACTTCTTGGCGGGTCTGGTATATTCTTGGAGTGAGCTCTAGCAGGCAGGACCATACATAATTTTCAACTCACTTGCAGAAATAGTGGTTGTGTGGTTGGATTTGTTGCTGCAGTTGGATAAGTCATTATTATTCCTGCCAATGGTCCCAGAAGCTTAGAAGTACCAAGCTGCCTAGAGCTACTTGAAAATAATAATAGAAAAAGAGAATAGGGGAATAATGGATGAGGTATGTGCAGCACTTTGTATCTGTGATTCTGAACGTAAGACATATACATCATAGCAGTTCTTTCCCTGCAATGATGTATTGAACAACTGTAGTAGCAACATTTTGTGGTTTCTAGGAAATAGCAGCCAAAAAATTATAACTGAAGAAGGAAATTAAATCAGTCTGGCAGAATTATTCCAGGAGTGTAGAACAAGACCAACAGAGGAGTAAACACTGGATCTTGAGAAATGCCTGCAGTGTGTGGGTGAGAGAAAGAAAAGGAGAAAGCGGGGGAGGGGAGGAGGAAAGAGAAGAGGTAAAAAAGGGCTAAATCACAGAACCCGGGAAGGGCAGAGTTTCTTCAGGAAGAGGTGGTCCTTTGGGGTCAGAAGCTGTAGAAGGGGTCATTGACAAATGACTGCTGGTCAAGGCGTTTAATGGATCTCAGGCCGCTCAGGAGAATAGAAGAAGGCAATTCGAAAGCAGAGAAAACTCCTTCCTTTGTTATTTTATCAGAAGTGGTACAAAGGTGAGGGTGGGATGATCTTCACACACCTGGCTGGATAGATCCGCACAGTACTAGTTTTTGTCTTAGGGGTCTTTTCTCTGACATCTGAGCTCACTTTCTTCCACTTTCTTCAAGTGTCTCCTCACTTGACACCTGACTTCTCGCTCTCATGGATTACCTCCTACCTACCAGGCTGACCCTCCTCAGTCGCCTTGCCCTGATTCTTTCTCTGCTCCCCACACCTTCGGCGTGGTAGTTCCCCCTGATTTTAACTTTAGCCCTGTTCTCTCCCCTCTCTTCTTCTGCATGATCTCCTCGGAGAATCTCATTTTTACGCATGGCTTCAGTTATCTATTTGCTTTTGATGCCTAAAACATACTTCTAGCCCAAGTCTCTCACCTTAATTTGACTCAGCTTCCCTCTCTCTCTCCCCCTCCCTCCCTTCCTTCTATTTGATGAAATTTGCAGCTACCTCTAGCAAAGTGTACATGGCCCAAGAGAATATACGTTAGGTACTAATTTTGCGCTTAGCTTGATCTATTTTTTTTTTTTTTTTTAACGCATTCCCTGTGGTAAATTCTTTTGAGACTGCCTGGACAGTCTCTCCTCTCTTCCTTTCCACTCCACATTTAATTGGGCACATTAGCCTGCCAATTCTACTTCAGATAAATCTCCTGAATTCTGTTTCCTTATCATCTCCATTGCTAATGACTTACGTCGTTATTGCAGCTATCACAATAGGCTCCAGAAGGGTTTTCTTTTATTCTAGCTCCCCTTCTTACTGCTATAAGAATCATTAAAATAAATAGAAGCTCTTATTCTTGCCTTACCGAAAAACTTCTCTCTCTTGTATGGGTGAGCATATGCTCTGGTTTGTTCATGAAAGTCCTGTGATAAGCCTGTTGTCTCAGCTACTACACTCCATTTTGTTATGAAATGAGTCCTAATTGGGCTATATTACACCCTTAATAATAGAGCAAAGGAAAAAAAAAAAAACGCTTAACATCATCGGCATGGCTCACCGTTCGTAATCTTGCCAGTACCGGCATTACAAACTCATCTCTATTTCTTATACTCACTGTACAACCCAAACTCCAGTTCTGCTAGAATGATCACAGAGCTCATACCGCCCATTCACAATTTCGAATCTTTGCACATGTTATTTCTTTCGATGGAAATTTATTATCCTGATGATTTTCGTCACTCGAAACATTCTTATCTTGATCTTATATTTTTCTGCCCTCATTTTCCCTCTCACTCTCCAAAACTTCTTAACGGGATCTTATGTCACTTTTTTTTTGTCTTTTGTCTTGGTTCACTTTAGTTTTCCCAGTGTGAGCTCCGGAGCAGGCAAATCGGATCAAATCTGATGAAATTCTTCCATGTCCCACCATTGCTTACAGGTGAAAACAAAAACGCCTTTCCCTGGACACAAGTCCCTTCATGATCTGGCCTCTGCTGACTTACCTGACCTCATCTGTGCTTGTTTCCCACTCGATTTGTGACTCAGGAATGCTGAATTACTTGTAGCCGTAGCTGTCACGTTTCTTCGCCTCTGCTTGAAATATACCCGCTTCTTCATTTAATCTGCGGGACAGGACAGGCTCATGCTGGTCTTCAGTTCTCCATGCAGCTCTTTTCTCTGACTCCTGGTATGGGTGCCCCTTTACTCCTGCCATGCCTTACTGATCTCTGTAACAGCCACGATTGCGTTGTACCTGTCTGTGCTTTTCTCTCCTAGACTCTAGGGGTTTCGACAACAGGGACTCCCTTCTTGTCATTGTACCTTTGTGCCCAGTACTGTGCCTGGTGTTAAAGAAGAGATTTTGGTGCCTCAGAGGGTAGTTTTGTCCACAGAGAAGCTCATTTGTGGGTTTACTATGATTTAAAAAACTGTCGTTCGTATAGGTTGCATATCAAAAAATCGAGCCTCTTAAGGTGAATTTAGAAATATTATTCCATTTATAAAGCTAGCAAATCTCAACGCCTTAAAGGAGGAGCTTTGATAATATTTGGTCCCATTTACAAATAGAAACTTCTACATATTTGAAACAACAGTTATGACCAATAAACATGCTGATTCCTTTTTAAAGCATTTCAGATATCTGGCTGTTAAAACTTCCTAAATGTTTAGTTCCTAGAAGTCTGGTAATTGCAAACATTAAATTTGGCCAGCCTTAATTCTAAGTGCCGATATTATATGCAAACGTTGTAAAATTTTAATTTAAAATTGTAAGTGTAAATTAATTCTTCAGTTATATACATCAAATAGGAATTACGAGGTTGATAAATAACTCTGACCAAATTCTCTTAAGTATTATGAGTACTGCATTATTATTATGTACAGTTTCTTTAATATCAGGACATTAGTAATACAAGTTTCATTCTCTCAGACATTTCTATATTTAATTCTAAATCCTCCTAAGGTTAAGTATGCTCCCCCAGTCAAGAACAATCACAGTTAGGGACTGTCTTCTCAAGATAATTTTGGGGGGAATGCAGCAAAATTCGTGTTTGCAGCATGGTAGGAATACCCTGACACAAGTCTAGTCGCTATGTCAATGACTCTATAACTTAAAGAAGATGGCCACATAATCCCATATCCTTAAATCTGTTGTTACCAAGTCTTTTATCTTCTCACCACGTATATAAGCCCACATTCTTTGATTGGATTTTGCATGCCAATCTTTTCTCCTAGCTCTAAGGACCCTTGAACTTGACAGAATTCCGCATTTTTCCCCATAGATTTCCTGTCTGGAAGAAGCGCACAGTCTTTACAGATATTATAATTATTTACAACTTATTCTGCAACTTTCACATGGAAGGATCACAACTTCCAAGCCATTCCACTGTTCGCTGGGACATGTAGTAAGTGCACAATAAATGCTGGATCAATTAATGGCACAGCTGAGTATGAGAATGGATACGAGATAACACAAGAATTTTCATAACTGCTACTTTTTTTTCTCTCCCTTCAAAGGATTGCATAGTGTGGTTAAAGGAACGGGCTTTGCAGGCAGACCGTCCTCGGTTCATAGTTCCTAACACTTAACAACTGTGTAGTGGATGAATTGTTAAACCTTTCTGAGCTTCCGTTCCTCGTCTGTCAAATAGAATAGCAGCATCATTCCAGGTTGTTGCGGATTAAATTATATATTTAAATATATACATACAATATATGTGTTATATAAACTGAATTGTGTGCTTTCAAAATTCGTATGTCGAAGCCCTCACCCCCAGTACCTCGGAATATGACTATATTTGGAGATAGGGCCTTTAAAAAGGTAATTAAGTTAAAATGAGTCGTTAGAGTTGACCCTACTCCAATATTACTGGTGTCCTTATAAGAAGAGGAGGTTAGGACACAGAGACACACCAGGGACATGCTTGCACAGAGAAATGACCATGTGAAGAGGCAGCAAGAGCGTAGCCATCTGCAAGCCAAGGAGAGACGTCTCAGAGGAAAACAACCCTTGATCTTGGATTTCCAGCTTGTTGAGAAAATAAATTTCTGTTGCTAAGATACCCAGTCTATGGCAGCCCTAATATATATATGTAAAATATGGCTTAGCATAATGCCTAGCTCAATAAATGGTAGCTGCAAAAAAAAAAAAAAAAAAGGTTATTCCACAAGTCACATGCAAATTGTTAATTGTTTTCTGGGTTTCAGGTAAGCTAGGAGAATTCCCTTGCTCGCTCTATGTCTGCCTCAGCTCCCGCATTCATGCCTGAGAGGCTTTCCTGATCTTCAGGCAGATATCTGGGCTTCGCCTCTGGAATCTGGCCTAGACTGTTCCCCAGGTCCTGTCATCACCCATCTATATAACCATCTCCTTCACCGAACTGGGCCTCGTTCATCTTTGTATCCTAGGCACCTGGCGCGGTGTGTCAGGGAATTCAAGTCAATAAACTGTGAAGTTAAGTTCATGGAGAGTTTAAGTGGAGAGTATTTACTTTTATCTTGTTAACAACCGCAATGATAACATTGCAGGTTACGGGGCATCTTTCCCATCTGCTCTGAAACCTTCTCCCAGGAGTCAGCTCTGGAGACTCCCCGCTGAGGGCACCTTTCTCTGCCTCAAAGGATGAGTCACAGCCTCTTTAACTTGCTAGAGTTCATGTGACAGAGGCCTGGTTACCTATAAGCATGCACGATGCTGGCTTCAATGACCTGTAAATTGCACATATCTCTTCTCATAATAAGGTTTCTGAAATACTCCTTGTTTTTCAGAAACTCAAGCAATTAGCCAAGTTGGACCTGGCAGTACCCAGTGGCGAAAGGACCAGATATTTCTTGTGCTGTTGTTTCCTGTTTATGACCGAGTGGCACAAATTATTGGGGGAAGAAAGATTTAACCGTCATACTATATTCTCTTCCCTCGTGTGTGACTTGGCGGGTCGCTGACATTGTGCTCTCCTTGAAGGTCATCTTGAACTTTATGTGTGCCCCTAAATTTCCTTCCTACTAAGCAACAATGGCACAGCTTCTTGGCTGTATCTCATTTGCTTTTAGCAACAGCAAGTGTCAAGCCAGCTCAGCGCCGAGATAACCAGGATGGCTTTTGTTTCTTTGTCAATTATTACGTCACTCTTGGCTTTCTTTATTTAATGAGAAGGTAGTGGAGAAGAAGTGAAAATTATCTCACACAGTATGTAGGTGTTTTTACAAAGCAATCTTATACTTACAAAGCAATTTTACATAAATAACTTTAGAATACATTAGAAAAATAGAAAAGAAAAATATAAGGAAAAGAACTGAATTACTGTAAGAAAACATAAAATATCATAATTGCCTGAAGAGAAAAAGTATAATTAAATGAGTCATTATCAAAGTGTTTTGCATAACTTAAAAAAATTGTCTTATGTATACTACCACTGAAAATAGTTGGGAGGAATCTAATAAATGAAATATAATCCTCTATATTTCTTTCGCATATCGTTATCCTAGCTTACTACTATTTGGCTTCCCACACTCACATACACACTTAAAGAATTAAGTACTATCTTAAAACAGAAGAAAAACAAAGATATCAGACATATTCGCTGCCTAGCAATGTGTATTTCAATATTAACATGGCATCGATAAATTCAGAAAACAGATATACACTAACAGGGTAATGGTAATTGTTATATGAGCTAAGTATTTAACCAATTCTTAAATCTTAATCACAGTTTGGAATAAACACTAATCTGGTCTAGCAATAAGCTGGGCACTTTGTTTTGAAAAGAAAAAAAGAAAAAAAAAAGAGTCAGGCGTTAGTCGTCTACTAGGTGAAGAAAATCACCTAGTTTTGGCTGGAGACTGCTGGCTGTCCACCCAGCTCTGTTTCCCCTTTCTCGCCAGAATCAGAACGGTAGTGGGGATCTTGGTTGCGTTTCCAGGGACTGCAATTCCCAGCCCCTCTTCCGACTTCGCAGCCAAGTGTGGCCCCGTGACTCAGCCTCCATCAGTGGAACATGCGCAGAAATGTTGGGAGCAACTTCTGAGCCACTCTCGTCAGAGAAAATCTCCGGCCCCCCACTCAGCTCTTCCTCCTTTCTCATCGCCTGGCTTGGCCACAGCTCGGCCAACCTTGGACGCCATGTGTTGAAGAACTGCCATCAGCCAGCCTGGGATGGGGGGCGAACCTACCTACAAGTTCCACACCGGACTGTAAGACGAGCAAGACATAAAGATATTTAATCAATCATTGAGCCCCTTCTTTTTTTCTCTTCTTAATCTGTTGCCTTTCAGTCTCCTTCTCTGTACAGCCCCTTCTCACACCATTGCCTGAGCCCGGGACCCCCGCGTTTTTCATCTAGACTTGTTAAGGGCTCCCACCTGGCCCCAGCTCTTCGGCGCTTTGCTCTTCAGACCCGCTCTCTACTTGGCAGTTAAGCGAGCTTCCTAAAACGACAATCTGTTGTGGTCACTGCCAAGCTAAGGACCACGACATTTGCTCAGCCTGTAGGCATGCCCCCTGCCCCCAGGCCGATCTTCTTTTGAAGCTTTTCTAGGTAAGAAATGAATCTAAAGAAAAGCCCTGGTGACATACCATTATATTTCAAAAATTAAAAACATTTTCTTAAAGAACCACAGTACCATTGTCACATCTAACAAAACGAATAAGAATTCCTTAATATTACTTGGTAGCCAGTCTATATCGAGATTTTTCTGATTATTCTTAAAATGTATTTTTTACAGTTGATTTTTTTCAAATTAGTGTCCAAAGTCCCCACATTGCATTCGATTTTTATCTCTTAAGTGGTCCCCCCCCCCCCCACATATCAGTACTCATCTCCCATTTCCTACTTTCATTGATTTGTTGATACAACCAGGTCATTTGTCCTATCTGATAAATATGTCCTGGATTAGTCTACTTTCTTTGTTGTGCTGTCATTTAACTTACTCTCCTGTGTCAGATATTTTGGCAGACATTTTAGTTTGGCTTAGAGAACAAGTGGTGAGTTCTGGTTCTCTTACTGATTATATTTGGACGAGTCACTTATGTTCTCTACATAGGTTAATCACCACTCCTCCCCCAAATCCTGTACATGTTTTTATTTTTCTGTCTGGAAACTAGGAATGATAATAATTTGTTCCATCTTTAGGATGCCATGAGAATAAAACATATGAGTAAATATTAAGGTTCTTAGGAAGAAAGCTCTATGTAAGGATGGTTAGAAAAACTTTGGCTGGGAGGAATACAGTGATTTAATAATACAAAAGCTTTCACGACACATGGGAAAAGGCGTGAATTCATTGGCTATAGAGATCAATACCGTTCTTTCCCTCTCTGCATATATATCGAGGTGTCTGGCCCTAAAAGGTAAAGGAGGGGGCAAAAAAGCAATACAATTCAATTAGAAGTGTCACATCACATTAAGCTGATTCTGTTTGTCTTCTTCATTACTACTTCCAATAACTGTGAGCA
>NW_011888877.1:3571457-3578330 GCF_000151845.1 Pteropus vampyrus | reverse complement strand
GTGGAAAATACCTGCCATCCTGCCGAGGCAGGGAGAATTGCTGGGTTAGATCATGGCTCCCTCTCCCTTGGCCCAGGCTAAGGGGCCACTGCCAACATTTGCCTCTGACATTCTACGTCTTTTTTTTTTAATGATTCTATGGCTCACCACAGTCTTATGAACGAGTCAGGATAAGTCAAGCTTGGGATCTGGGCATCCCAAATCCCAAGGGCAGAAAGAGTAAGCCTCTGAATACTTGCATCGGAAAAGTGTGTGTGTGCATGTTTGTGTGTGTGAGTGTGCGTGTGTGAGTGTGCGTGCACGCGCGTGCTGGTTCAACGTGCCAATTCCTGGATCTCATTACGAGAGATGGGCTGAATGAGTGTCTCTGGGAATGGGACCTGGGAATCTGAATTTTAAACCAACATGACGCTTGAGTCTAATATACAAAACAATTGAGAATTATCGTTTTTAGGGTGAACTTGCCTATCTTTTATCCATTATGAGTTGATTTTAGAGTGGGGTAGTTTATATCCACTCTGTATCCACTGTTTATGGAAATCCTTGGTACTGGTGACATTTTTGCTATCTTCAATATGTTTTAGGTTAAAGACCCTTTGAATATGTTAAAAAATAGGTTGTCATGGGGGTAATCCTTTCTAATGAATATGGTCATGACTTCCTTGAATTCTGTTGTAGTGAGGCTACTTTTTGTCTGGTATCCACCCTCAGTTAATATAGTTTATTAACTAATTCTTACAATGACAGCACATTAGCATTTTAAATAGTACTACACACAGGATGCTATTTATTTTATTTTCCTACTGCTGTATCAGTATTAGTGATATTGAATTAATTAAACAAGTTGGTGGGTCGACTGCTGTGGTGGCTTATGTAAGCAAACCAAAATCTAAGCCTGTAAATGCCTCAGGGTCATGGAATTGAAACCCAAGGACAACCAATCACAAACAGCCAGCTGGGCTTTAAGCTATAGCCAATCAGATGACATCCTTGCTTTGCTTCTGCCTTTTCTCTATAAAAGTCTTTCCCCGGCTTCTGTCAGAGGAGCACTTTTAATCACTTCCAGTTTAGTGCTGCCTGAGTCCAAATAATTTTTGTTCAAATAAACTCTTAAAATTTTTTAATATGCCTCAGTTTATCTTAACAGCGACCATTTGAGGCGTGCACAAGGAAAGTACTATTGAAAGAGCTCTGGCAAAACTACTGATCATTGGCTCTAGGAAGTTTATCTCATCAGAAATCTTGGTTGTAGGAGGAGGGACTACGCAACAGAGCTGAACTCAGAAAATATTATGCTGGTTTTGCTGAAGGTAAATGAGTTCTAATGCTTGGCTAGGAAGGAGAGACCATTTTTCCCCTTCAGGATGACGGTTCTTTCATCCTCTTTGACTTTTCACATTCACCCAGATCTCGCTGACCACTGGGGAGGGTCCTAACCTCCCATTATGGCTTCTCCACGTAATTATCCATTGGTCCAGGCACTCAAGGGGTTACACGTTACTGACAAAGACTGCTGTCTCAGCTGCAGTCACGTGAGAAAACAATTGCAGCCCCAGCACTCAGCCAGATTAATCACAGGTGTGTGATCCCAGCATCCCAGCGGACAGGCGTTTGAACAGAACCTCGAATTAACATCAGGTTGAAACCAAGTCGCATCGCTTAAGATGATTCCAAGAACTTCTGCCTGTTATTCACAAGGAAATGCAAACCCCAGAACATTCTTAAGGCCTTAGTTTTGACTGCTTAAGACAATAATGTGATTTGAGAAAAGGAGGAGAAGCATGAGAATTAAATTTCTGGCCAAATAATGTAGTATATCGCAAGCTGACTGCATCTTAGAAATAAGAGAAACAACAGCAGCCACAACAACAAAATACTGCTGATTTTGTGTACATCACAGTAAACGGAGTAACATTTTTATATTGTATTTTGTACAGAATTAGCACTCATACCTTTTTAGAGTGAGCTTTTAAACGCCGATCCTAAGTATGTTTAGGTTAAATTCACATTTTTCAAGGCTGTGGCTGTGTTATAAATGTACACTCCTTTCTGCATATGTGGAGAAGGGAGTTAGAAACTGACATTTTTTTTCTGGAACATTCCCCTGCCTGATACCAAACTTCTCATTGCTAATCTCTTATCCTGATTCTTCTCATGGGGAGTCTTGCTTAACCCCAAACCTGTACATCTTCTGGGCAAAGAATGTTGGCTGACAAAACACGAGGTTTAGATTTTTAAAGTGACATGAGGAATTTTTGTTTCTGTCTTCTCGTGAGCTGCAAGAAGATTTTTACCAATATCACTGGGAAACTGATCTCATAATAGATTAAATTTCCTCTGAATTTTTTAAGTGATAAGTGAGTAAATTAATCTTTTTTACATTGGAGAAATGTTGCCTTAGTTATTTCTTGATTTTCTGCATCTAGCGTATGTGTGTTGTAAGCTTATTCATGGCAGTTCAATTTCTTTCTATACCTTAGGGGCAGAGATACCTTTCTGATTTTGTTTGTTTAAGATAACAATACATGTATTTTTAAAGACCATTGTGGCGATTAATATTTGTAGAGCTGCATCCCCACATCATTCTCTCTTGTCTATTGCGGTTCTGCACATTTGCTTTCATTTCCTGGGATCATCTTCCAATCAAATCTTTGGAACTACAATTTTCCTTTTTTTGTTCCCTGTTATAGCAGTCTGAGCTAAGACATTTGGGAAATTGTGATGAGGGTAGGGGCTTGGTTACCTTACAAAAGGAGCAAAAACCTGGAACGCTGGAGGCTTATTCCTGTCAGACATGGGTTCTGTTGGTGCCCCACGGCAGCCTCTGTTAGAAAGTGGTAGTCGGGATGAGTCCCCCAAAATGTGAGGGCCTGCTTATTCTGTGAGCTTTGAGGCAAAACTCTATTCAGCACAGGTGCTAGTAATTGACTGCTAGTGTCCCTTATTTAACAGAAGGGACAGGTTACTTTCCATGCTGTTGTGCTTATGGAGACTTCTAGAAGATGATTCCTTGGAGGGGCTGCTTATGCCTAGAATCTTCTCTGCTCCACAAGCATTAAGGCCCATCCGTCAGTTGAAGCAATATGTTTTTGATAATAACTGTAATATAAAAAGTATTGTGCCAGGTATTGGAAGGTCTTGAGATAACTTTCTGCTCTCCAGAAACTTAAAAATCACAATTCTTATCTTAGTTTTAAACTTGTAAAATGAAAGTCTTATGTTATATTTAAAGGATATATTTTATACTTATTAAAGCAATTATGCTCAAATTGTAAGCTCTTACTTTTCTAGGAAATCATGGGTATTTTGTTTCTGGAAATCTAGAGAATGAGAATGAACAAAAATTAGGCTTTAATTTTTCCATTTCAGCTAAGCCTCAACATTCTGGCATCTTTGCAAAGGGGCTCAGAGTCTCTGGATTTTCTAAGGTTTTCTGGATTTTCTTATATTCAGATCTTACTGGTCTTGCTTGTTCTGGATATTTGAGTTTATATTGGTTTATACTGCTTCTATTTTTTTAGGCTGATTTTTTTTTTTTTTCTATTTCTCCATCTTCAGAAATTGCCTTTCTGGAGAAAAAATCGTTTTCTAAGGCTTGGATAAGTCATTCAGGCTATGCCAAATTTGCCTTTGGAAAACTTCCAATTCAAAGTGATTTTTTTTTTCTCACTTGGTTTGTTCGAGTTCTCAGTTATTAAAGGCACTTTTTTTTTTTGTCTGAAAGATCAGGTGAGCAAATGAATGAATTCATTAGAATAACAAATGTTTGCTTTGGGAGTATTTGTAAACAAGTAGGTCAGATTTTTCTGAATGTGCATTTAAAAAACAAAACAAAACATGTTTTCCTACTCAAAAGGCAGTAAATTCCATCCTGAAAAACCTAGAGATCTCATAGTGTGATCCGTGAACAGGAATGTTCTCCTTTATGGGCTGATACAGATTTAAAAATATGTGCCTTGGTGGAGGAGTTCTTTGGGGCAAAATGAGGCAAGATTTTATAAACTTTTTATGTTCAATTCACAGAGCTACTTGTCGTTTTGTTTAATATTAAATCTGTTTCATTATCAGCATTTAGTGGTGACACATCGGTATTCTAAAGCAGGGGTCCCCAACCCCTGGGCCATAGACTGGTACCATCCGTGGCCTGTGAGGAACTGGGCCATGCAAGCGGGAGGTGAGCGGTGGGCTAGAGAGCGAAGCTTCATCTGTATTTGCAGCCGGTCCCCAGCGCTAGCATCACCGCCTCAGCTCCACCTCAGATCATCAGGCGTTAGATTCTCATAGAAGAACCAGTCCCTGGTGACAAAAACGTTGGGGACTGCTGTTCTAAGGTGTTGGCTGCCATGCCACTAATGTTGGTAATGTGAAACAAGTATTATGTAGGCACTGGAGGAATTTTTGCAAACTGGGGAAGAATGCCTTATATCACTTGAGTACATGTGGTTGTGTTTTCAAGTGGCTCCTAGTCATGCTTTTAAATAATGAATTCCTGTAAATTTGAATGAGGTTTGGTGATGGGGATAGTGTTCATGGTGCATATTTTCATGAAAGTGTCTTTGGCCTATTATTTTCCAGTAACTAAAAACACTAGCAAACTGTATAATTTCTGGGTTACCTTAAAGTATATATAGCATGGTTTTGAACAGAAAATCACCTGTTTGTTATCTTTCATACTTTATTACAGAGTTTTTTTTTTTTTTTTTACTGGTAATTGGGAATGGGTGTGGTAGGGCAGGCTTTAAGATCTTTTGCTTTGCCTCAAAAGAAATGTGGTTAAGGAATCACTGCTTCAAATCAAGACTTCCATGAATTGACTGTTTAAATATATATTTCTCGTGAATGATTTTCCTATAAATCAGTGAACCTCAAGCCTGGCTGCATATTTGCATCTCCTGGGAAGTATGTTTAAACACTGATGCAGAGCCCAACTTAATTCTATCTATCTATCTATCTATCTATCTATCTACCTATCTACCTATCTACCTATCTACCTATCTACCTATCTACCTATCTACCTATCATTTATTTATTTAAAGCGAGGCAACCCTGGGTTGACCTCACAGATTGCAAAGATCTTGTCAGTTTACGATCCCTTATTTTTTATGCCTATAGCACATGGTCTTCCTAGGTGGTCTCCCATCCAGGTACTAACCAGGGCCGACCCTGCATAGCTTCTGTGATCAGATGGGATCGGGCTTGTTCAGGGCAGCATGGCCGTAGACCTCAGAGCCCAACTTTAGACCAATTGAACTGAAATATCCACAGGTGGAGGCCAGTCATTGTGTTTCTTAAAAGCATCCCTGGTAATTATAGTGAAGGTTGAGAATTCCTATAAATGAATACTCCCTAACTCTTTAGGTCTATAAAAGAAGCAGCAACTGCCATTATTATCAAGGAAAAGAAATCTTATGGAGATGAAAACATTTTAAAAAGGGCGTTGTTTTAAAAAAAAAGGGCATTGTTTTAGGATAAATTATTGGTTAAAAGGGCAACTAATTTTTGTATGGTAGTAATAGTAAATAAAGAAAACAGAGTCATTTATATATAAAATCCTCTACATGGGCCCTTTCAACTTATGATTCACATTATCAGATGTTCCCGTTAAGATAGAACAAGGAGAGGGGTAAAAGAGGGGAGAATGACAGATGAAGGGACCAGTAGGAAACGAAGCAGACAGAGTACGGTATCAGGAGATGCGGGTAGCAGGGGAGAGCGACATTTCTGAGGGCAGGTGGCCAGGATCATAGAGAGCTAGCAAGAGGCAACAGGTGGAGTTGTGGCAAGGATTCAGGGACAGGGGAGGGGGTGAGAGAAGCCAAGGAAGAAACTAGAATCGGGCAGGGGATGCAGCAGGGATGCACACGGTGAAACAGACAGAGAGGTCCAGCTCTGGAGGGGTTCACAGCCTGGTACCTGCAGTCACAGCTGCCTGAAGAAAGAGGTCTTGGGTATGGCTGCTCCAAGGCAGATCAACACCTTCGCTGCAGAGAGGGATGGAGCCTCAGATCTGCAGACGGGAGCTTAAGCCCAAGGGCTCCCTCCCTTGGAATCAGTCAAGGGCCCAGCTCCAGGAAGGGCCAGGGCCCACCACTCAGGAAGCTGAGAAACCTACCCCCAGAGGCCCTTAAAGGTCCCTCCCCAGGAACATGCTTGAAAACAGAGCCTGCAGGCATCGTGTAAGGAGCTTACTTTTCAGGTTCCGATTAGACGTAATCCTCCCAGAGCCCAGTCCCGACAAAGTTTGCTTCCACCTCATTCCCCTCCTGCTCAGCCGTGGACGTGCCCAGCTTCCCACCACCACGCCCGACTCCTGAGAACCAGGAATTTCTCTCCAAGACAGAAAGGTGGTAGATTTTTTTCAACTGAATAAAGTAAGTTTCGCACTTGCCTTTCACCTCCAAACATAATAGAGGAAAAGTCAAACTCATGTTAAATACTGGGTGGAGATTCTGGCTTCAGGATGTCCACTCACATGCGATTCAGAGGAACACAGACTTAAAGTCATCCTGGGAAATACAGAAAAAAACTTTGTGATGCTGACAGTCAACTGGTGTAACTTGATGAGCCAAATTCCCTTCCAATAGAGAAAAAAAGTTGTAGGGAGGGAGTGTAGGTGGATCAGCCTGTAGGGCAGTTATTTCCAGACTGGGATGGATGTCGGAATAGCTGACAGTGTTTTTTAAAAACACAGATTCCGGGACAGTTGGTAGATCTGGGCCAGGGCACAGTGGATCTACTTTTAAAAAGCTTCCAGGTGGTTCTCGGGCACACCAGCCAAGTCTGGGAGCTGGAACTGCTCTAGTCAATTGCCTTTACTCTTCGTCTCTCACCTCTGCACAGACTTGGGCAGCACAGCCTGGCTCCTCAGGGACT
>NW_011888877.1:3567780-3571407 GCF_000151845.1 Pteropus vampyrus | reverse complement strand
TGAAAACAGAGCCTGCAGGCATCGTGTAAGGAGCTTACTTTTCAGGTTCCGATTAGACGTAATCCTCCCAGAGCCCAGTCCCGACAAAGTTTGCTTCCACCTCATTCCCCTCCTGCTCAGCCGTGGACGTGCCCAGCTTCCCACCACCACGCCCGACTCCTGAGAACCAGGAATTTCTCTCCAAGACAGAAAGGTGGTAGATTTTTTTCAACTGAATAAAGTAAGTTTCGCACTTGCCTTTCACCTCCAAACATAATAGAGGAAAAGTCAAACTCATGTTAAATACTGGGTGGAGATTCTGGCTTCAGGATGTCCACTCACATGCGATTCAGAGGAACACAGACTTAAAGTCATCCTGGGAAATACAGAAAAAAACTTTGTGATGCTGACAGTCAACTGGTGTAACTTGATGAGCCAAATTCCCTTCCAATAGAGAAAAAAAGTTGTAGGGAGGGAGTGTAGGTGGATCAGCCTGTAGGGCAGTTATTTCCAGACTGGGATGGATGTCGGAATCGCTGACAGTGTTTTTTAAAAACACAGATTCCGGGACAGTTGGTAGATCTGGGCCAGGGCACAGTGGATCTACTTTTAAAAAGCTTCCAGGTGGTTCTCGGGCACACCAGCCAGGTCTGGGAGCTGGAACTGCTCTAGTCAATTGCCTTTACTCTTCGTCTCTCACCTCTGCACAGACTTGGGCAGCACAGCCTGGCTCCTCAGGGACTTGCTGGCAGTCCCAAGCTGGGGTCACAACGAGGATCCCTGGGACCCCTGAGTGTCACTCTCTTGCTTCCAGCTCCCAAGGGCTTGCTCTCTGTTCACTCTACTTGGGCAAGGCTATGTGAGCACCAGTTCCCAAGGCAGCCAGGAGAATCTGTCCTTGGCGGATGTGTGAAACTCTAATCTCAACTGGTTCTGCTCCAGCTGGCTGTTTCTTGGCACCAACTCAAGAATTTAGGCACTCAGTGGAGGAGGTTCCTTTCTGCATCAGGGGATGAATGTCCATTGCTGAGCAAGGGCGGGGCTGGTGCAGGAGGGTCTGGGGGGAGGTCAGCCTCAGGCCTAGTGTGAGAGAGAGAAACAGACATTAACCCGTTAGTGCCCATGGACATGTTAGCGTGGACCAATTAATCAGCAAAGGTATTTATTTCCAGCGGTGAGGAAATGAGACAATGCAGACAGGTCTTCAAGGATTATGACGAGCCTGGGAAAGGCCTTGTGCTGAACTTTTTCTGTCTGGAATGAGGGTGGGAACGGATGGTCTCCAAGGCTCATTCCTGCTCTGGCATTTGTTCGTTCGGTCAGCGGAAGTGAACTTTGATTACTCTTCTACCATGTGCCAGGCGCTGTTCTAGGTAGGCACCAGGGAGGCACATAGTGAGCCAAACAGAGAGGCCCAACTCTGGTGGGGTTCGCTGCCTGGCACCTGCAGTCGCAGCTGCCTGAAGAAAGAGGTCCCGAGGGTGGCTGCTCCGGGGGCAGACCACTGGACACTGGATGAGGCTGATAGACAAGCAACCCTTCCTTCTTGTCATCCTCAGAGCCTGCTCTGAGTGGTAGCAGACACCAGAGACAGATGATGTGACTCTCCCACACCATGATGCAGCTCCTGGAATGGCCCTGCTGTTCATGGGGAGGTGAGTGAGTGAGTGTTTCTGGACCGTTCAGCTCAGTGGGCATAGCTGTCCCTGGATGCCCATCTGATTCAAAGACACTGGCTCTGGGGACATAGGAGTCCACTTTCAATGTGGACTTACTGAGGAAGTCTGAAGGTTTGGGGAGACATCGAAAAGTCTTAAGGAATTAAAACTAAGAAAAATATTTAGGAATTAGGAGCTCAGTCTGAGTTTAATAGGTGGAGAATGTTATACCAAAGCTTTTGGCTTTGAGTTCGTAAAGTGTTGGATTCGTAAAGCGTTGGATTCAATAGTGAGACTCTGTCTTTGGCTTTTATCGTGCACGAAGCCGAAGCAGGCTAATATCGAAGGTGTAAAGGAAGTGTTCAAAGGGATGCCAGGAAACCCTGAAAGAAAAAGGGAAAGAATGGCCAATTAGTGTATTTATATGGCAGCTAATTTTCATATGAAAAAGTGAGAGATTCTTACTTTACAAATCTACAGTTACTAAGGGCCTGAGTTTAGTTATTTGCAGTTTCTCCCTCGCTCGCCCATGGAAAATGAATCAATTTCTCTTCCCTTTTCTCATTCCTTGCATGCCTTCTCTTTTACCTCTCCCCTGACTCAATTCTGCAAATGCCAGAGTCCAAAAATCTATTATGCTGCGGGACATACTGTGAAGACAAAAGCGTAGGCTATTTGTAAACCGAAGTCATGGACTCATATGGCTGGTCAGACGTTGGGCACTGGTCCTCTCCACCCCTCTGGCTGCTGACAGGCTCACTCCTGAGCTGCCCAGGAAAATGGCCTCCTTGGTTTTTCGAAGAAGTCCAGAGGACAGATCCCGATCTTCCTGATAACTTACCCGAAGTCCGAGAGCCTCATTGGCACAGATTGTTTTCTAGCTTAAATCACTCATGTGGAAGCTGAAGCTCATTTCCTTTTCTGTGTCCTCGCTGGAGACAGTGAACAGCTGGTCTCCATCCTCTGAGGAATATCCCTTTAAACCTTGCAGGCCCTTGTTAAATGGCCTTCAGGCTTTCTCTTCCACAGACTAAGAATCATAGCTTCTTTTCCCCCTTTCCTCCCGGGTCCTATTTCCCAGCCCCTTTCACATCTTTGTTCTTTGAATGCTCTCAGATTTTTCTGAGATATTCCCCTTTGGAAGTTATTTGAAGGAAAACAACAGAAGGGTCTTTAGATGTACTCAGTACTGGCAGCTCTCTCACATTACTACCGACCTTGCTGCTCCCACTGGCTGGGTGGCTTCTGGAGTCTTGAGTCTTAAGGCCAGGCTATGCCTGAGGGCTGAACAGCCTGTCAAGGGACCAGCGGGCTCATCTGCTGGACCACAGGCCAAGACCGTGAGCTCCAGCTCAGCCCCGGGCTCACCTGAACTGAAAACAGTGCCTGTCATTTGCAAAGACTTCCTGAAAAACTCGTGTCCCTATATTGTCTCTTCTGGACTTCTCTTGGACAGACTGGATAGTCTAAACCCTGATTGGTGAGACATCCTTTTCTTAAAAAAGGAAAGAAAAAAATTAACAGAAAGTCTAACAGTTTTGTTGAAAACAGCGATGGCTTGGCACATTGCCTTGTTAAAGTGGGTGTGTAGGTAGCGGCAGAAGTGGCTGAGACTTAGGGGCTCAGATGCCCTAGAATGTGAAGTGAGGTTCCAAGCGGATGCCTGGGGGTGCATAAGGGCGAAGGCCTGTAGGGTAGTTAGAGGGACAGCTGTTCAAACAGAATCCAAGGAATCTGCTCATCAGACTTCAGGACAAACTGCTGGTCGAATAGGCAGGGAAAGGCTTGGGAAGGAGCAGCTCTGTAAATGGGGCTGGGTAGCTCAAGGGACTCAAAAGTGGGGGCGGGAGGAGAGAAAGAGAGAGAGAGAGAGAGAGAGAGAGAGAGAGAGAGAGAGAGAGATATCTTAAGTCTAATGGTCTAATGTGCGGTCTGAGATTCCAGGATTTAACCAGTAAGGATATTAGTAAACTCCTTAGAATATGGATGG
>NW_011888877.1:3559267-3567610 GCF_000151845.1 Pteropus vampyrus | reverse complement strand
CCTGTAGGGTAGTTAGAGGGACAGCTGTTCAAACAGAATCCAAGGAATCTGCTCATCAGACTTCAGGACAAACTGCTGGTGGAATAGGCAGGGAAAGGCTTGGGAAGGAGCAGCTCTGTAAATGGGGCTGGGTAGCTCAAGGGACTCAAAACTGGTTGGGGGAGTGGAGAGAGAGAGATATCTTAAGTCTAATGTGCGGTCTGAGATTCCAGGATTTAACCAGTAAGGATATTAGTAAACTCCTTAGAATATGGATGGCCCGAAAGAGAAGGTAAGAAGGATTGGAGAACTCATGCAGAAAGAGCTTCACTTTGCCGGAGACCAAAGAGTTAAAAGGAAGACCAGCTTTATAAAGAGGCTGAGGAATCTGTAAAAGTGAGCTAAGAAGTCAGACTGGAGATAACTCAGGTTAATTCAAGTCATTGGATGCCACCTATCTGTGACTTACCTAATAAGTACAGGAGCTGTGCCTATGAAGTAGTATAATCTTCGAAAAAGCAAACATAAACAGCCAAATAATAGTTGTCACCTTGAGAGTGGTCACCTGAGGTCATCTGTTCAAACAACGCAAATGTTTCCACAACCCCTCTTTTGGTTTTATTCTCTAGGCTTACAGCACAGATGGACTTTCACAGAGCTTTATTGGCAGGGAATCTTCATCTTCGGAGGGTGTATTTGATTTTGAAGAACAGTTAGAAATAATTGGAGCCAAGACAGGGGAATAGGTGAGCGATCAGGCTGGGAAGCGTTGATGAAAACCAGAGTCAGACAGATGTTACAGGGTGAAAATAAACTTTAGTTAGGAACTACTATTGCAATAAGGGAAGAGCGATGTCGGTGCAGGACAGAGCTCAGTCCAAACACGGCGTGGGCCAGCGGGGACCTGCAGCTGCGGAGCGGGGTGGGGGCCGGTAGATGGGAATGCCCCAGGGAGGGATAGTGGCTAAAACGACTTAGAATTCTGGCCGAAAACAGGCCGGATGATCAGATGCCAAGAGTAGGGGACGAGGAATTTGATTAGATCTCAAAGGTGATCAGAGGTGGAGGGTGGGGATTCTTGCTAAACCGACGTAGCAGAAATTTTGCTAAAACTGGATGATACAAAGGCCCATGGGGAAGTCCAAAGGTTGAGGCCTAGCTGAGGGGAGGGTTCAGAGGGGCTTGACTAAGGATTGGTTAACGAGGGCATCTTTTTAGTTTTTTTTTTTTTAATCAAAAATACCTTACAGAGGCGCAGTTTGAGTTAAAGTCTTGAGCTAGAATGAATTCCCTCTTTTTGCATCGCTGAGAATCTATCAAGTGACTTGAAATTTCTATATAAGTTCAGTGGACTGTTTGACCTCGAGGAATGAATTCTGTATGAACAATGAGACTGATGTCAAAGAAACCGGTTAACTTTGTCATCGGTTGTGGTTTTGATGCATCGGCTTTTGGGATCCTCCCAGCATTTGGAGAGCCCCACAGCAGACATTGACACTGATTTTCCAGGTTATATTGGAAAACACGTGCTTCATCACCACTTACTCGATTCCTCAAGAATGTGCCATTCGTTCAGCTTTCCGTAGAAGATAAGGACAAAGGGTACATACATCTTTTCTGTTTCTGTCTTTCACTCAAAAATGTGTGGCGCAATCGTTATGTTCAAGTTGTCTCTAAGGAAGAGTCTGTTTCTTTATCCAGAGTTAACTCTTCAACCTTCCTTCTCCCAGTCAATCACCCGTGCGAATTAGCCAAATCGCTGACTGCCTAAACATTTTTATTGATTCTGTGGACTGCTGCTTATTCGTCAAGAATGCCTTTCCTAACCTTTTAAGCCTTTTGTTTTTGTTTAAAATGTAAAATGATCGTTCTGGAACAAACTCCATTTTCTTTCCATATACATCATTTGCAGATTAATTTCATTTAGAATATAGTATTCTTTGTACTCAATGCTTCTTATGTACAGTACAGTTTATGCAGAAATAAAATATATTTCTTGATCACAATTTCTTAATACTGTTAAAAGCAAAATTCAACTGAGTAAATTCTAAAGATCTTATTGACTTTATTCAATGATTCATGAATTAGGCAGCATCCAGTCTAGGAGATAGAGTGAAGCTCTGATGAGCTGTACAAAAATGAAAGACTTTTATAGGCAAAGGGAGCAGGAAGAAGGAGTTATAGTAGGCAAAAAAGCCATCTGGTTATTGTAAAGTCACTTTTCTTTAGGGCAGGGATCTCCAATCCCCAAGCTGCAGACTGGTACCAGACCGTGGCCTGTTAGGAACCAGGCCTCACTGTAGGAGGTGAGCAGTGGATGAGTAAGTGAAGCTTCATCTGTATCTGCAGCCGCTCCCCAGCGCTAGCATCGCCGCCTCAGCTCCAGCTCAGATCATCAGGCATTAGATTCTCATAGGAGCACCGGTCCCTGGTGCCAAAAAGGTTGGGAACCGCTGGTTTAGGGGATGGTAGAGGTCTGTTAGTCAAATTACCTAACTAGTGCTAATCAGGCGATTCCTGAATGACTGGTTTAAGATTCTATTTCCTAAAGAGCTGGATTATAACTAAGTCTTGCTTTGGTGACGTGGGGCTTATTATGAGCAACTCCATTTTGGGCCTGTTGTCTTGTTTTTGACAATAGATTGACCAACTTTGTGGGGAGTGAGGTAGGAAGTGGCCGACAGAGCCAGCTTTCATTGAATTATTACTAAAAGCCGGGAACAAATGATTATCTCACTTAAACTTTACAAAAACCCATGTGGCAGATATTATTGTTTGCATTTCGCAGAGAAGAAAACAAAGACTTCGAGAGATTAATTACTTGCCCAAATTCACACAGCTAGTTAGTGGTAGGGCCAAGATTCTAACACAAGGCTGGCAGGTTCTGAATCCTAGGGAAGACAGTCTAGATGTTTCCTATACTCAGAATCCAGTTGTCAGTGTGCTCCATTGTTATAAATACGCTTTGTCTCGTGTGTGAGGAAGCTGTCTCCTGTCTTCCACAGACATAGCATTCTTTAAAATGGCATCTACTTGTAATTCTAAAGGGAGACACTCAGTCATCTGTTAGTCTTGTCTTTCTTCCAATTATTACAACTTTTCTTTACAAGATGGATCTTTTATGCTCTTAATAATTTATGGTACACTTTTTTGGAACCTTCCAATTACATTAACAACTGCATTAAAAAAAAAAAAACACCAAAACATCATGGACCACAATAGGATGATATATTCTTATAAAGGTCAGGTAAATACAGAGGAGAATAGTATGGTTGCTTCCTACATGAGGGTCTCATGTTTTTATTAGGACACCCATTTCATATAGACATTGCCTCTGCCCCTAATAACACTACCCCTAATAGCTGCTGACTTATATAAATATATGTCTGTGTGTGTATGTGTGTGGTTAGCTTTGGCCCTTACATCTCTTCCTGCTATTTTTGCCCTGACAACATGTGAAGGATGAATATAAGCTAGACAGAGACAGAGTGTTTTCATGAAAGAAAAATGCATGTGGGAAAGCTCTGAGGAGGGGAAATGAAGGCTAAATGTGGTGAGATTCTAGTTAGCTGGGGGAGAAGGGCCAAGATGGTGCTGAAGGTGCCAGCGCTTGTCTAAGTCCTTTATGTGAAATAACTTGATCTTGACACCAATCCTATCAAATAGGTACTGTTATTATCCCCCTTTTACTAGTGTGGAAACTGAGACCCCAAATGTTAAGTAATGTTCCCAAGGTAGTTCACTTACTAAAAATTGTTGAATGAAATAAAAAGCACTAACTTTATGGTGTTGGTTTGAACTTGGAGTAATTTCGATTCCTCAGCATGCAGTGGGGTTGATTTTTGCATTCAGGCTTCAAATATCTTAAAGCATAAAAGTATTTCTGGTGAAGTGGTTAATGCACCTCACCTTTCTCCTTCAACAGTGATTCGTGGGCGCTCTAATGAAGTGTTGTTTGAATGGTGTGTTACTTCTCTCTGTAAACGGATGCAGTATTAACTCTTAGAGTCTAGAGATAGCAATGCCCTCATTCCCTAAGCCACAATGTCTCGATTCCTACCTAGTTCTGTCTTTAGCAGTGAATGGTAGCTCCATCGTTACTTCGGGCCAGTCACTTAAACACTCAGAGCATTAAAGAATCATCAGGTCTGATGGGATTACACCTCAAAAGAAGCAAGATATTGGAGGGTAACGGATACTCCATAAAGTGTCGAAACCTGTGGGAGCACTTTACAGATTCTGAGTCTGAGAACTTCGCTGTGGCACCCAGAAATGCCTGATACAGCTTGCTTTGCGGGGTGCTAGTCATGAACTCAGACTCCTGTGTGTGCGTGTATTTTAAATATATACATGTAAGTGAATATCATTAAAGTACGAAATATTCCATTAGAAATGGCGCCCTCATGTCCCCCTCTTCCTCCCCCGCCGGACTCATCTTTGACCGCCATCGGTTTCGCTTCCCGCGTCCGGGATCTTCCCGCTGTCGCTCTGCTCTGGCCCACAGCTCCGGGCTCGGCTCTCGTCGTCTCTCACATGAATTGCCTCAATCGCATCTGAACTCGTTTACCTTTCCCCACTCTGACTCCTGCCGTCTTATAATCGCTGCATGTCAGAGCCCCTTCCACCTCCAGCCTCGTCCTGCCCCCGCCCCCCATGCTGCCTGTGCCCTGTGCTCCCCCACGCTGGCTTCCCAGGCCCTTTACCATCCATGCTCTGCCTGTCACAGCGCCTTTACGAGAGCGGCCCCTCTCCGGATAATACTCTTCCCTTCTTTCCTCTCCGGATGTCCCCCGTCCTCCATGTCTCAGCTTAGCGGTCACTTCCTCCAGGAAGCTCCCCTTGACTAAATCAGCATCCCATATCTTTAGAAGTGGCAACTTTTCATTTATTTTGTGATTACAGATCAATGTTTCGTCTGGTCCATTAGAATTGAAGGGGACCATGCCTTTTGTTTGTTTTTCCTCAACAGTGTCCTCAATGCTTAGCCAGAGACTGACACACAGAGAGGGCTTAATAAATCTTGGTCGAGCGAATATTCGTCACACAACCCTAAAGGTAGCTATGCATTTTGTGCAATTTTGTTAGAATAAATTCGGCTCATTCTATGTGCTCTTGAAACACCCTCCCATTCCAGCCTCGTGCTATGGTGTGAAAAGGGCTTCCCTGGCAACTGGAAGCCCTGGTGAATCCAGCTCCCTCGCCGGCCTCAAAGGCCTGGTGACGAAACGAACATGAAGCATTTCATAAGCTAGAACGTCCTTTAGAAATGCAAAGTATTATCGTGGGTCAGATTTACGAGCCGAATCACTCGGCTGTCTTGAAGATGTTTTCATGGATTATTCTGAAGATTAGAGTCTGTATTGTCTTGAGTGAGTAGAAAAACATCCTGAGATCTTTGGACCAATGTCTCTCTTTGTGAGAGCTGGAGTGGAACAAGGCGCCAATATTAGAGATAAGCAAAAAGTTGTGGTTTGCCCATGATAACTAACTATTATGTTTTGAAATGTGGTTTGCTTTCAAGTCTGCGTTCTTCCAGGAGCAGCCCCTGTCTCTGCTCTGTCTCGGGATAGGATGTGGAAGGTCCAGTTCCAGCAGCCATTCCGTGGGGATTGTAATCCCTGAGGCTGGGCCACTGGGGTAACAGAGACCTCCAAAGGCTGTTTTTGCAAAGAGACAATGTCTGTGCCAACTTTGGAGGAGTTAGGGACCCATCCTCATATGGTGTGGAGGGCTAACTGGAGGGGGAAAGAGGAGGAGAAACAGAAAGACAAGACAGGCAGCCAGATGCCTTCACCTCAGGTAAAGGTTTGATTCTCTGATTGTTGCATTTAATAACATTGACATATCAATGGCAGGGGAGAGAGTCGGGGTTTGGATGGGTGACTGCTGTCATCGTGGGGTTCTGGGCTATTTTCTGCAAGGCTGCATGAATACAAAGCCTTCATCTGGGATGATGTCAGAAACTTAATTAAAGTAATAAGAAATCAGGCTTTTATAGGAAAGGGGTGGAGGTGGGGCGGGGGTGGAGAAAGATCCTATTTCTTGGTCCCCACGATGCCCTGGGGAATCATCCATTAATGAGTTACTTAGGGAGGCCTTTTTCCCAGGACACTCTGCTTTTCTGGTATTTGTGTTGCTCTTTGGGTTCTTCAGAACATTGAGAGACCTGGGCACTGAACTTTAAATCCAGGCAAGTCAGATATAATTAAGACATCAAAGGGCCCAGCAGATAAATAAATAGTGTAAGGACCATGACCAGGCGAGTGTGCAGTCTTACCTGACAAAGTCACAGGTACTGAGAACCTAACTTAGACCAAGGTGAGATGTCTGTGATCGATGGGAAGCAGCCTCAGTGAGTCGCTTCCTCTGATCCTCTTCGGAGTCAGCAGCTGACCTTCTGGCTACCTTGGTCAAGTACGTAAGTTCTCAGAGTTTCTACCCGCCTAGTTTCCCAGATGAGACAATGTGGTGCTTTTCTCTGGAAAAGCGTTTCAGCATTCCCTTAAGAAAGTGTAAGCGTTATTCCAAGGGTTGTTCCTGGTGTGCAATGCAACGGTGATGACGTGTTGATGCAGGACTGAAGAACATTCTACCGTGCCTATTCAGTGAGGGGAATAGATCTGCCATTGGCCCATTAGCCTTGGCTCATTTATCTCTGGGCTCTGCCTTCACCCTGCCCCCATGGCTGTCACCCACAAGGGCCTGGTTCCCTACCTTTGAGGAAAGAAAAGCAGACTGAGAGGGTGAAATTCAGCAGTTTTAAGGTTAAATCACACAGGCCCCTTGAAGTACTGCCTCCATCTATAAGATTAGTTGAGAAGATGACAGAGATTGTGAGTACCAAGGCTTCTTAATAAACCTTTGAAATTAAAAAAAACAAAGATATACTATTTTCATGACAGTTTTTGAATAATTAAGATATTATTATGTATTTGTTGTCTTTAGATAGAAACATATATCATGTCACAAATTCTGAGAACAAACCCGTTAGATATTCTGCCTAAATATGAATGGGCCAGTGGTGGAAAAGAAGGCGTCTGAAGAGAAGCAGGCATCCAGGAGAAAAACACTTTTCCTCTTTCCTGTTTAGTTTTGTACCTGGTGCCCGCAAATTATATTGACAACAGACAGACTAGCAAGAGAAGAAAACAGCTTTAATTACCTTCTTAGGCATGGCAGTTCACAGAGAAATGTGACTCGAGGAGGTGGTTAGATTTGGGTGCTTATCTACCATGATAATAGGGGATTGAGATGGGCGAAGGGGCACTTCTAAGAGAACGCATGACTTTTTTGAAAGGAGAATCGTTGGGAGAAATGATGGTTCTGTGACAATGTCTTTTTGGGTGGGTGCTTCTGTCTCCTGGAAGAGATTAGAGTTCCTCTCTGAAAAGAGGTCTATGATAATTGAGTTTTTTTGGGAGGCTCTGCTTTTAGGCACATAAGGGATTTCAGGAACTCAAACGCCTTCAGCTCAAAATAATTCTAACGCCAAAGAGGCATATTCTAGGGTGGCATATCCTGTTCTGCTTCATTAATGTCTGAAACCCTAAGACCAAAAGCTCTCTTCAGGACTCTCCAATAGCTTGCAATTTTATTCATCATAAAATCCGAATCTTTATCATTGCCCCTTCCCGCTAACCTCACCCCCACCCAGTGCTGCTCCTCACACAGGCCAGGGGGACTCCTGCCCCCCGGACATCAGAGCTTGCTGTGTCCTCTGCCACCGGGACCACTCGGCCTCTGAGGTCCCGAGATCGCCAGGAAGGCGAGGCCTTTTCCAGGGCTCTCGCTCAGCATCCCATTCCTCTTTCCACCGTCTTTGTAGCATCTCTCCCAACTGATGGCGTATGACGTGTCTGCGTGCTCTGGAATGCAAGCTCCACGAGAAAAAGGGCTTTGTTTTGTTCACTTCTCTGGCCCTACTTGGCACATAGCAGGCGTTCAAAAAACTGTGAGCAGGGCAGACTCAACTGCTGCCACTCACAGAACTTACTGTTTCCATGGAGAGCTGACAGGGAAAAGTTACCCAATCTATGGCCCCGTCAGTGGCAGGCGGGCAGCTGTTCTGGAGCACCTTACCCAGCGCGCACAGCACCCTGGGATTGTGGTGCAGGTAGAAGATGCGGATCTCTGCCTTTCCCGCCTCTCCATCTATTCAAATGTGCTAGGTTTCTAGAATTAAGCTGAGCGGAAGCATGGGAATACTGCTTCCCATGGAAGGCCACTTGGTAGGAATTACCTTCTTAGGCATGGCAGTTGTGTCCACTTTGCTTTAATTCCCTGAAGATTCAAGTATTATCATTTTATCAATTTAGATAAGAATGGCTTCTTTGTGTGCCGTTTTTCATTGAACTCTTGGTGTAG
>NW_011888877.1:3544526-3557506 GCF_000151845.1 Pteropus vampyrus | reverse complement strand
AGGGGGAGGGTAAAGGGGCTCAAATATAAGGTAGATGAAGGAAACTGGACTTTGCGTGGTAATCACACCATAGAATATATTGGATGTCAAATTATAATGTACATCTGAAAATTATATAATTGTATTAAGCAATGTTACCTCAACAAACTTAAAGAAAGATGGATACTAAAATTAAAAAAAGAGATGTTCCATTTTCTTCTGAATTAAATATTTTATAATGAGAAAAAAATAAAACTGCCCGTCGTAGGGGAGAAAACATAATTTTCCTCTACCCTTCTGAATTCTTGGCTGACACCCTGTAACAAAAGATTAACAAGAGAAAAACAAAAAGAAATTTATTGACCTGTGGACCTTCTGTATATATGGGAGAGATGCAGGAAAGATGAGTAACTCCAAGAGGTGGCTTAGAATTCAGGCCTAAACATCATCCTAACAGGGAAAGGAGTGAGAGGACTTAGGTCTCTTAGGGGGAATGAATAATTTTTAGGAAAGATGAATGGGCCCTTAGAAGAATAGGTTGAGGTAGGATAGTTTGTGACAAAGTTTTTCTAGTCTTCTCTCCTATGATTAGAGTCCATCTTCCCTGGTTGATGAAGCTGCCTGGCAGGAGATCTGTATACTGAGTTCCTTTTAGAGGCTCTGTTGTTAGGCCGATGAGGGGTGTTCAGAGAAAGCCTCTCCCTGTACTTGTTTTTTTTTTTAAGTGCCTACAACTCAAAATAATCCATATACCAAAGCAGCCTATTTGGTGGTAGCATGTCCTGAACCTCTATATTTTGGGGTGACATATTCTAATCGTCACCATTGCACATGAAATCGGCGAAGGTGTTTGTGCCAGCGGATCTGTTCGAACCAGTTGTATAATATAGAAAAGCTCGCTTGCATATTTTTGCCACCAAGTTCTGTGTCATTCGGTCTTAGCAGAGAATGAGTATATATCTTGGAAAGGAAGGAATGGTGAAAAGAAAGGCAACACGTTTGTGTTGATTTTAGGAAATGAGCATTTCCTTTCAAAGATGTCAGCAGTGATTTTTTTCTTTTTTTTTCAAAGCTAATGCTAAACGATATTCTGCAATCTAGAGAGAAAATTTTGAGAGGGAGGCTGCTGAAGAGGGAGGGGATATTTATTGTTCACAGGAAGCACTTCTTAGGAGGAGCTGAATTGCTCTGAAGAAGAGGTCCCACCTTAAACTTCACCTAAAGTCATGCGTTTACCGTGGGCCCATTTGGAAGGGGCAGAGCTGTGACTCCGTAACAGCTTCTCCTGGTGGGAAAGAGGAGACCTGGCATTCAGCCCTGTGTTCACATCAGGTCGCAGATTGCAGAACACAGGTCTAAGCTTGACTTGCATTGTAAGCAAATGCCTTATAAAGGAGTCTCTCATCAGAAAATTCATCAAGTTTTTTTCTCAACCTGTAAAGTCTGTTATTGTAGTAGATCAATAATAAACAATAACAGACTTTAAGTAACGTTGTGACACCAGCGACCGCCCAGTCTGATGTGACAGTGCTTAGACACGTCTCGATTCCTACAAGTACTTCCTTTTCTAAAGTGGGATATCCTTTTTTCCTTCCCGACGGAGTCAGGGGATGAACTGTTACCTGACATCCTGGATAAAGCATCGTGATAAGCAAAATTTATTTTTCTCTCTTTCGACTTTGAAATAGCCTCCCGCTTATCAGTGTATCAACCTGATTTTGGTGATCGATTGATATTGAAACGAACCAGGTTAACCTACTGTCCTCTTAAGTAACCAAGAGTTTTTGGCAAATTGACCCGTGAACATTCAAACAGTATTATGGTAAAGATGCTTTCTTTCTGTATTGCTAGGAAACGTACAGTCCTCAGGTTCCGAGATGGAGTTATGAAGATTACGGGACATATGTGCATGGTTATTATCCAGTTCTTAAACGTTTTGGCCCATCTACAACACCAAAGAAATCTCAATTCGAAACACAACTGGAGACGCTATGGGGAGGTGACGAATGTGTGGCGAACTGCGTGTCAGTCACCGTTAATGGGCCATGACCGATGGGAACCTTTCTGCCTCTTTCATGTTCACCCTGAAGGGTTTTTTTCCTAATGAAAACGTGCTAGGAGGGAAAGGTTGGGGTAATAATTTCCTTTCTTTCTCTCATGTTGGCTTCGGCAGGCAAGTTCTCCTTTAATGAAAAGCATGATGGGCAAGCGCAACAGCGTCCAGCTTCAAGACTGAGACAAAACCCTATCGGAGAATGCCAGCTGTCCACCAGGGAGATCGAAAATGGACTCCCTTCCCCACCCAAGGAAGCCATCACCACTTTGCTGTGCTCACTCTTGTAAGCCCAGACCCTGGAAGGGGAAGATTTTCAAAGAAGCAGGGTGTGTCACTGCAGCTGCTGCATCAAACAAAGGCAAACAGATTAAATTAATTTAGGCTTCAAAATCAGTCCCATTCTCTAATTCATAAAATACTTCAAACACAGCGAGAAATGTCATCTCGCAGATGATTGAGGCTAATCCACTTGATCTCTTTTTCCTCTCGCATCTGAATGCAAACTATCAGGATATACCTCACCAGTCAAAATAAACTCCTTGTTTTAAACGCTTCCGTCGGCTTTTAATAAGAATCTTCGATGCTCTGTACACAAAACAAACTCAGTTTCTGACGCGCTTGAGGGCTGTGTGCAAAAAAGAGGAACAATGTACTCATTACCGTCTGTTAAGTTGCCAGCACTCGGCAATTAAAAGGTACGGCCTGTGGAAACACTGCAAAAACAGCAGTTAGCCCCATTGTCTTTTCATTAACAAGACTGTTATTTTAGCTCTCCAGGTACCAAGCTCAAGAAACAAAACATTCTTGGCTCCGAAGGCACTCCGGGAAAATAAGGAGTCGCTGACAGCTAGGACTTGTGGAAAAGGACCGTTTACTAGAAATAAATTTGCACATCTTTGTGGTTGCAATAAATACACTTCCACACCCATTCGACTGGACTAGATGCAGAAACCATTTAAAGGGATGTCAAAGTCCCGCCGAGCGAACGCCTCTTGTCCTACTTAACGAGGGCAAAGCGGGTGCCGCCGAGTAATGAATCCCCAAGGGACACAGATATTCGGATTTTGTCCTGCGACATGCTCTGTTGTTGATGCCACCGACGTCGTGTTGGAAGGGGCCGCAGAGGCTGTTCCTTGCACTAGGCCTGAGCTCTGGGCTGCTTGGCAATCACTGGAAATGATGACCCCAGTCGTCGCCATGTGCCAAGCCTGAGTACTTAGTGGCGAAGAGGAATGCCACTCTCTTTGATTTCGCATTCCTCCTGGTTTCCCTCTGTGGGTGGAAAACCTGCCAAGAATGTAAATGATTCCAATTCTCTTATGTTCTAAGGAAACAACGATGAACGATATCTTTCCGATTCTGTCAATATCCAATTTGACGTTTGATGCCGACGAGCTTTTCTTTCACGAGGTGGATACCTTCATAATTTTTCTCATGATGTCACTAGAAAATGTAAAACACTGATTTCCTTTTTAGGTAAACAGAGGGGAAAAGTCCCTTTTAAAAGAAGAGGCATGAGGGATGTTTTTCTTAATTATAATGACAGTATTTACTGTAAGATTAGAAGTATAATTACAATTCCTTAAGGCTTGAACAGTTTTCAGAAAAAAAGTACCTAAAGTTACTTTCTCAGTAAATTTCAGTAAATTTCTCAGGGGCCTAATGTTTATTTTAACCCAAGTCATAAATTTTCTTCCTAAATGCAGTCTTTTGCATTGACATCAGGCAATTTCAGTGATATGCTGGTTTATATTTTACTTTAATGGCCAACTTGCATTTTCAGGATTTTGCTAGATAAGACCTTACAATGCTTTGTTAATTAAAATTTGATCTTGAAAAACATGTAAATCTTAACAAGATAAACACGGGCCCTTGATAAAAGACTCCCCAAAAATATCCTGTGTGGAGAGAAAAATAAAATCACGTTCAGCTAGAGAGAACCAAACACCAAATACCTTGAAAATCAGATGTTTTGCCCCTTATTAAGTCAGATTTAAGAGCATTACTAAGTTATAGCCTAACCGATTTTTCACTTTTTTGGAAGAGAAGCAAGTCTGGGCATTAAACTCATAACAGCAATTATCATCTGCATAAGGGTTTAATTATGAAAAAAATTTAAGGATTTTATTTTTCATAATTATCATCATCGTGATCCAGTTTCCATGTCAAGCCTGGCGCTGAGCGGGAAGGGTCATAAGCAGCTTCCAGCTCACCGGGCCTTCTTAGCCTCCCGTGGTACCCCTTCTCCTTGCCCAGTATTTCTTTTTTTAGCATCTAGTGGGACCTGCTGAAAATTTGTTATCTGCAGGAACTTTCTAAAGCTCTGAAGGAGAATAACTTTAATGAGGCCTGGGAGAGAAGAACCCTCAACACCCAGGACTGAAGTCCAGTACGGGGAAATGTGATGATGCCTTCTGCTCTGACTATTACTCCATGCATTGGGGCTGAATATCTGTGCAGACCCCAGGGAGCGTTGTTGAGTTTCCCGCACAGTTTCTTGTTTGTGTGTCTGTGTGTGCACACGTGTGTGTGTACCCTCGTGTGTATGTGGCTGCTGTTGCGAACCACAGTGAATCAGATGGCCCATTGGCCTCTTTATTTTTAAATTTTAAGAAATTTTATTAAATATATTGGAGTAACATGTAATTTTAGGTGTACGACATTATAATACGGTATCTGTATACCCTACTGTGTGCTTACCACCTGAAGTCTTGTCTTCTTCAGTCACCTTGCATTTGTCCCCCTTTACCCTCTTCGACCTCCCCCTAACCCCCTTCTCTTCTGGTGGCCTCCCTTTAATGTTGGATTGTTTATAACCTGCTTTCTTTCAAAATAGATTTGAGGCAGCTTACAAAACACACAACAGGGTAAAAATCAAGAAAACAAGTTTGGAAGAAAATAAGTCTAGAGCAGGGATTGGCCAAGTCTTTCTATAAAGGGGCAGACGGTACAGATTTTTGGCCTTCAGGCCACACGGTTTCTGTCACAATTATCAATTCTGCTGTTGCGTTGCAAAAGCAGCCATGGACAATAGTCAAATGGATCTTTATGTTCCTTGGAACAACAAACAGTCATCTGGCCAGGTTGGCACACAGGCCGTAGCTTTCACATTCTTGGTGTACACCTAGAATATTAAAATTAAGCTAATGAAAATGTATCACAGTGAACCGTAAAACTGACGGGCCTGTATAATTACTCAAGGTTGTCCAAATTTAGTTATGAGTTTCCTGAAGGTCAAAGCAAAGAGGAAAACTGGGTTTACATGCTTTCCGTGAGATTAACGCACACCAGTTGCTCTGAAGAAGTTGTGGCATTGTGGCTTTTATAATCGCCTAGAGGTCCTGAGAAAGGGGCATTTCGCAGTGTAAGGGACAAGGTCCATGGCGTCGCATTTTCAGCAGCCAGTGTCATGCAGCTGTGGTTACCATCCCTCTGAGTGAGCCAAGGGCATGATTCCAAAGCACAGATCAGAAAAACAATCTGAAGATGTAGGCACTTGACGCAGAGTGCTTGCTGGTGGTCTGGGCTTGAGACTGGTTAAGTGGAGACCGTTTAGTTGAGGAGCCAGCTTCCTGCTTGCCTTCCAGACAGTCCTTCTTGGATGCTGAGTTGTTCTTCTCGCACCCAGCTTCAGGCAGGTGTCAGGATTCTCCTGTGGCTACAAGACCCTTCATTCAACCAGAGGCAGTTATGTTCCTGTTCATTCTTCCAGGCTCAGGATCCACCAGGCTTAGGTCCTGATTCCTGCTACATCGTGAAACACAAGATCGATGGCTATTATTTTCATGTATTGTTATTATTTCACCTCCTTGACGATTGGTGTCATATCGATCCCCATTTCTTTAGGGGTTTCTAGGTGCCATGTACTTGGCTAAGCACCCTGTATGCATTATCTCATTTCATTCTCACAATCCTATGGGGATACATGCCATGTTATTAGTATTCCTTTCTTTCAGATGAGAAACTTGAGGCTCGGAGAGAGTAGGAGCTTGCCCAGCGTCACGTATGTGGTACATGGATACCAACGCAGGCGCCACCTGTCTCCTAACCAAGGCCCTCAACTACTCTGAGCAGAGTTCTCATGGCGTCCTGGGCTCTTGACCTTGCCACAGCTCTGCTGACTTCCCAGGCATCTTCATGCTCTCCGGTATGCCAGGGCTCGCCTCTCTGTTACTGGTAGCTTCCGGTTGTGGCTCTTACCAGGCCTTGGTGTCTCATCGTAGACTCCTGCTCAGGCTTTCATTCTACTTGCTTGAATCTTGACTCTCGACCTGGATTCTACTTCCGGTATCTTCTGGAGCTCGCCCTCTGCCTCCCCATCGCCCTCTCCTGGCCATACCTGGCATTACTGCTGCCTCCCCTCCAGGGTGAGCAAGGGTGGGATTTTCCGTTCCTGTACGATTCCTACAATCTTTATGGCGGTGGTCTACATCCAGTTTTCTAGAGGCCAGCGATAGTAAAAGCATATTCAACCTCATGGCGACACATGCAAGATAACATATGGAATAGTAGAATATATATTTTTTAACATGGCAGTTCTCTTTAGGCACAATATCAGTAGAGAATGTATAATAATATTGGTAGCATTTCATTGGCCTGGCCATGCCCTGCAAATGGAGAATGTTAATAATTTCCCAAGATCAGCTTTGGGTTACAAAGAATGTTATTAAATAAAGCATTTTAGATATAAAGATTCTTGAAATGGCAAGCATTTTCTGTCCCCAGTGATGAAAACCAAATATGCTGTTCACATTTCAGACATGTATAACCTATTGGACTGTTTCAAAAACACAATGGGATGGAATCAGTGACTAAGAAAGAATAGAAAATAAAACCCATTCATTCATTCAGTCATAGATAGGCTGAGAGAGAGCCAAGGTCGTAGCTAGGAGGATGATCTGACAGCCAAGTCTAAGAAGAAACCAGAAATGGAAAAATGAACAATGATGTAAAAAGCCCAAATCATGAGAGCTGCATGGAATGTGGCCTGAAGAATGGGTCAGGGTGAAAAGTTCAAAATTAAGACCCTGGTCAGTGGAAGCACTAAACTCTTATGTGGCGTGGAGGCCAGCTTGGCTGCTTAGAGCATAGGGACTAAGGGTGGTGGCTTAGTGGCCCCCAAATAGGATGATTCACAAGTCGAAAGAGTTACTCCTTTACTTTGTTGATTGATGCCTTACTCAGTTCTTACAGGATTTGAAATCTTGTTAAAATAATAACTTCAGACACTTCCTGGAAGTGCCATAGCTTATCTTGAAAAATTTTAGCGGAGCCTCATAAGTTGTACCAAATTATCTACTGGTTAATGGTGTTGTATCAAATTATCTACTGGTTAATGGTGTAACGATGAATCTATTCTCCAAAAATCAGAAGATTCAAACAGTCTTTTTCACATTGCAAACTTAAACTTTAAATAATGTCATAATGACCCAGTTAGGATGATACTTCTTAATGCAAAATGCTTAATCAGTTCACAAAAGCAGGATAAAGAATGTCATAACCTAGTGTGAACTTTGTTAATTTTATGCAAAACTCAGTAGAATTTGAAACCCTTAGGGCTGATGGACCAGTTGGTGAGATGTTGGCCTATGTGTGACGGGTGTTTGTCTCTTTATTTGCCCACCTTTGAGGAAGCTGTGTTAGGATGAGAGTGGACTCTTCCCGAAGCCCTTGAGAACGAAACTTCTTCAGAGCAGAACCAAGTTTGGCAAGTCTCCGAGGTCTGGAGTGAAATACAATAAAATTTGCATTTATATAGCACTTCTTATGCTCTTGCTTTATATGTGCTATCCATATTAAATAAAAACACAATTAAGAGTTAGTTCCAAAATACCAGGTCAAACATATCAAACAAAATCAAGAATGGCAATTAGTGCTAGAATACCAGAACAAACAGATAGCTATTGAGTTTGGATTTAAGGAAAGAAATAGGATGTGCCAGCTGCATATCAATAGAGGAGAAATTCTAGAGCTTGGGCTGTCAAGGGCTGGAGGCTTTGCTACAGGAAGAGCCGAGTTGGGATCATACCTGTGCAGAGGAATTTTCAGAAGGAGTGAAAATTCAGTGCAGCTTAATCACTGCGTATGGACCGTGTGCCAGGTACTGTGCCCTATGCCGAAGACCCAGAAAGAATCAGACTTGAATTCTGTCTTCGAGCCATTCAGAGTCCAGTTGGAGAAGAACGCATGTGTGAAACAAACCCCCTTGAGGGATTGTCACCATTTGTGACAGTATGAGACTTATTCCAGGTATAAAAACAAGCCTGAGCTGCTGGGCCTAAAAGCTGAAAACTCATTCAGTTCAGGTCTTGGATCTGTCTCTTATCTGCTCTGAAATCTAAAAATCTCTGGAAACCGAAAAGATTTTCTTAAACTGGAGCTGAAGCTTATTCATCTTTATCTATCCCGCTTGGTGTGAATTATTTGTATGGTTCACTGCAGAAGTATTGATGTGTTTGATTATGGGGTCTTATTCCAGGCTCCGCGGGATGTGTTATATCTAATCTAATATAGTGTGACTGTATTACCTTTCTAAATTCCAGAAAGGTCTGAATTCTGAAATACATAGGACTCCAAAGGTTTCTGATAGAGTTATGACTTGTGGTAAAAATATTTCCTTCCTAGCCTCCATTTCTTTACTGTGCATTCTCTATTAATTCAATATCTGGCTTTGTTCCCCAGGCTCCGGCTGAAATTTCTCTCACCTGTGCGCCCCCCACCCCCTTTTTTTTTTTGCCAGCTTCTCTAGGTTTTGGTTTGTTTTACTTCTCTTAGATCTGGTGGCAAAGGCGTGACATCCCCTTTGTGTTGGCTCTTCCCTCGGCTTCATTCCATGATGCTATAATATTTACACTTCCCTGTAGCCTCCTGACCAAGCCTCTGTTTGGTCTGCACCTTTTCCTAGGCCAGTGCTCCCCACAGGACCTCATTCACAGTAGATTCTAAGGAATAATTGTGATAAAGGAAGTACTCAAGGTCTGGATCTCCAATCTTCACGCTTACTACTCTCACTGGGGAGCTCATCCATTCCCAGCTGTCACCTGGGCAGAGGCGCCTGAATCTACATATTGGAGTCTGATGTGTCACTGGAATTCTTTTTCCATTGTTGCAGATGTTTACTGCTCTCTTTACCTAATTTTCTTGCTAGCACCTCATTTTCAGCACCTCCCCTCAAATCCCCACCCCCTCCCCCCTGCACACTTGCATATGTGAGAATTGGTAGACACTGGTAGTAAGGGACTGGATGAGTGGCCCTTGGAAAGGGGGAGGGAAACTTTCCTTCCTCCCTCCCTCCTTCTCTCTCACTGTATCTTTCTATTGTTGCATCTCTGTGTATATTACTTAAAAAGAAAATACTTTATTTTTCAGACATTCTGCAAAAGAATATGACATTCTGCAAAAGGCAAAACTATGAAGACAGTAAAAAGATCAGTAGTAGGGGGTTCGGGGGGAGGGAGGGCCGCATAGGCGGAGCACGGACGATTTTTAGGGCGGTGAAATGATACTCTCTGACACTATAAATGGGGGATACGCGACATCATACATTTGTCAGAACCAATAAAATGTACAACACCGAGAGTGAACCCTAATGAAACTATGGACTTTGGGTGCTAACGATGTGTCAGTATAGGTTCACTGATTGTAACATGGGTACCACTCCGATGGAGGTGTCGCTAGTGGAGGAGGGTACGTGCCTGGGGACAAGGGGTTGTGGGAACTCTGTCCTTTCCACGCAATTTTTCTGAACTTAAACCGGCTCTAAAAAAATGAAAGACTGCTATTAATTTGAAAGAGAAAGTCTTGTACTGAGCTTGAGCGCTGGAGACTTTGATAATAGGCTTGCTACGTTCATGCTGATTATAGTTGGTGTAGACACAATGATTAATCATAAGTGGAGGAAGCAGTCACTTCTACCAATACGCTGTCTTTGTCTGTTCGCCAAGGCCAGACATGCTGGAATCCCTGTTGACTCTTTTTGTCCTCTAGATCTAGTGAATCTCAGGCCTCCCCAGCCTTCCTTTGGAGGAGCATTTGCACTTGGCCTTCTGATGTGACTTTGCCTACCTCAGTAGGTCAGGCTCCCTTTAGGTCACCCCTGCGATACTCTAACAATCTCTTGAATCTTTGGACATTTGCGCCTCTTTCTCTACCATCCTATACAACATTGGCGAGTTAAAATGCATTTCCCTGATTTCTTCAACTTGCTTCTTTCCTCAAAAAACCTACAATATCTCTTTCTCGACTCGGGAGACCCCAGTTTTCCATTCACACCATCTGGCCACAGGCTTTCTCTAATGCACCCTGTTCGAATACACCCTGCCCCCCACTCCTTATGCATGTCTCCAGGCGGAAAATCCTAGAATATTTCTTTCCAATCATTGCTCTCCATCTCAAATCTAACTCCTGTATAGAATTAGATTTATTTTGTTCTCCTAGTACCTAGGGCCGAGCTGTAAACCTAACATTGAACTCTGATCTTTTTGGTCTGGTGTTTATGGGAGTTTGTGGGTGATCAATTTTATACGTAGAAATGAGAACCGCACACCTGGAAGAGATTGTCACGTGACTTCTACCCGTGTGCTCTGGAGTTCAGGCTGGTTCCAATTTGCTGAAGGTGCATTGCAGAGATTTATGCTTGCAGAACATCCTGAAAAGGACCCAGATGACCATAACTTGCAAGATTGGCTCTGGTTCTAGGCAGCCTTAAGCAAAAGGTTACTTTAAAACTGGCTCCTTTTGGGGTCTTTAGGGCGTTTTGTGGCTTCCAGAAGCAGAGGTGTTTTAAAGGTGGGCAATATGTTGTAAAATTAACCTCTCTGAGCTTCGGCCCATGTATGTTTGTAGGAAGTCAGTTTTATGCTTGCCATCCCAATTTTTCATAACTCTTACAAAGCTCAAGAGAGACAAGAATATGAATAAATAATATGAACCAGGGGTCAGCAAATTATGGCCCACAGGCCAAATTCAGCCTGCTGCCTGTTTTTATATAGCCCACCAGCTAAGAATGGTTTTCATATTTTTAAACTGTTGGAAAAAAATAAAACAAGAATATTTTATAACACGTGAACATCAAATGAAATCCAAGTTTTAGTGTCCATAAATAAAGTTTTATTGGAACACAGCCACGCCGATTCCTTTACCGATCGTCTGCGGCTGCTTTGTGCTACCAAGGCGGAGTTGAGAAGGTGCGACAGACACTGAATGGCTCGTAAAGCTGGAATATTAACTATCCAGAGGTGACAGCAAAAGCTTGCTGACCTATGATCTGAGTACTCAGGCCCATATACACAAAAGACATTCTTATCATTGCCGTGATCTTTGTGAATGGAGCTGGGGCTTTGAGCTTTGTCATTGTGAGGCCCCGGACTTGCATGACCCCAAGGAAGGTGCCTTTCGTATAAAATACAATGAGAATAGTGCCCCCTGGAGGAGGCTGGGATAGACAGCAGCCTGGTGTGGCTTTAGGAAGGCTCCTGCACTGAGGAAGCCTGCTGGCTGACTCTGACTGTGGTGGGGCTAAGAGCTGCCTGGCTGGGCAAGTGGGGCCAGATCACCTAACTGGCGACCTGAGATCCTCAAATCTGCAAAGCAGGGGGGAGCTGCACTCAAGCTTCCTGCCTCCCACTTAGCAGAATCTTTTACTCAAACGAATTCTCACATAGACCTCTAACACATTAGACAGGTACAAGTAGGACATCTCTGCCAGAACTGGGTCCTGGCCTGAGTCCTTCAGTGGAGATCTGCACAGAAGAAATTTGCGAACTTTCCCCAGCCCTGCCAGGTAAGGGTTTCGTCGGTCTAGTCCTCCTCACTGATGAAGAGCAGCCCAGACCCTCAGCTAGATTAGACGGGTCCTTTTCAGAGAGCTGGTTGGGACCCAGTCGGCAGTCCCATGCACTCTGAGGCCACATGTGCTGGTTGATCAACCAGAATTTTCCTCGGTGCTGGGTGGCTCCTCCCCTCAGGGCATCAATCATCACTCAAGGGGTCTTCATAATAATAACAGCTAAAATTTACGAAGACTTGCAGGACACTGGGCTAAACTGTGAGGTGCTTTTTGTCATTTCGTGCAGACAACATCGCAATGAAGTAGGTGCTGTAATTACTGCCATTTCACAAAGCAGGAAGTAGGCCTGGAGAGTCTTGTGCAAGAGATGCCACTGTTAGGGATGCAGAGGCAGGGTGTAAACCCAGGCCGTCTGGCATCAAAGCCCGTCCCTTTAGAGGGAGTGTGGATGCCTCATTCCTCTCAGGCCACTTTTTTATCATCAGGTATGAGGATTTATTTATAACCCACTTGCTGTGTGACTTTGAGCACAGACTTGATCTTTCTGAGCTTCGGTTTCCTTGTAGGTCAAACAGGAATAATGATAGGACCGACCATATGGTTATGTGGGCCAGTGGGAGAAAACACGTAGCGAGTGCCTGGCATTGCTCAGCACTCAATAGCCATTCCCTTCTATTATCATCATCATTCATCATCCACTTGCCTTTTCTGTTCCTCTGAATGTGAGGCTCCGAGCCTTTCCATGTTAACATAGTCTGCGTGGACCGTCTCTAATGCTTTGTCCACTTCTTTTATGGAAGCCATTTTTTAAAGACCCAGTTCAAAGCCATTTTTCTTTAGGGGGTCTAACTCTTTTCACTTGCCCTAATGGCCAAGGTAGAATCTTGTTTTATTGAACCTCTGTCGATAATACCCTCAAGTTCATTGATTGTTCTCGGTGTGTGTCTTACCTTTTTATCGACAGGACTAGCCCCACTGTGCTGGGACAGATATTGGCTACAAAGGACAGTAGAAAAAGCTTCGGCTTTTTAATCTGGAAGACCAGGGTTTAAATTCTGAATCGATCCTTGACTAACTGGGTTCTTGGGTCCATTATCTAAATCACCAGGCCCCAGTTACTTCTCGTGTAAACAGGAACAGTCGTTCTTTCTTTCCTTA
>NW_011888877.1:3542083-3544476 GCF_000151845.1 Pteropus vampyrus | reverse complement strand
TAGACCTCTAACACATTAGACAGGTACAAGTAGGACATCTCTGCCAGAACTGGGTCCTGGCCTGAGTCCTTCAGTGGAGATCTGCACAGAAGAAATTTGCGAACTTTCCCCAGCCCTGCCAGGTAAGGGTTTCGTCGGTCTAGTCCTCCTCACTGATGAAGAGCAGCCCAGACCCTCAGCTAGATTAGACGGGTCCTTTTCAGAGAGCTGGTTGGGACCCAGTCGGCAGTCCCATGCACTCTGAGGCCACATGTGCTGGTTGATCAACCAGAATTTTCCTCGGTGCTGGGTGGCTCCTCCCCTCAGGGCATCAATCATCACTCAAGGGGTCTTCATAATAATAACAGCTAAAATTTACGAAGACTTGCAGGACACTGGGCTAAACTGTGAGGTGCTTTTTGTCATTTCGTGCAGACAACATCGCAATGAAGTAGGTGCTGTAATTACTGCCATTTCACAAAGCAGGAAGTAGGCCTGGAGAGTCTTGTGCAAGAGATGCCACTGTTAGGGATGCAGAGGCAGGGTGTAAACCCAGGCCGTCTGGCATCAAAGCCCGTCCCTTTAGAGGGAGTGTGGATGCCTCATTCCTCTCAGGCCACTTTTTTATCATCAGGTATGAGGATTTATTTATAACCCACTTGCTGTGTGACTTTGAGCACAGACTTGATCTTTCTGAGCTTCGGTTTCCTTGTAGGTCAAACAGGAATAATGATAGGACCGACCATATGGTTATGTGGGCCAGTGGGAGAAAACACGTAGCGAGTGCCTGGCATTGCTCAGCACTCAATAGCCATTCCCTTCTATTATCATCATCATTCATCATCCACTTGCCTTTTCTGTTCCTCTGAATGTGAGGCTCCGAGCCTTTCCATGTTAACATAGTCTGCGTGGACCGTCTCTAATGCTTTGTCCACTTCTTTTATGGAAGCCATTTTTTAAAGACCCAGTTCAAAGCCATTTTTCTTTAGGGGGTCTAACTCTTTTCACTTGCCCTAATGGCCAAGGTAGAATCTTGTTTTATTGAACCTCTGTCGATAATACCCTCAAGTTCATTGATTGTTCTCGGTGTGTGTCTTACCTTTTTATCGACAGGACTAGCCCCACTGTGCTGGGACAGATATTGGCTACAAAGGACAGTAGAAAAAGCTTCGGCTTTTTAATCTGGAAGACCAGGGTTTAAATTCTGAATCGATCCTTGACTAACTGGGTTCTTGGGTCCATTATCTAAATCACCAGGCCCCAGTTACTTCTCGTGTAAACAGGAACAGTCGTTCTTTCTTTCCTTATGTGTTACCGTGAGGATTAAATGAGATGACACCGAGAAGACTCCCCATCACTGAGCCTGCCCCAAATCGCTTCCGTCTTTTTGCACCTGCGATGGGGTTTTGCCCTGCGTAGTTGCCCCCTAAAAATGAATGCATCAACTGGTAGCTAAGATTGTAAGAAGCAAGGTCAGTTTTCAATATTTCTCTAGGTTCTGTCTATCCCAGGACAGCTGCATCTGCTCCTGCCCACGTTCCTGAGGGCTTTCATCAGTAAGGCCCCGCGAGGTCTGCGAAGACAGAGGCAGGCCTTGCCCTCGGGGGCTGAGCATCTGTCAGAAGAGGGGAGGCACAGCTGTGTGTAGGGTGTGCCCGGGCCTGCGGCCAGTGCTCTCGAAGTCCAGGGAGGAGGTATGGTACCCTGGTTCTTGTCCTGCAAAGGCTCGCAGCCGGCCAGGGCCGCAGAAAACCACGTGCAGGAAAGAGTGACGTCTGAGGGAGGAGGGCGTTCGGTACCAAATGAGGGGCAGAGGCAACGAGCAGAAGCCGTCGAGTTCAGGAGAGGGGGACTTCTCTGAGGGAGTCTCCAGGTGGGGGTGCCGGGGGAATATTCAGGAGTAGAGAGTTGGGTTGTAGAGAACTCACCTAGGGCAGTGGTTCTCAGCCTTAGCAGCACTTTGGTGTCATCGGAGGAGCTTACAAACCAAATCAAACAAACCAACAAACCAACAAACCACAAAGAAACACCCCAAACCAAAACTCAGTTGCTTAACGGTCCCCACTTGGAGCAATTCAGATTTAATTGCTCAGAGGTGCCGCCTGGGCATTGCTATCATTAAAATTCCCCAATAGAACTTTCTGTGGTGATGGAAATGTCCAGTATTGTAGACATTAGCCCCAGGTGGCTATTGTATCTTTGAAATGTGGCTGGTCTGACTGAGGATCTGAATCTTAATTCATTGAAATTCAAATGTCAAATAGCCACATGGGACTAGTGGCTTCTGTATTGAACAGCACAGGCCTAGAACAATTAGGGGGAGATCTCCATCGAGCTAAGCTCACTCTGCGCATAACCTGCACAATTTCATTTAACCCTCAAAGCCGCCCTGTTTTGCCACAGAAGAAGGTGAA
>NW_011888877.1:3538753-3541033 GCF_000151845.1 Pteropus vampyrus | reverse complement strand
TTAATTGCTCAGAGGTGCCGCCTGGGCATTGCTATCATTAAAATTCCCCAATAGAACTTTCTGTGGTGATGGAAATGTCCAGTATTGTAGACATTAGCCCCAGGTGGCTATTGTATCTTTGAAATGTGGCTGGTCTGACTGAGGATCTGAATCTTAATTCATTGAAATTCAAATGTCAAATAGCCACATGGGACTAGTGGCTTCTGTATTGAACAGCACAGGCCTAGAACAATTAGGGGGAGATCTCCATCGAGCTAAGCTCACTCTGCGCATAACCTGCACAATTTCATTTAACCCTCAAAGCCGCCCTGTTTTGCCACAGAAGAAGGTGAAGCTCAGAGGCGTCAGTCACGTGCCCGTGGTTTCACACGTGGAGACCGTGGGAACGGCAGAGCGGGAACCAGGCGTGACGCCCCTGCCGCTGTCAGATGACCCTGCGCGCGGGTGGGGCCACGTCGAGGGTTTCGGGGGTCAGAGAGGGTCCTCCGCTGTTGTCCCGGGAGCACGGGGAGAACCGCTCACTTCTGCCAGAGAAACTGGAGTGTTAGGGAGCACCGATCTGGTCCCGACCCCGACCCGGGAGCACGGAGCTGAGGGGGGCCCGAACTGCTCAATTCAGCAACACAACCTCAGGTGAGGCTGAAGAGTGCACATAAGGACCTTGACCCATCCAATACCAAATAGCTCAACAGTGAGTCTGGGCCAAGTAGTAGGTTCCAGAACAAAGCCAAAGCACTGTATTTTGGAAAGTGCAATAGGGAGGCCCGCTAGGAGTTTCCTAGAGGAGGCTTTTGGGATTTGAAGACAGGCTAGCTGGCGGAGGATAGCAGCTCAGGTTTGCCTCGCCTCACTGATGGCTCCGCCAGCAATAGGGCTCTGCCTACTGAGGCTTCCGTAACATATCTACCGTATTTAGAGACATATGGCCATTGGGGTCTCTCCTAGAGGTATCAGGACAATAAACAGGTCCTGCAGTCATGGAAATGCAGAGATGAACCTTTAGAGCTAAACCCAGAATGGAGATGGTGGGTCTGAGTTTCCCACCAGAGAGAGAGGCTGCCTTGGAGAGAGACTGCTGAGGATGGGACATTTGGCGATGGCAAGAATGTCTCCCCACTCGCCAGCGGGAAAACCTGATCACAGCAGCAAGGCCAACTACGGAGAGAATTAGAGTAGCTGAGAATCTTGCACCCAGGAAAGCCCAGCGAGACCTCTTAGCACCCCTAATAAGTACCTGAGGCTGATTTGGCAACACAGAGACACTGTTGCACCAATAAGCAAGGAGGACTGACATAGTAATGGTTTTTAAAAATATGCGAGTTGATGACAATGGCTCCCACCCTCTCCCCCGGACTTCAAGATGCTCACAGGCGGCTTGTGAGACATAAAGAAGGACCCGCTCACAGGTGTTGCTTGATGCTTACAGTTAAGGTCTGCCACGATGCCTGTGGGACACATGCTTAATTGAATTAGTAAATGAATGAAAGGGGAGCAGAACTGGAAGCAAAATGAATAAAAGATGGGGCTTATTCTGTTTCATGTACACAGAACTGTTTGGAACAAAAATTTGTGTACAGTGTTAGGCACATTGGCCCCAGGCCATGTAACTGTAAACAATGGGCGGGAAGGTCGGACTGACACCCCGCCAAGCTCTCCTTGCAGCTCCGTTTTGGTGGGAAGAGGCTTCTCCGAGGAAGGGGTGGAAGATGGATAGGAAGTGATGCGGATCTTGTGGCAAGGACTTGAAAAGCTCAGGGCCATTCTGGGGAAGGGGGAGCAGAGGGTTGTGGTGAGATGAAGCATTTTTTTTTGCCAAGTATGTGGACCAATCTCATAACTATGCTAGCTCTGACACTTAGGGAAAAGAGTCTGGGTCTCTATAAACTCAGGAAGGTGGTAAAGTGAATAGGTCTATGTTAGTTTAGGTTCTAACTTAAAGCAGACGAGTGTATGGGTGCAAATAGTTTTGTTGGAGGTGATCTCAGGAAACACAATGAAAGAGTTAGGAAGTGAGAAAGGGAAGATGGGAAAGCTAGGGAAGGGAACGTCGATGAGGAGTTACCTCTCTGAGCAACTGACGCCCCATCTGCTTGGAACGCCCTGAGACTGTGGGTTTGAAATCATCCCACTGACTGTCAGCAAGCTGGAGAAAAGTATCCAGCTCCGACCATAGAGGATCGTTAGTGCAGGGTTTCCTGCTGGGGCCAGGCATGCTTCTTGGGCAGAGAGATGTGGAAAGCCGGTACATTCATTAAAGGTTTAAAATGGCTTGAAACAACA
>NW_011888877.1:3536167-3538703 GCF_000151845.1 Pteropus vampyrus | reverse complement strand
TATTTAGAGACATATGGCCATTGGGGTCTCTCCTAGAGGTATCAGGACAATAAACAGGTCCTGCAGTCATGGAAATGCAGAGATGAACCTTTAGAGCTAAACCCAGAATGGAGATGGTGGGTCTGAGTTTCCCACCAGAGAGAGAGGCTGCCTTGGAGAGAGACTGCTGAGGATGGGACATTTGGCGATGGCAAGAATGTCTCCCCACTCGCCAGCGGGAAAACCTGATCACAGCAGCAAGGCCAACTACGGAGAGAATTAGAGTAGCTGAGAATCTTGCACCCAGGAGAAAGCCCAGCGAGACCTCTTAGCACCCCTAATAAGTACCTGAGGCTGATTTGGCAACACAGAGACACTGTTGCACCAATAAGCAAGGAGGACTGACATAGTAATGGTTTTTAAAAATATGCGAGTTGATGACAATGGCTCCCACCCTCTCCCCCGGACTTCAAGATGCTCACAGGCGGCTTGTGAGACATAAAGAAGGACCCGCTCACAGGTGTTGCTTGATGCTTACAGTTAAGGTCTGCCACGATGCCTGTGGGACACATGCTTAATTGAATTAGTAAATGAATGAAAGGGGAGCAGAACTGGAAGCAAAATGAATAAAAGATGGGGCTTATTCTGTTTCATGTACACAGAACTGTTTGGAACAAAAATTTGTGTACAGTGTTAGGCACATTGGCCCCAGGCCATGTAACTGTAAACAATGGGCGGGAAGGTCGGACTGACACCCCGCCAAGCTCTCCTTGCAGCTCCGTTTTGGTGGGAAGAGGCTTCTCCGAGGAAGGGGTGGAAGATGGATAGGAAGTGATGCGGATCTTGTGGCAAGGACTTGAAAAGCTCAGGGCCATTCTGGGGAAGGGGGAGCAGAGGGTTGTGGTGAGATGAAGCATTTTTTTTTGCCAAGTATGTGGACCAATCTCATAACTATGCTAGCTCTGACACTTAGGGAAAAGAGTCTGGGTCTCTATAAACTCAGGAAGGTGGTAAAGTGAATAGGTCTATGTTAGTTTAGGTTCTAACTTAAAGCAGACGAGTGTATGGGTGCAAATAGTTTTGTTGGAGGTGATCTCAGGAAACACAATGAAAGAGTTAGGAAGTGAGAAAGGGAAGATGGGAAAGCTAGGGAAGGGAACGTCGATGAGGAGTTACCTCTCTGAGCAACTGACGCCCCATCTGCTTGGAACGCCCTGAGACTGTGGGTTTGAAATCATCCCACTGACTGTCAGCAAGCTGGAGAAAAGTATCCAGCTCCGACCATAGAGGATCGTTAGTGCAGGGTTTCCTGCTGGGGCCAGGCATGCTTCTTGGGCAGAGAGATGTGGAAAGCCGGTACATTCATTAAAGGTTTAAAATGGCTTGAAACAACATCCGTTTATTATCTCATAGTTCCTGTGAGTCAGGAATCTGGGCACAGCTTAGTCTGAAGACCCTTTGCCTCAAGGTCTCTCATGAAGCTGTAATAGAGTGGTTGACTAGGGTCGAGGTCTCATCTGCAGGCTCTACTGGGAAAGGACCCATTTCTTAACGCACTTACAGGATTCACATCCCCAGAGGCTGCTGGACTGAAAGCCTTGGCTCCTTGCTGGCTATTGGCTGGATTCTGCCCAGTTTCCTGACACCTGGCAGCTTGATTTTAAAGCCAGCAAGAGTCTTCTAACAAAATGGAAGATAGAATATTTTGTAACCTAATCACAGAAGTGACATCTCCTCATCGTTGTTGCCTTATTCTATTGGTTAGGAGCAATTTACTCAAGGGGAGAGGATTGCAAAGGTCCTGAATATTGGGAGGTAGAAGGTCATTGGCGCCATCTTGGAGCCTGCCTTCCACAGCCAAGGTGAGCAGAGGGGATGTGGGCAGGGACTGTCAGCATCTGCTGGGGGCGGAGTGGGGTGGGGGAGCACAGCCCGGCAAAGGGGCGGGGGGTTGGGGAAGAAGGAGTAAATGACCCGTGTGGAGAGATATGCTGAGAACCACAGGGAGCCTTAAATTCCAGAAGTGGGGAGACTCCTCGGTTGGGCAGATCAGCACTCAGTAGCACCCTGGCTCCTCGTCTCAACCCCTCAGGGCATGGCTAGGATTTGCATCCTGAGGAGCGCTCTGCTTTCTGCCTCGTGGTCTTTCTTGTTTCTCTGCAGAATTATCACCACTGGACCACAGACTAACACTTGGTAGAGGCTGTGGGATGTGGGGAGGGATTGGCCCCTTCTCAAGGTCAGCAGGGCTGGGATATGGAACCCTAATATCTCAAATTAGATTGAACCTTGAAGGCTTGCAAGTTCCACCAGCACCGTGATGCTTAATCTCTCTGCCTCGCTCAGTTGAACCAAGTGCCCAGGCTGGAAATTCTCTCCCCACACTCCCTCCAGGACTATTAGAAAGTTTATTGTTATACAGAAATGAATCAATTTCCTGGAAGCTCCTTTTGATCTTTATTCTGCTTCAAAGAGAGTCAACTCCCTCATTCACAAGATTGGCTCTCAAAGGGAGAATCTAGCTTCTTTGGACTCTTCTTCCTGGTTAAGTTTTAAA
>NW_011888877.1:3532392-3536117 GCF_000151845.1 Pteropus vampyrus | reverse complement strand
GCATCCTGAGGAGCGCTCTGCTTTCTGCCTCGTGGTCTTTCTTGTTTCTCTGCAGAATTATCACCACTGGACCACAGACTAACACTTGGTAGAGGCTGTGGGATGTGGGGAGGGATTGGCCCCTTCTCAAGGTCAGCAGGGCTGGGATATGGAACCCTAATACCTCAAATTAGATTGAACCTTGAAGGCTTGCAAGTTCCACCAGCACCGTGATGCTTAATCTCTCTGCCTCGCTCAGTTGAACCAAGTGCCCAGGCTGGAAATTCTCTCCCCACACTCCCTCCAGGACTATTAGAAAGTTTATTGTTATACAGAAATGAATCAATTTCCTGGAAGCTCCTTTTGATCTTTATTCTGCTTCAAAGAGAGTCAACTCCCTCATTCACAAGATTGGCTCTCAAAGGGAGAATCTAGCTTCTTTGGACTCTTCTTCCTGGTTAAGTTTTAAAGATTGGTGCTCAGAGCTGCATGTCGTGTTCTGGGTGTGATATGTTCAGAGCGGATGTGGGAGGGGTGAGGGGGAACTTCCACCTCCCCACAGACCATCTTTCTATTAACCAAGAGCCCTCTGGCTCCCCATGCCCTCTGGCTGTCTGTCACATTCAATCATTTGGAACCTCCAGTCGACGAGTGACCCAAGTTGTTTCTAGTGAGCAGCTCCTCAGTCAAAACTCTTCTCTCTGGCACTTGGGCATCTTTATTGGTATCTTTGTTTTTATTGGGGGCAGTAAAAAGGAGATTGTCCATTCTGCACTTGCAAGAAGAGAGATGGCCAGAGTGCTCCTGGACTTAATGGGAGACTTTATCTCGTATTTTTCTGGTGGGGTGATCGTAATGGATATAATAACAATAACTTAAAGCCAAACGCATACCGAACGGTCCAGGGAGGATGCATATAAAGGACACTAAAATGACTTAACAGCTTACACTACTCTTTTACTCTGATGATTTCATTTATTCTTCGAAATAATGCTGGGAGGGAGCTATTAATATACTCAATCTATAGATTCAGAGACCAACTTTTAGAGATGACCCGATGCCACACAACTATCAAATGGAAGACTTGGAACAAGAGTGAGGGTGTTTTGCCTCCACATTCTGTACGCTTCCCACTGGGCGGTTCTGCTCTCCTTAATATAGATACTAATGTGTCGTGTAAATTATTTTATCCTCAGCAAGTCCTTATTGAGAACCCATTAAGACAGTAGGAAGCATAAGGTATATAAAAGAATGGGAAAGCTTCCCCTCGAGGAGTTCATGACCTTTGGGACGAGACAAGATCTATATACCAGACTATTAGAAAAATATGGAAAACAGATTCTGACGTTATTGGATTGTAAGCGTGTATAACTGTCTGTAAGTGCTATTGTCATTTGGAGATGGGTGACTTAATTGAAGATGCTTCATGGAGGAAATTTCAGTAACTTACAATAATTCTTGAGCAATTTAGCACACTTAAGGAATTAATATTTTTCCCAGAAAGATGACAAAAGCTGTAGGGGAGATGCAGTATCGCTTATGTCCACCAGATGATGCCACCATTCAATAGAATTCTATAGCGTTTTGCTCTGGGGTTACATGTGGCCGTTGTGGTAAGTTTGAGATAATGGCTAGAAAGATATTTTAGCCTGTTTCAGACATTAATAAGTTTCTTAATATAATTTTCCATGGAGTTCAGGCACATTCACAATAGCGATTCTGAAAACGAACAAGGAACTACTCAACTTTCTCTTAAGTAGATTCTGTAGGTTGGCTCATTTTCCCAGCTGGGTCTCATCACCTTTTAGTATTCGCCCTGGCAAGTCCAGTGACCAAGGGATTAATGACAGCAGCAGAGAGCTGTTCCTGGAGACCAAGGCTGGGAGGGAGGGCCACCACCTTGGAGGTAAACTTTTTACTCTCTTAGGCATTTGCTCCCACTATATATGCAAATATATTCCCTACAGCAAATCTTGATAAACAACAGATTCAGCCCAGTGGAAAAGCCAGTATGGACAGCCTGATGCAATTATATTCAACATTAATGAGCTGTGGGCTCCATCTTAATGTGTTGATATTTTATAATATTTGATAATGAAAGAGAATAGAGTCTTTGAAGACAAAATGTTCTGGTGTTGCTGGATATTTTTAACCATGAACATTCATTGTTTTGTTTGACAAATTGGCCTGCTTCGGAATATTAAACACCCAGTCTTTAGGGTGTGAGGAAGATGAAAGCAACTGTATATGTTGTGCTCACTGAGAGTCTGTCTCAAGAAGCCCAAAACTCCTGCAAGGATTTACTTGGGAGATCTCATCTCTCTGGAGGTGGCTGTGACCAGCATGCTCATTTGCATTCTCACTGGGCCTGATGAGGGCACACTTGTTTGAGCCACACCTGCCCGAGCCGTCACAGTGTTGTTCTACTTAGCCAGCCCCACTCAGAGGACCCAGAAGGCAACTGGGTACCGGAGGGCTAAGACACATTTAGATTGCCCTTGTGGAAAGCCAGCTGGGGAGGAGAGGTGGCAAGTGTCCCCTATTTTCCCAGCAGGAACTGGGGAAACCCTATGGTGCTTTATCTCATTCTTGTGAGAAGTTCAACTGTGGCAACGGCTAAAACGCAGTTTAGACATAATTATTGATTAACAATAACATGATAGCCAACATCCATTATTAAGTAATTGTTATGTTCCAGGCACCATAGAAACTGCTAGGGATGCATTATTTAATTGAATTCTTACAAGTACCTATGAGTTGTACGTAGACCCCAAATCCATCCTGTTTCCTTGTTGGCACTGTCTTGATTTTGTAATTTCCACTCTGTTCTGAGTGGCCATGCACTGTGGGAGAGGTGCGTTTCAAACACCCGGGTTGAGTCATGGTTGGCCGAAGGCCAAGCCCATCCTAGGGGTCTTGGCCTCCTTGTCAGTGATTGGTTTAGGAATGAATATGTGGTCAGCGCGGCCACACATTGGCCTGAGCACCACGCAAAAGTACCACATTCAAAGGGGCACCATTCACATCAAAGATGTCTACTAACTGATGAGAGTGTTCAAGCATGAGGACTCTGGGCCTGCTGGTTGCCTTATGTCCCAAGGACCGTCCCGCGATGATGCACACACGTTCTGCCCTGTCCAGCACAGTAGCCACTAGCCAGTACTGAGCACTTGAAATGTGGCTGGTGCAACCGAGGCACCGCATTTTAAATTTTATTTAATTTTAATTCATTTAAAATGAAATGCAAAGAGTCCTATGTGACGAACGGCTGCTATATTGGGCGATGCAGTTCTGGAGCACGAATCCGTATCCGTGCCCTCCACTGAGAACACATGGAAGAGAGCGGGCATGTACACTGTCACTGCCAAAGCAAGCAGCCGGGTGACCGTGAGGCCATATCTTGTTTGAGGAACTTCCTCTGATTTGCATAAAGGTGGGAGTGTAGGCCAAGAGCAGCCCTGAATGTGATCCATGCCTGGACAATGAGATGGAAGGAGAGAACTGCTGGGGGCTTCTGGAAGACATGGTTTTCCAATTCAAAGAAGACACACCAGAAGAAACAGCACCCCCCGCCCATTCTTTCCCACTGGATTTTGCCATTATCTAGATAGAGTGTCTGGAATTGCATGGTGCTACCAGCTGGAAGATACGCCAACACGCAGAGAAGTTGAACCAAAGCCCTGGTGGACTGGGATCAGAGGCTGTCCTGATTTTGGATTTCTTGTCATGTGAAATAAAAAAAAAAA
>NW_011888877.1:3526819-3532342 GCF_000151845.1 Pteropus vampyrus | reverse complement strand
GGCATGTACACTGTCACTGCCAAAGCAAGCAGCCGGGTGACCGTGAGGCCATATCTTGTTTGAGGAACTTCCTCTGATTTGCATAAAGGTGGGAGTGTAGGCCAAGAGCAGCCCTGAATGTGATCCATGCCTGGACAATGAGATGGAAGGAGAGAACTGCTGGGGGCTTCTGGAAGACATGTTTTTCCAATTCAAAGAAGACACACCAGAAGAAACAGCACCCCCCACCCATTCTTTCCCACTGGATTTTGCCATTATCTAGATAGAGTGTCTGGAATTGCATGGTGCTACCAGCTGGAAGATACGCCAACACGCAGAGAAGTTGAACCAAAGCCCTGGTGGACTGGGATCAGAGGCTGTCCTGATTTTGGATTTCTTGTCATGTGAAATAAAAAAAAAAAAAATCTGCTTGCTGGTTAAGTCATTGAATTAAGATTCTCCATTATTTGCAGCTGAAAGTGACCTAACAGATACAAGAGTCTATTGATTGATCTCGTCTTATAAATGAGATCACTGAGGCTCAGAGATTTGACAAAGCTTGTCCAAGGTCATCAAGCTAGTCATTTGCAGATTTGGGTGGGAGTCAAATCCAGGTCTGTCTGACTCCAAAATCCATGCTCTTAATTAATTACCGTGTTACATTATCTTCTGATTGGATTTCAAATTCCCCCACTTTCAAAATCAATGCACAGCTTTTGCTCTATTTCCTGTGTATGGTACCGGTTCCTGCTTCTGTACTTTCAGTGTGGGGTTGCCTCTGAGCTGGAGAAATTGCTTATGCTAGATCTGTCCTGTCTTCTGTGTTCTGTTTTGCCATCTGTGGCCAGGACACGAGGTGCAGAGACACCCCTTCCTCCTTGGTCTGGGGGAGGCGGGGCTGAGCAGTACCAGGTAACGTTCCTGTTTCTCTGCAAACTGCCTGCAGACATGATTTACATTTGAAAGCTGTAATTCAGAATTCTCAGAGTCTGGAAAGTTTGGGACCTCTAGGGAGACCGGCTCCTTCAGGTGACTGTGGAGGGAGAAAATGAGGACATACGGAAGCAAATTTAAGGGACCCAGGACAGGTTTGGTGATCCTGAAAGCTGCTGTGTAGTGGCTTAACATGGAGTTGGAGAAGGTGGCGACTAACCAGACCTTTCTGCTTCTGAGTTTTTTCTCTCCCTAGGGGACGGCATCCATCCTAGAGCCTCAGGGTCCTCCCTTGTGCAGAGGGCTCACCGGCTAAGCTCCTGGGGGCTCAGTCTTGGGTGTTTAAAGGCACCTCAAACTCCAAAGGTTGCAAACCAAGCCCAGGACTCTCTTTCTCTGTTGAGTTGGAGAAATGTTATCCACCGTGCCTTCCCCGAAATTTTGGGACTATTCGAGAAGAGACACTGGCATCAAAGAGGGGTCACGTCAAGGAGCACAATTTGGGTCCGATTTCTCCTCCCATGTTGGAAGAACTTCCAGGGACGCTGCTTTGAGTGACTGCGGGAGGGGGTCACCTAGTTCCCTGCAGCCGTTTGCTTCTGTGGGGGTGCAAAGGCCCAATCCATTCCTGGGACTGAGGTCTAGCTAATGCCTCTTTTCCAGTCTCTCCCATGGTGACCACGTGCTGCCTGAAAGGCACTGGAGAGTGGCCTCTGGCTGTCCTGGAGCCCATCCTGGGGGTTGATCGGAGATGCCCTTTGTGTATCACCTGTGCCGTTCTAGCCTTCCACGCCTCTGCTCCCAGGCTGTGTCCCTATGGGGCCACCTCAGCTGAGACACAGGGTAAAAAGGTTAATACAGTAAAAGTACTTAGAATAATGCCTAGAACATAGTGAGTGTTCAGTTGGTGTTATTACTACTCTTGCATTATTATTATTATTATTATTATTGTTGTTGTTGTTGTTGTTATTATTATTGTTATTATTACACCAAACAGAACTAAATCTGTGCATCCATTAAAGACCCAAAGGAGATAACACATTTGCCCCTCAAAAATCCTCCTGGAGGGACTCTGGGAACCATTTCCAGATGACCTTTAATGCCCCGGATGCTGGAAGGGGACCTTGCCCCATGTGAGTTATTGCGTTTGTACAATCTACTGTCTGGGTAATTGTCTCTGAACGTGTTATTTAGAATGTCTACACTGCGCATTTAAAGAGCGTCTTGTAATCATGGCTTACTGAAATTCACTGCACTCGTCGGCAATTATCACCGAATCACAGGCTGAAAGGAACGACAGATGTCATTAAGGCCAGCCCTCAGCCCCCAGCCCCCCTGCTCAGACACAAGCCTGGCCTCATCTTGAAAATGAGGCTTTTCTAGGGGAGATTTCTTTTTAAAAAATGACCTTGAATCTGATCACTTCCTGAGAGAACATCCAGCCCTGTACTTTACTGCCCACGGCTTTGAATTAGTTAAAGCCCCAGTTTGGTTTCCTGCCCCAGATGAATTTTGCTTCTCTTCCTTTCACCCCGGGTTTTCCTCTGACACTTTCTCCAGGCCGGGGCCCTTCATTCTTGGGGTTCGTTTGAACCGTTTCCATAGTGACAGCCACTTGTTGCGTTTTTGAGTCTTTCATTGAGGTCTTTGCAATTTGCCAGCTAAGCCACCGATCACCAGGCGTGTGTGCCAGGTTAATAAGACAAAGTCCGTTTTATTTTATCCTTCCATTTTTTGTCGGCCTTCAGTTGGGAGCAGCCTCACAAAAGAGAGGGCCTTTTGGCTTTCCAAATGCTGAGGCCTCCACTCCTTATCCCGGGCGCGATTTTGGCCTGAGGCCGCGTGCAGGGCACCCCCTCAGCTGCGTCTGGCCAGGCCCTGAGCCAGCCATGGCAACAGGCTGGGGCGCTGGCCTCCCAGGCGGCCACGTGGGGCTCTTTATTTGCATGTGGGTGTGATTTGGAACTGACACTCTTACTTCTTCGTTTTAAAGGTAGGGTAATCAGGATGGAAACAGTTTCATCACGTGGCTCAGTGTCCTTTATAGAAGGTCGGAATCAGAATAATTTTGTTTTTGGAGAATTCTCTGTGACCCTACGTCAGTGACATTAAGCAGAGAAGCCTCACACTACCCTTATGCCTCCTATGTGCCCACGCTGGAGTCACCCACCATTTTCCTGGGGTGTGTTTAGTATCACAAGTGTAAGCCAAGACCTGGAAAAAGTACTAGTGATTCCAGCAGTCCCCAGAAGTAGAACCACCAAAGAAAGAAATCCGATAAGTGGGTCAGCTGATCAAAAGTCATCACCGTCAACGATCCCCTTGGTGACTTAAATGGAAACGCTTTCTGTCTTCAACTCTATAGCAGTGCTTCTGCATGGCTCCATGAGATTTATTTTTTATAATTAAAAGAAATTTTTCAATGACGGCATGCAATATTATATGAGTTTCAGGTGTGCATCATAGTGATTCGACATTTATGTAACTTTTGAAGTGGTTATATTCCAAGAGATTTTTAAGCACGGGAGAGCCTGTTTCTCCCTATGTTTTGCAAGTTTTTTTTTTTTCCTGCAAGATTTTTATTGTTCGTCGCTGTCGAGCTTTTGGAAGAATCTGTGAAGAAAATTCCTCTGAGCTGAAGGGATTTTCTGTTTTGCGTGTGGCTGGAACTTTTGGCGGGGCACACTGAAGGGCAAAGTTTTTCCTCTTTTAGGAGCCGCGAGGTACAAGTACGAGCTGACTGGGGTGCAGAAGAGAAGGGCTTGACCTTCAGAAGAATGCCTGAAAGCCCTGCCTGTCTGGTTTCATCATGGGTTTTAACTGAGTACTTGAAAAGAGAAAACAGAGGAACATAATGATCCAGAGCCTAAGGCTTCTTGGCTGCAAACATACCAAATACTTGAACAAATGAACACAGAATCAAGGGCAGTTTGTAAAGCGGCATCACAGTGCAGATCAATTTTAAAGGCAGGCAAAAGAAACAGAAGGGAATTATCTAAATTAAAAGGAAATGTTTGTAATTGCAAACAAGAAAATGGAAAATGTAGTGATAGAATAAAGAAGCCCGTCAGGCTGCGTCTGGAGCCAGCAGACCCCGTCGGCAGGTTTGGCTCATTTGGCTCTCTGCAGAGCCTTCTGGGCCTTTGAGAAAGTGCCTCTTTCTCAGATTGGGTTGGATGACCCACTCCTGTCTGCAGTTGTCCTCACAGGGCCGGAGGCTGCAGAAGTCTGAACTGGATTCTCAGAGGAGTGATTCGTTCTAGGGCTTCCGGGAGAACTTGATCGTGAAGGAATCCTTCCGCTCCCACATAATCCAATTCTAACTGGCTCGGGCAATAAGGAAACATCGATTTGCTTAACAGAAAAGCCCTGACTTAAGGCTAGTCGAATCTGGCAGGTCAGTGATATCACCAATGGCAAGGTTTCTTTCTCTTTTTCTGCTCTGCCTCCAGTGTTGTCAGATTTATTCCAATGCTGGCTTCTCTCCTGGTTGCGAGGTGGTTGCCGCCTGCCTTCAGGGTGATGTGCTCCCTCTTCAGAGTTCAGAGAGAGTGAATGAGAGCATGTCTCTCCTTCAAATGTCAAACTAGAAGTCTTGCATCTTATCTTGCCTGTCACCTTAGGTCGTCCTCTGCCCTCCGGCTATACACTTGCGATCACTGTGGCGAAGGAAATGCTGAGACCCATCGATTGGTTTAGGCCTGGATCCCTATCCATTCTTGCAGCCATCACTGTGGCAAAGGGGGTTGAAATGCTGCTGACTGGTTTGGGCCAATCAGCGTTCTCTTCCCTCCCCCGTCCCAGAGCTGGAGGTTGGGGGGCAATCCCACCCCAAAAACAGGGCTTTGCCACCAAGAAGATTGGAGTCCCTCAGAGGAAAATCTGGGGGCTGTCGGCGAGGGGGACGCAGGGGGTGAAGCAAAGGCCATGTGTCCTCTCCAGGTCCTGGTCTTTTGGGTAGGGAAAGGCTAGAGGGTGGGGTGGGCAAGCAGCAGACAGTGGAGTTACATCCTGAACCCTAGGAAGGAAGGGTGGGGATGTACTAGGAGCCTGTCTGAATCAGCTTCCTAGCCGAGTCCTCGCTTCTTCCTTTAGTCATGTGCTTTCTTCCTTAGCTTCCCCCAAATGGATGAGCGTAGCCTAGTGACTGAGACCGTGTATCCCAGACCAGGCACCAGCATCTCCCTACCAGCCATATGACTTGGGAAAGTTATTTAACCTCCTAGGCCTTCAATTTCCTTACCTGTAAAATGAGAATATAATAGAACCTCTCTCACCAGATTGTCGTGAGGATTAAATGAGTCAAAACACTTAAAGCACTTAGCACAGTGCCTGACTCAAAGTAGGTCTTCAATAAATATTAGCTATTATTATCATCATTCCATCAAAAATCTCTGTTTCTTGTCATCTCCAGCATTAGACAAAGGCAGCCATTTGACTTATTTATCTTTGCACACTCAGCTCCCAGCACAGTGCCTGCCACAATACTTCTGTGTTTAATGAATGACTGCATGAATGAACGATGGCTAGCCCGTGGTTTAGGCGGCCCTTAAATCGGGCAGAATGTGGTTGGACCTCAAGCCTGGCCACCCTCATGAGACTTTTCAGTCC
>NW_011888877.1:3516130-3526769 GCF_000151845.1 Pteropus vampyrus | reverse complement strand
TCCTAGGCCTTCAATTTCCTTACCTGTAAAATGAGAATATAATAGAACCTCTCTCACCAGATTGTCGTGAGGATTAAATGAGTCAAAACACTTAAAGCACTTAGCACAGTGCCTGACTCAAAGTAGGTCTTCAATAAATATTAGCTATTATTATCATCATTCCATCAAAAATCTCTGTTTCTTGTCATCTCCAGCATTAGACAAAGGCAGCCATTTGACTTATTTATCTTTGCACACTCAGCTCCCAGCACAGTGCCTGCCACAATACTTCTGTGTTTAATGAATGACTGCATGAATGAACGATGGCTAGCCCGTGGTTTAGGCGGCCCTTAAATCGGGCAGAATGTGGTTGGACCTCAAGCCTGGCCACCCTCATGAGACTTTTCAGTCCGGTATGATCCTAGCACCCGCTGGGATGGCTCTAATCAAAAAGTCAGATAATAACAAGTGCTAGGGAGGATGCGGGGCAGTTGGGACCCTCATTCGCTGCTGGTGGGAAGATATAATGATGCAGCCACTTTGGAAAATAGTCTGGCAGTTCCTTAAAGGATTAAACGTAGAGTTACCATTTTACCCAGAAATTCTACCCTTAAGTATATAACCAAGAGAAAGGAAAACTTATGTCCATACAAAAAACTTGTATGTGAATGCTCAGAGCAGCATTATTTGTAATAGCCAAAAAGTGAAATCACACAAATGTTCATCGATTGATGAATGGATAAGCCAAATGTGGTCTATCCATACCATGGAATATTGTATGTTAATAAAAAGAAATGAATTACTCATACATGTTACAATGTGGATGGACCTTGAAAAAACTGTGCTAAGTAGAAGAAGCCAGACGCAAAAGATCGTGTGTCGTATGATCCCATTTATATGGGATGGACATCCCATGTAAAAGGCAGATTCAGAGAACAGATTAATTGGTGGTTGAGGAGATAGGTTGTGGGAAAAATGGGAATAATTGCTGATGAGGGCTCGGTTTCTTTTCTATTCATCGAGGTGATGGTTACACAGATCTGTGACGATACTGAAAACCTTTCCTTGGTGATGGCATGTGAATTATAATAATGAAGCTCAGTAAAACTGTTACGAAAATAGACAAAAAACTAGAGGAGTCGAGAGCTGGCGGCTACATGCCTCATCTTCCCATCCTTCAGGTCAGCAATTCCGGGGAGCGTTCTGGATGTTTCTAGAAGGTTCTGCCTTTAGAACCCTACTTGAATACAGCAATGATCTTAATAATACTTCTTTTTATGGTCATTTCCTCCTTCGCTGTCTTACTCTGTCTGCTTCTCACTCCTGTCTCCTGGAATCCTCGTCCCCCGCCCCCCAAACAAAACAAAACAAAACAAAACAAAACAAAACAAAACAAAACAAAACACCTGCACCACAAGATTTTATATCAGGCTCTGCTTTTGGGAGAACCCAAACCAAGACAGCATGCAATTCAGACTGAAAGGTATTAAACACTATATATGTAGTATTTAATGTAGTGTATACACACACACACTATATATATAGTATGTGTATGTATAGATTTTCTCTTTTTATTTCAACCAGATTGTTACTTCTTCTAGAAACAAACCATGACTTAAACTTCTTTAGTTTTGCAAACCCTGCAGCAATGGAGGAGAGGACCAATGCTTGTTAGCTGTTATGTACCTGGTACTTTACATATATTTTCTCATATAATCCTCAAAATAACTCTGTGAGGTTCTTATCGTTATTTCCATTGTGCTCAAAGAGACCTTGGCTCAGCTCAGAGAGGTTAACTTCACCAGATTTACTGAGGACACACAGCTAGAAAGTTGACTGAGTTTACTGGGGACGCACAGGCTGGTGAGTGGCAGAACAAGGATGTTTATCTAGGTATGTCTGAATCCAGGTGGCATATAGCAGATCCTTAAAAACAATACTTGGTGGTACTCTGTAGCCAAATTGATACTTTATCCTTTGCTTGGTAGTTTCATTCTAGGAACCAAATCATATAGTTTTAATATAAAATCCTCGATGGGTAATAAATTGTTGAGAGAGCAGTTACGATATGGTGATAAATGTTTAGCAACTGGCAGTCTGGAAGAAAAAGCCTATTTTTAGTGGTTGCTAATTTCCACGGTGTCAACACTCCCAACACGGCAGATTTCAAGCTGCTGATGTGGAGTTGGGATGAATTGTGCTGTAGCAGACCGATACATACTGTTTTCACTAACAGACACAATAGATGTAGGTAAAATAACCTCAACAGCGTAGATATTAGTAAAATGTAGAAAAATAACTAAGAAGTAATGTTGAGTATTTCTTAACTTTGTTTTTAATGTAATTTAACTGCAAGCTTATGCAATTTAATTTTTAATAATGGTTATGTTTAGCAACTGGCATGCAAAAACCCTGAAAAACTAACCATCAGCTCTCAAGGGGCCAGTATGAGCTGGCTCCAGGATATCTGTGGACCGTAGCTTGGAAGAGAGATAAAAAGAATTTTTACTAATGACTTTATCATCAAAATTTGTCTCAGAAGGCAGGAAGTGGATCACTTTTAGAAGTCGAATTATTCCGTGACACTAAAAACAGAGTATCAGTAGCAAAGAAGAAACATTCTTTGATGTAACACCACCCAGTGGAACTTACTTATTATTACTTATTCAGTTGGATACTGTCCAATACAGTAGCCAATAGCCATATGTTGACTCTTGAACACTTAAAATATGACAAATGAATTTATACTTAAATAGCTGCATGCAGTTAGTGGCTCTGGTATTGAACAGCACAGCTTACACTCTGGTTAATAGTTTTTAGTGGATCTTTATTGTGAAACGCGCCAGCTCCTCAGCGTGTACCGCCTGGTTCTGGCTGGCTTAGCCACCCACTTTACCCCTTCCTACTATCAGCGAGGACCCTCCCTCCACCCAGCTCCTCTGGTTTCTCTTCCATCCCTTCCTTATGTACTCAGCCGATGCTCTTATCTGGCCTTTGGAAGTGGTGTTCCTTCCTGCTCTAGTTCCCCTATGTGCCTCTAATGGGTTATAGCTGTGCCTGTGAGCTGCCTCTGCAACTTTTAGGGTTAGCCTGGCAGGGCCTGGTGTGGTTGGGGCTCCTGGGAGAGTCACCTTCAGACTCAAGTTGATTCGTTTGGGGACACTTAGTGCCATTTGAGGAGCAGGGTCTCACAGATGTCCTATGGGCCTCTAGGCTGGGAGTCCCAGTGACATAAGTGTTCCACAGAGCCACCACAGCACACTCTGTGGCTAATGAGATACTCACCATTTGGACTCCTACCTCAGCAGCCAGCCAAAGAGTGGGTCACTGCATGGTGGACAAGCGACCCTGGTGTGTCCAGTTCAAGCTCCGAGTTTCCAGGAAGTGAGGCACAAGGCCAAGGAGTGGGCAGCACAGGGGCTCCTGGTGGCGTAGCTCCGGGGTTGTTGGTAAGTGTTCGTAATGGTGTCCGGGCTAGCTGCTGGTTAACTGCCTTAACACCACGTGCACATTCTGCAAATTAAGAATGCCATGATTATTTTGAAATCCTCTATAAAAAAACGTTCAATTGACTTAGAAATCCATCCATATTAGCACAAGACATTTAAATGTTGCATTTATCAATAAAGCATATGAATCATTAGTAGAGCCTTTAAATATCATTTCAACTGTTGTATGTTTTTGATAGTTGTAAACATAATTTTGAGTTCTTTAGCACATATTTATGCAGAGGTTCTCACTGATGATGACTTTCAAGAATTTGAAGATACTGTTAAAAAGTTGGCATTTTTGCCATCATTGGCATAACTTGGTATAAAAAAGTTATATTTTTTTCAAGTAAGCTCATGTTTCTCATTTAAAAAATTCAAAAAGATTTATTTGGAATTTATGTAAGTTCATATTTTAATCTATGTTCTAATGATTGTCTTTTTTCTTATTATAATTAAGGTTAAAAAGTAATATTTGTTTCCAGTAAGTATTATATAAATGGTTCTCTCCCTCAATCTCTTCTAGTTCCTCCCAGCATGCCAAGCCAATATTTCTGTTTCTGTGTGCCGTGACTTGAGAAGGTTGAGCAGCAGTGCCCAGATAGTCTTACCCTCTTCCACACAGCCTCTCTAAGCTGCTCTTATTTGTGACTCAACTCCTCTGTACTTCTGGTCACCCCACAGCCAGCAGTCTCTGGGTTCTGCTTTGCTTTGGCAGGCAGAGTATGCTACTTGCATGTGCTTATATGCAGCTTTAGTGTGACTCTCTTGTTCTGCACATTTCATATTTTTTCTTCCCAGTGAGGTTGTATATTCTTCAAGTGTAGTTAGTATCTGTGGACTTACTACTTTTAGATAATTCAATTCCTTGAAAAAACTCAATAAGAATTACAAGATCCAAAATTAATTCACTTAAAATTAAGGAGCAGAATTTATTTTCTTTCTATCTTCCTATAAAGAGGCTAATGTAAAATCTCTATTATCTATCTATCTATCTATCTATCTTTCTATCTATCTATCTATCTTTCTGTCATCTATCCATCCATCCATCCACCCACCCATCCATCCATTATCTATCTATCATCGATATTGTTCTGCTTTTCTTGTCTGCCTTTAGTGCTTGTGTGAATTTCCACCTATTCTGCCAGGGGCATTTCCTTGCCTTGGGGAGGATTAGGATTATTACAGAGAAATGCAAAAAGAAAGAACAAATCAATGTTAAGTGTTTGATATCCAAAACAGGATGTTTGAGTCCACAGTAAGATGGGAAGATCAGACTTTGAAATAGAGGATGTGTTTTCTAAGTTCCTTAAGCTTCCTTTAATGCGGCAAAAGCTGGGAGACTTGACTGTTAGGCTTTTCCATAAGCCAAGGCGATGATGTATGTGGCAAGTAAGAGAAGCTGGTGCCATTCAGTCCCGAGAAGGGGCAGAGGAAGCCAGTATCAGACATGTGAGTCGAGGGGCAGAGGAAGCCAGTATCAGACATGTGAGTCTCGTCTTCCCTCCCTGGATCTGATTCCTGGGTGGGGGGCTGGTTTTAGATGGGGAGAGAGGAAAGCTGAAAGCCGAGGAGGCTTATATGCCTTGTTCCCCATTTTGAGGTCTCTTAGAGAAGAAGAAGGAATAAGATTATATTAACAGATAAGCAGACAAGAGCTTTGGGTGTGGGATATTATTCAACCTACTACATAGGCAGAGGAAAAATTAAACACTGACCATTCACCCAAAAGAGACTGATGTAATCGAAATGGATTATTTCAAACTAATGAGGCCGAGATCCTGAGAACTGGCAAGTTTAAATAGTCCTCCCCATCCTGGCCACTACTTAGAAGGATGGGGGCTCATTAGGAAAATTAAAGTTATAGAAAATGGATAAGTTCCATTTTCTGTTTGTATCTGAGTAGTGTTGAGGTTGAAATTGCCACATTACTGTATGTCTGGCTAACTACTACTCCAAAAGGAAGTGAAAGAAACAGATGCTAACAAATCACTGTAATCAAGATAGAAGATCACAAGCAAAATAGTGCCGTTTGTGGGAGCACAGAAGGGTGGCGGAAGAGAAGGACATGATTATACCAGAAAACTAAGTTTGAGAGGAACAATTACAATTCATCAAAAAAGATTTCTTCTCAGCCCTGAGTTTCTTGGAAATCAAGAAGAGAAGGGAAAGATGAAAGATGATAAGGACCTTATTATTTAGTTCAAGGAAGCAAACCATATTGCCGAGAGATTAAAAAACAGTTTTAAAAATACTGGCTATGAGAGGACTCTGTCATAAAGGGCATTTATAGAGGGAACAGAGACTGATTAAATGTGATTTCGTTGATAGAAATTCTATGGGAAATTCAAAGACATTTTTTTCTTATGGCATTTCTTATATCTAACCTTAAACTAAGGGTATAAATATTAATTTGATGTTCTGAAAGCTTTCGTGTGAAAGCTAAATAATAATGTCCAAGTATATAACTTTCTGGGAGAAAAACTTAGAGAATCTAGTTATTGCATTGTCCAATACGTTAGCCACTGGCCATACAAAATTATTTAAATAGAAATTTGAATTAATTAAAATTAAATAAAACTAAAAATCCAATTTATCTGTTACACGAGTCATATTTTAACTACTCAATGGCCATATATGGCTAGTGGCTACTATACTGAAATGAACTGTACAGAGAAATTTCCGACATTACAGAAAGTTCTATTGGACAGGTCCCAGAGGAATATATGGATTACCTTTTGGGTATGAATTGTTTTTCCAAATAATTCAGTATTGAGACCATTTGTGAGGAGTATATTAAAAAATAAAGTGTTAGATAAACTCAGGAAATATTTTAAAGAGCTTCTAAAGATAAATTTAATGTTCAAATAATTATTTTAAATGTGATGCTAAATAAAAATTAAATAAAATGTTAAAATAGAGTCTGCCTCTTACCAGATACCATATACAAAAATTAAATCATAATGGATTAAAGACCTAAATGTAAGACCTAAAATTATAAAATTCTTAAAGAGAAAATGTGGCAAAGCTTTATGACATTGGATTTGGCAATGATTTCTTGGATATGGCGTCAAAAGCACAAGGGACAAAAGAATAGAGTGAGAAAATTGGAAAAAAAAAAAGGTTAAAAAATTTTGTACATCAAAGGACATTATTAACACAGTAAGAAGTCCACCCACAGGATGGGAGAAAGTATTTGCAAGTCATATATCTGATAAGGGATTGATATCTAGAATACATAAAGAACTCAATGACAACAAAGACAAAAAATCCAATTCAAAATGGGCAAAGGACTCGAATAGGTTTCTCTAAAGATGCTCTACAAATGATCTACAAATAAGCACGTGAAAAGATGCTCAACATCACTAATCATTAGGAAATGCAAATCAATACCACAATGAGATACCACCTCATACCCATTAGGATGACTGTTATAAAAAAAAAACCCTAAAAAACAAAAAAAGAAAGAAGCGTTGGTTATGATGTGGAGAAGTTGGAGCCCTTAAGCTTTGCTGGTGCAAATGTGAAATGGCGCAGCTGTTGTGGAAAACAGTATGTCAGTTTCCCGAAAAATTAAACGTAGAGTTACCATTTGATCCAGGAATTTTATTTGTGAGTATGTGCACAAAAGAATTGCAAGCAGAGACTTAATTGGATATTTGAGCACCAGTGTTTATAGCAGCATTATTTACAATGATCGAAAGGTGAAAACAACCCAATGAGTGAATGAATAAGCAAAATGTGGATATATATACAATGGAATAGTATTCAACCTTAAAAAGGAATGAAATTCTGATACATATTACCACATGGATGAAACTTGAGGACATTATACTGAGTGAAATAAGCCAGACACATAAGGGCAAATATTGCATGATTCCTTTTACAAGATACCTAAAATAGTCAAATCGTAGAGACAGAAAATAGAACAGTGGTTACCAGAAGCTGATGGGTGGAGGGAATGGGGAGTTATCATTTAATGGAGACAGAGTTTCAGTATGAGATGAAAAAATTCAGGAGTGGGATAGTGGTGCTGGTTGCACAGCAGTGTGAAAGCTCTGGCTATGCTTGTACCTGAGTGACCCGCATGGACGACTGCAGGTATCCGGCAGCCAGGAACAGTGCTCCCAGCAGACAAGACAACTTGCTGAGGATGATGGGACAGAAAAGTGGAAAAAGCCCACATCCCTGGGTTGGGGGTGGAGTGTCAGGGAGTCCCTACACCAACCCTGGAACCACCTCGCCTCCATAATTCCTGTTATCTAAATTTTCTTTACTCTTAAGAAAAATAACTTGACGTATTTTGACTTGACTTTTAAATAGTTCACTTATGTTAAACAAACTTAAGAGCTATCATGCATAAAATGGACTTTTTTTATTTCTGGGCAGCTCTGTGAGTTTAAACACACGTTTAGATTCACGTCAGCACCACATCAGCGTCTTGAGTAGTTCCATTGCTTCCTTCACAGTCGCATCCTTCCCCAGCCCTGACTCCTAGCAGCTACCGATCCGTTCTCCATCACTCTAATTTTGTCCTTTTGAGAATGTCCAGGAAATAGAACCATACAGTATGTAATGTTTAGAGACTGACTTCTTTTACTTAGCATAATGACTTTGAGATTCATCTAGATTGCTGCTTTTATCAGTACTTTGTTCCTTTTAATTGCCGAATAGAATTCCATTGTGTGGATATACCAAAGTTTTTAATCCATTTACTAGTTGAAGGACAGTCGAGTTGTTTCCAGTTTGGGGCAAAAATGAATAAAATTGCTATAAACATTTGCATACGGGGTTTGCGTGATCATAAGTTTTTCTTTTTAAAGATGAATACCCAGAAGTGGGATTGCTGGGTCATATGGGAAGTGTGTGTTTAATTAACATTTCCCAGAGGGGCTGTATCTTTTTGCATTCCCACCAGTGGAGTGTCAATTGCTTCACATCCTTGTCAGCACTGGCTATAATACAAATGTTTTTTTAAGCACCTGGCTTGGTGCAAGATGTTAGAGAATCACTGACATAATTATCACTCTTGAGGAGTTTGTGGTCAGGTTTATTAAAAGCCTACAGCAATAACCATGTCAAGGTCACATAACGTACTTCTAAACAGTATACTAAGTAATTTTGATGAAGCAAATGTAGGATGTTTGGAGATACAGGAAGAGAAAAGTGAAGTACTCTCTAGGGAAACAGGAAAAATTTTGTGGTTAATCAATATACTCTGCTACTAGTAGCTTGATTCCAAGATTAATACTGTCATATACTGTTGCCTTGATTTGTGATGACATGCCAATCATGATTTTATAGCAGGCACAAACAATATACCATCAATTTCAGAAAAGTTTTTTGTTTTTGCCACTTGGAATGTATGGTTCTTTTTTTCCTAGTCAAGATGGCTCTGTTACTAGAAGACTAACCCTCAGTTTATTTTATTGCTGATTTCAAGATGAGGAAACGTGAGTACATACAAGGATAAACCACCACTTCCTCACTCAGGCAAACTGCTATCGTCAACAGTTAATTTGGTAGATATTATTAAGCTTGCATTACTTATTCGGTAGGATATTCAAAAGAGAATAAAATGTACAATAGGTCAACATGAGCCTAGTCTAAATTGATAAATTCTCTGATGTTCCTCAGGGCCATGGGACAAATTCAGTGTCCTCAGTCATACTGAAGCTTTCAGCTCTATTTTCTTCCCCGATGTTGTCTTTCATGATGGAGAGACCTTTATAAATGCTTACTTTTTTTTTCCTAGATAGAGTTGTAGACTTCCTTCTCGGAAAGAGGCAGGAAGGTGACTCCTTTTACGACCAGGGTTAAAGTTACTCACTTCTTCCCTTCATGAGGGGGCACTGACGTGGCACCTCTCTTAACTTGTTTGCTCACTGTAAACCGATGGCTTTGCAATGGCCATCAGTGACTGACTATAAATCGATGGTCACCAGCCAGAGGCCGGGTTCTTTGATGTCTTTCTTTCTGGCTTTTTCCTCACGGCTAGGGATATACTGAGAGTTTTCCTTAAGAAATGAGTAACTTTTTACAGTACTAATGAGACTATTCAGATTCAGGTCTCGTGTTGGAATCAGGTTTTTTTTTTTTTGAGCCTCTGATCCTCTTCTTCATTAAAAACTGAGCTCAAAACAGAGTGGAGAAATCACTCTTTTTTTCCTCCTCCAGACTGGCTGCACAGCTCGTCGGGGGCCTATGGAGAATGGTCAGGGCTTGAGCTGGGCAGCGTCTCATGTACTCTCCTCCCACCGAATGAGATGACCCTGTCTGAGCGGACATTGTGACAGGTCCTTAGGAATTCCTGTTTGATTAGACCAGTGGTTCTCAGAGAGTCGTCCTGGACTGGCAGCATCAGCGTCACCTAATCTGTGAGCCGATAGGAAATTCAAATTCTCTGGTCCCATCCAAACCCACTGAACCAGAATCCCTGAGAGTGGGCTTGGGAGGCTGTTTTCACAAGCTCTCCAGGTGATTCTCATGCATGCTGAAGTTTGAGAACCACTGATTGAAAGGTACCTAGATTCTGCAGGCAGGATTGGCCTCTTGGAAAGTCATAGCCTGGGTCCACGGGAAAAACAATGTTTCATAACATAGACCCTGTCATGCAATAGTCTCAAGTTTTAATCCTAGATTTACTACTTAACAGCTGTGTGAATTTAGGCAAGATATTTATTCTAAGTCTCATTTTTTTAAAAAAAAAATCTCTAAAATAAGTAGTGTGGATATAAATTTTCAGACCACAAACCCAGGTGTGCCAAAAATAACTTTCTTTTTTTGATAACTGATTTTTATTGCTGTCGTGAGACCACATTCTACCAGGTGGAAAAAAAGCTCCATAATTTTAGTCAATAAAGACTAATAATATTCAGGAAAGGATATTTAATCACAGTACACCACTTGACAATGCAACAAAATAGTATTTCCACAATCAAAATAGTGCAAATACAAAATGCAGTTTAGCTAAAACTTATGATGTAATTATTTTAGGATGTTGGTGGATGAGAAAGTGGAGGTGGTGACGTGGAGAGCCACATGTTTTTCTACCATAATGGGAAGTCAATAGAAAACATTTAATATTGAGAAATCAATATATAGTCTTATAAGTTCATTTGGGATAAGAAAATGAGCATAAGAATAAGCTTAAGGAGCTGAAAACTGTGACT
>NW_011888877.1:3512341-3516080 GCF_000151845.1 Pteropus vampyrus | reverse complement strand
AGTGAAATAAGCCAGACACATAAGGGCAAATATTGCATGATTCCTTTTACAAGATACCTAAAATAGTCAAATCGTAGAGACAGAAAATAGAACAGTGGTTACCAGAAGCTGATGGGTGGAGGGAATGGGGAGTTATCATTTAATGGAGACAGAGTTTCAGTATGAGATGAAAAAATTCAGGAGTGGGATAGTGGTGATGGTTGCACAGCAGTGTGAAAGCTCTGGCTATGCTTGTACCTGAGTGAACCGCATGGACGACTGCAGGTATCCGGCAGCCAGGAACAGTGCTCCCAGCAGACAAGACAACTTGCTGAGGATGATGGGACAGAAAAGTGGAAAAAGCCCACATCCCTGGGTTGGGGGTGGAGTGTCAGGGAGTCCCTACACCAACCCTGGAACCACCTCGCCTCCATAATTCCTGTTATCTAAATTTTCTTTACTCTTAAGAAAAATAACTTGACGTATTTTGACTTGACTTTTAAATAGTTCACTTATGTTAAACAAACTTAAGAGCTATCATGCATAAAATGGACTTTTTTTATTTCTGGGCAGCTCTGTGAGTTTAAACACACGTTTAGATTCACGTCAGCACCACATCAGCGTCTTGAGTAGTTCCATTGCTTCCTTCACAGTCGCATCCTTCCCCAGCCCTGACTCCTAGCAGCTACCGATCCGTTCTCCATCACTCTAATTTTGTCCTTTTGAGAATGTCCAGGAAATAGAACCATACAGTATGTAATGTTTAGAGACTGACTTCTTTCACTTAGCATAATGACTTTGAGATTCATCTAGATTGCTGCTTTTATCAGTACTTTGTTCCTTTTAATTGCCGAATAGAATTCCATTGTGTGGATATACCAAATTTTTTAATCCATTTACTAGTTGAAGGACAGTCGAGTTGTTTCCAGTTTGGGGCAAAAATGAATAAAATTGGTATAAACATTTGCATACGGGGTTTGCGTGATCATAAGTTTTTCTTTTTAAAGATGAATACCCAGAAGTGGGATTGCTGGGTCATATGGGAAGTGTGTGTTTAATTAACATTTCCCAGAGGGGCTGTATCTTTTTGCATTCCCACCAGTGGAGTGTCAATTGCTTCACATCCTTGTCAGCACTGGCTATAATACAAATGTTTTTTTAAGCACCTGGCATGGTGCAAGATGTTAGAGAATCACTGACATAATTATCACTCTTGAGGAGTTTGTGGTCAGGTTTATTAAAAGCCTACAGCAATAACCATGTCAAGGTCACATAACGTACTTCTAAACAGTATACTAAGTAATTTTGATGAAGCAAATGTAGGATGTTTGGAGATACAGGAAGAGAAAAGTGAAGTACTCTCTAGGGAAACAGGAAAAATTTTGTGGTTAATCAATATACTCTGCTACTAGTAGCTTGATTCCAAGATTAATACTGTCATATACTGTTGCCTTGATTTGTGATGACATGCCAATCATGATTTTATAGCAGGCACAAACAATATACCATCAATTTCAGAAAAGTTTTTTGTTTTTGCCACTTGGAATGTATGGTTCTTTTTTTCCTAGTCAAGATGGCTCTGTTACTAGAAGACTAACCCTCAGTTTATTTTATTGCTGATTTCAAGATGAGGAAACGTGAGTACATACAAGGATAAACCACCACTTCCTCACTCAGGCAAACTGCTATCGTCAACAGTTAATTTGGTAGATATTATTAAGCTTGCATTACTTATTCGGTAGGATATTCAAAAGAGAATAAAATGTACAATAGGTCAACATGAGCCTAGTCTAAATTGATAAATTCTCTGATGTTCCTCAGGGCCATGGGACAAATTCAGTGTCCTCAGTCATACTGAAGCTTTCAGCTCTATTTTCTTCCCCGATGTTGTCTTTCATGATGGAGAGACCTTTATAAATGCTTACTTTTTTTTTCCTAGATAGAGTTGTAGACTTCCTTCTCGGAAAGAGGCAGGAAGGTGACTCCTTTTACGACCAGGGTTAAAGTTACTCACTTCTTCCCTTCATGAGGGGGCACTGACGTGGCACCTCTCTTAACTTGTTTGCTCACTGTAAACCGATGGCTTTGCAATGGCCATCAGTGACTGACTATAAATCGATGGTCACCAGCCAGAGGCCGGGTTCTTTGATGTCTTTCTTTCTGGCTTTTTCCTCACGGCTAGGGATATACTGAGAGTTTTCCTTAAGAAATGAGTAACTTTTTACAGTACTAATGAGACTATTCAGATTCAGGTCTCGTGTTGGAATCAGGTTTTTTTTTTTTGAGTCTCTGATCCTCTTCTTCATTAAAAACTGAGCTCAAAACAGAGTGGAGAAATCACTCTTTTTTTCCTCCTCCAGACTGGCTGCACAGCTCGTCGGGGGCCTATGGAGAATGGTCAGGGCTTGAGCTGGGCAGCGTCTCATGTACTCTCCTCCCACCGAATGAGATGACCCTGTCTGAGCGGACCTTGTGACAGGTCCTTAGGAATTCCTGTTTGATTAGACCAGTGGTTCTCAGAGAGTCGTCCTGGACTGGCAGCATCAGCGTCACCTAATCTGTGAGCCGATAGGAAATTCAAATTCTCTGGTCCCATCCAAACCCACTGAACCAGAATCCCTGAGAGTGGGCTTGGGAGGCTGTTTTCACAAGCTCTCCAGGTGATTCTCATGCATGCTGAAGTTTGAGAACCACTGATTGAAAGGTACCTAGATTCTGCAGGCAGGATTGGCCTCTTGGAAAGTCATAGCCTGGGTCCACGGGAAAAACAATGTTTCATAACATAGACCCTGTCATGCAATAGTCTCAAGTTTTAATCCTAGATTTACTACTTAACAGCTGTGTGAATTTAGGCAAGATATTTATTCTAAGTCTCATTTTTTAAAAAAAAAATCTCTAAAATAAGTAGTGTGGATATAAATTTTCAGGCCACAAACCCAGGTGTGCCAAAAATAACTTTCTTTTTTTGATAACTGATTTTTATTGCTGTCGTGAGACCACATTCTACCAGGTGGAAAAAAAGCTCCATAATTTTAGTCAATAAAGACTAATAATATTCAGGAAAGGATATTTAATCACAGTACACCACTTGACAATGCAACAAAATAGTATTTCCACAATCAAAATAGTGCAAATACAAAATGCAGTTTAGCTAAAACTTATGATGTAATTATTTTAGGATGTTGGTGGATGAGAAAGTGGAGGTGGTGACGTGGAGAGCCACATGTTTTTCTACCATAATAGGAAGTCAATAGAAAACATTTAATATTGAGAAATCAATATATAGTCTTATAAGTTCATTTGGGATAAGAAAATGAGCATAAGAATAAGCTTAAGGAGCTGAAAACTGTGACTCTGAAGAGTGGGAAGGGGTGGGATGGAGGATTTCTAATTTGCGTCACAATTCTTTTATATAAAAATTAAAAATAAACCACATCTTCATAAAAACACTTTTTTTTTTCCGCTCAAATTATTTTGAGTTTGAAAAGTATAGCAGGAAACTGAGAATAAACTCTTTTTTCCTTTGTATTTCTGAGTAGCATCACCAAGGGGGATTAGTGTAGAATGTACTCATTGCTGCTGGATGAGGGGCAGGATGGAGAAACGGATGCAGGTTGATATCTGCACGTGTTCTACCACGTAGGGATAAAGTGGAGGCCCCTGCATCATGCAGTTGCTGTGAATATTTGAGAAGACAATGCATGTAAGGTTCTCGGCATAGTTCCTGGCATGTGGTAACAATCCAAAGCACTTCGTTTTT